>NC_133775.1:77437036-77543903 GCF_003597395.2 Chelonoidis abingdonii | reverse complement strand
TACACAGGCGAAGATCACCCCCAGACCCAGGACTTTGCCCTAGGGCTGAGTGGACAGGAGTCTGGGTGTGGGTGCAGTCTCTGGCTGGGCACGGGGTGGGACCCCATGAACACAGGCTGGAAGACTTAGACTGAACCCACCACCAGCTTAGTCCATCCCAGACAAGCCAAGGATCTGAGAAGCAATTGTGCCCCTTACCCCAGCAGCCGCGTCCACGCCTGGCCTCGCCCAGCACTGCTAGTGATTCCTGTGTGGCTGCATCTGAGGTGGAATTTCAAGTGCCCCGGTCATCGGAGCTCCCCGGCGATGGCCTGGTAACTGCCTCACCCACTAAGCCAGTCAGTTGACTTTTGGGGAGGCCTCCTCTCCCTTGGAGCAGACGTGTTCAGGGAAGAAGCTCACATGTCTTCACTCCTGGGCCTCCTTGCGCATTCACATCCTCTTGCCCCTCCGCGGCTTCCACATGCGACCCACCTCAGGCGGGTCTCTGGGGAAGCCAACAGGGGGTTCTGTCACCCCCCACTTTGCAGCAGACGTGACTCTTAGCCAGCCAGTAAAACAGAGTTTATCTAATGACAGGAATCAGGTCTAAAACAGAGCTTGTAGATACAGCGAACCGACCCCTCGGCCGGGCCATGTGTGGGGGCAGTGAGGCCAGGACCCTCATGTCTGCACTTCTAGATCCTCGTCCCAGCTCAGCCCAGACTCAAGCGACCTCCAAGCTCCTCCGTCTCTTGGCTCAGTCCTTTCCGGGCGCAGGAGGTCGACCGTGATCTCTGTGTCTCCAAAAACTTCAAGGTGGCATCTTTGCAAGAGGGGCCCCGGCATAGTTGCTAGGAGACAGAGTGCCAGCATTTATGCACTGCCCTTTGCTCTGCAACAATTGAATCATATCAGCCTTATGCCGCACCACCTAGATACTTAATGAACTGCCGAGGGGACACTGAGGTACCGAGTATTTGAGAAGCAGATACATTAAGAACAGTCCAGTTTCATCACAACCCCTCAATCTGCTGCTTAAATTCGACCCCTGTTGCGACCACTCCCCCCCCCATCTGCAGAGCCGGTCTATTTGTTGTTCAGGGCTAAATAGAGCCATAGTTTACTGGTAAATTTTCACCCTACAGGCGGTCTTGCAAGCAGTCAGGGAAAGGACAGAGTTGATGGGAAGTGGAACTGGTTGGATAGGAGCCCAGTCCCCTTCCTTCCAAAATAATGTTGGAAGGGGGAATTAGATTCATGCCTGCCTGGTTTCCCCTCTGCAGGGAATAGAGGTGGGAGATCAAGCTCTCAGCCTGCCGTGCCAGTATTGTAGACAGGGCTTTTTCTGGGTTACATTACAGTGATCACACTTTAGTTTCTGAAGAACAGACCAGGCAGGCCGACAAACTCACTCTCATAACAGCACACCCGATAAACCAAACATATACACAGGCGAAGATCACCCCCAGACCCAGGACTTTGCCCTAGGGCTGAGTGGACAGGAGTCTGGGTGTGGGTGCAGTCTCTGGCTGGGCACGGGGTGGGACCCCATGAACACAGGCTGGAAGACTTAGACTGAACCCACCACCAGCTTAGTCCATCCCAGACAAGCCAAGGATCTGAGAAGCAATTGTGCCCCTTACCCCAGCAGCCGCGTCCACGCCTGGCCTCGCCCAGCACTGCTAGTGATTCCTGTGTGGCTGCATCTGAGGTGGAATTTCAAGTGCCCCGGTCATCGGAGCTCCCCGGCGATGGCCTGGTAACTGCCTCACCCACTAAGCCAGTCAGTTGACTTTTGGGGAGGCCTCCTCTCCCTTGGAGCAGACGTGTTCAGGGAAGAAGCTCACATGTCTTCACTCCTGGGCCTCCTTGCGCATTCACATCCTCTTGCCCCTCCGCGGCTTCCACATGCGACCCACCTCAGGCGGGTCTCTGGGGAAGCCAACAGGGGGTTCTGTCACCCCCCACTTTGCAGCAGACGTGACTCTTAGCCAGCCAGTAAAACAGAGTTTATCTAATGACAGGAATCAGGTCTAAAACAGAGCTTGTAGATACAGCGAACCGACCCCTCGGCCGGGCCATGTGTGGGGGCAGTGAGGCCAGGACCCTCATGTCTGCACTTCTAGATCCTCGTCCCAGCTCAGCCCAGACTCAAGCGACCTCCAAGCTCCTCCGTCTCTTGGCTCAGTCCTTTCCGGGCGCAGGAGGTCGACCGTGATCTCTGTGTCTCCAAAAACTTCAAGGTGGCATCTTTGCAAGAGGGGCCCCGGCATAGTTGCTAGGAGACAGAGTGCCAGCATTTATGCACTGCCCTTTGCTCTGCAACAATTGAATCATATCAGCCTTATGCCGCACCACCTAGATACTTAATGAACTGCCGAGGGGACACTGAGGTACCGAGTATTTGAGAAGCAGATACATTAAGAACAGTCCAGTTTCATCACAACCCCTCAATCTGCTGCTTAAATTCGACCCCTGTTGCGACCACTCCCCCCCCCATCTGCAGAGCCGGTCTATTTGTTGTTCAGGGCTAAATAGAGCCATAGTTTACTGGTAAATTTTCACCCTACAGGCGGTCTTGCAAGCAGTCAGGGAAAGGACAGAGTTGATGGGAAGTGGAACTGGTTGGATAGGAGCCCAGTCCCCTTCCTTCCAAAATAATTTGGATAGGGGGAAATAGATTCATGCTCGTGCCTGTTTCCCCTCTGCAGGGAGATAGGGTGGGAGACAAAGTCTCAGTCCTGCCGTGCCAGTATTGGTAGACAGGGCTTTTTCCTGGGTTACATTATCAGATAGCACTTTAGTTCTGAAGAACAGACGGCAGGCAGGCGACAAACTCACTCTCATAACAGCACACCCGATAAACCAAACATACGTTGGCCAAGTTATGATTTGTAAGCAAAGTCTAAATGAGCTCTCCCTGACAGCAAGTGATGAGCTGGGGACTGGGGGAAAGGCTTCAGGACCAGATTTTATTTACATTCACACCTAATCTACCTAGGTATCCAGCAAACAGATCTGTTCCAGCGTTCTAGTGCCTCTCCACTAGCAAAAACTGAAAATACACTCCTTTGATTGTGCCACAATTTACATTTCCTGGCCCTTGTCAAAAAGCTTTGTGCAAAATTTGGAGAATGCCATGGATTAGACGAGATCTAGAATCTGAGAGAAAGGAAAGGTATATTGGGAAACACTCAAAATTCAGGATAAAATTTCCACCAGGAAAGTTGGCAGAGTTTTCCAAACCTCTGGAGGAGTTATTGGCAACCTTACTGCTGCAGAGAGCTAAACATGCAGTGTTAGGAGAGTATTTCAAAGACACAGTATGTAGTGTCCGAAAAAAATACCCTGGGTATAAAAAAGACAAGAAATAAGAAATTGTTCTTTTAAAATAAATTAGTGTCCTTTATAGCTAAAGTGAGGTTCATTAAAGCACCTTAGTATCCTTTTAGAAGGAGAGTTACTACTAGACTTTAAATATACCTATGCTAGTATTTTTATTATTATTTTGTATAGGAAATATTAAACATGAAAACCACATTTAAACGTTATATGAACCTAAACTGATAAAAGCCAAGAAATCCCAAGTTAAAACTGGCACTGTTCTCAACTTAAGCAATTAGAGGGGGGGAAAAAAATTAAAGTGCTATATGGCCCAAAAAGGGATTCTATAAAAATGACTTCTCGTCTTACTCAGCACATCTGCTCCCTGTGCGTATGTTCAGAATCATACTCCAGTTAGAAAAATAAGCTTTGACTCTGGAGTACTAAGAGAGCTATGCCAGAATGAGTTGGATTCGATTCTGGCTCGCACATCATCAGAATTGTTAGCTGGACTATTTGCATGCCCAATGTAGCTGCATAGATATAAATGATGGAAGAATTTGGGTTGCAGAATCTGTCAGTAGAAACTATGCACAATCCAGGAAGAACCTACCTGGACTGTCAGATTCCAGTTTGAGTTTGCAGGGCTGGCAGTTAGAAAAAACGTTTTTACTTAGAAGCTAAAAAATTACTTATTAGGATTTACTGACATCCAGATTTGTAAAGGTATTCAGGCACAAAGATATAGATGGACATCTAGAGGCACCTATACACGCATCTTTAGGCACTTACATACCTTTAAAAATCTGGCCTTGAGAGACAATCAGCATGGTTGCACCTGATGCCAAAGCTACTTTTCAGACCAAAATTTCATTGTATGGGAAAAGGGATTGATTTAAAAGAAAAACACAACTAGCCTTACTATTTGGGTCTGCAATTTGCACACACAATTATTTATTAGAGCAATTTTGTGAGTACACTTACTGAAAGTGAACATAGATTCATAGACTTTAAGGTCAGAAGGGACCATTATGATCATCTAGTCTGACCTCCTGCACAATGCAGGCCACAGAATCTCATCCACCCACTCCTGTAACAAACCCCTAACCTATCTCTGAGTTATTGAAGTCCTCAAATCATGGTTTGAAGACCTCACACTGCAGAGAATCCTCCAGCAAGTGACCTGTGCCACATGCTGCAGAGGAAGGCAAAAAACCTTCAGGGCCTCTACCAATCTGCCCTGGAGGAAAATTCCTTCCTGACCCCAAATATGGTGATCTGTTAAACCCTAAGCATGTGGGCAAGACTCACCAGCCAGACACCCAGGAAAGAATTCTCTGTAGTAACTCAGATCCCACCCCATCTAACATTCTATCACAGACCACTGAGCATACTTACCTGCTGATAATCAAAGATCAATTGCCAAATTAATTGCCACAATTAGGCTATCCCATCATACTATCCCCTCCATAAACTTATCAAGCTTAGTCTTGAAGCCAGATATGTCTTTCGACCCCACTACTCCCCTTGGAAGGCTGTTCCAGAACTTCACTCCTCTAATGGTTAGAAACCTTCGTCTAATTTCAAGTCTGAAAACTTTCTCATGTCCAGTTTATGTCATTTGTTCTTGTGTCCACATTGGTACTAAGGTTAAATATTCCTCTCCCTCCCTGATATTTATCCTTGGATTATATTTATAAAGAGCAATCTATCTTGCCCTCAACTTCTTTTGGTTAGGCTAAACAAGCCGAAGCTCTTTAGTCTCCTTTATCAGACAGGGTTTTTCCATTTCCTCAGATCATCTTAGTAGCCCTTCTCTGTACCTGTTCCAGTTTGAATTCATCTTTCTTAAACATGGGAGACCAGAACTGCCTACACAATATACCAGATGAGGTCTGACCAGTGCCTTGTATTTAACAGTAATAATGCCTCCTTATCTTTGCTGGAAACTCCTTCACCTGATGCACCTTTAAAACACATTCGCTTTTTTTAATGGCCATATTCACATTGGGCTCATAGGTCATCCTGTGATCAACCAATACTCCAGTTCCTTCCCTCCTCTGTTTACTTCCAACTGATTGTGATCCCCAATTCATTAACCAAAATTCTTTTATTAATCCCTAAATGCGTGACCTTTGCACTTTTCCACTATTTAAATTTCATCTATTACTATTACTCAGTTTACAAGGTCATCCAGATCTTTCTGTACGATATCCCGCGTTCCTATCTCTGTGTTAGCAATACCTCCCAGTTTGTGTCATCCGCAAACTTTATTAACACATTCCCACTTTTTTGTGCCAAGGTCAGTAATAAAAAGATTAAATAAGATTGCGTCCAAAAACTGATCCCTGAGGAACTCCACTAATAACCTCCTTCCAGCCTGACAGTCACCTTTCAGTATGACCCATTGTAGTCTCCCTTTAACCAGTTTCTTATTCCACCTTTAATCAATATTGTCCTTTCATCTTTCCAATTTTAATTAATTAATTCCCCATGTGGAACCATACAAATCCTTACTGAAAATGAGGTAAAATTAGATCCACTGCGTTTCCTTTGTCTCTAAAAAAATCTGTTACTTCTCAAAGAAGGAGATCAGGTTGTTTTGGCATAATTTACCTTTTTGTAAAACCATGTTGTATTTTTGTCCAATTACGTTGACCCAATGTCCTTAAACTACTTTCGCCTTCAAAATTTTTTCCAAGACCTTTTACTACTACGGATGTCAACTAACAGGCCGTATAGTTACTCGGATCGCTTTTTTTCCCCTTTCTTAAAAATAGGACTATGTTAGCATTCTCCAGTCGTACGGATACAACACCTGAGTTTATTTGATTCATTAAAAAATTCTCTAATGGGCTTGCCATTTCATGTGCCAGTTCCTTTAATATTCTGGATGAAGATTTCTCGGACCTCCAATTTGTCCCTTAAGCTGTTTGAGTTTGGCTTCTACTCAGATGTGGTAATATCTACCTCCATATCCTCATTCCCATTTATCATCCTACCATTATCCCTAAACTCCCCTTTAGCCTCATTAAAGATTGAGGCAAAGTATTTGTTCAGCTATTGGGCCATGCCTAGATTATCCTTAACCTCCACTCCATCCTCAGTGTTTAGCAAGCTGTTCTAAATGAACATTCATTTTTCTGAAAGATTCCTAATTAGAGATTTTGTACTTAGAAAGCAGCAGAATGCAAGAGTGTCCTGTCACCTCATTCGTTTGTCCTATCTATTGAACTACTTACAATACCTGTGAGAGATTCAAGGCATCACAATCCATAACCACCAATTGTATTGCTCTTTTTGCATACGATACCCTGCTTTATCTCAGTGAAGTATAAGCCTCCATTCAGTGCCTTAAATAAGTTTTAATGACCAACAGCACTGCATCTGGTTTCCACAAACAGGGCTAACTCAGAAACAATGCTCTTTATTCAGTGATTTTGATTAATTTTCCCTGATGAAAGTCTCTAGAAGAATTCAAATACCAAGGGGTACCAATCTCATCCAATTTAACTAAACTATAACTAGGGAAGGTCCACAATTTTCCATCAATTATTTTCAACAAATAATTTAGTTTTCAATTAAACAAATATTTTTGCAGAAAGTGTCTGCTTTCCTCCAAAAAAATTGGTTTCACATTGTAAAACCTAAAACCTGAACATTGAAATTTTGTCAGTTTTTCATCATTTTGAGCCAAATTTTTCAGTCAAAATTTTTTTGGATTTCAACAGTTTGGGGCCACAATTTTTAGTTGCCAAAAACTGAAACGAATACAGTTTTGATTGTCTGGGGAAAAAAATCTGATGAAAGTTTTGACAAAAATGACACTGCTTTTGTCAAAATGTTCTGGGTGGGGGGAGAGAAACATTTTCTTACTAGCTCTGCTAATAATGCTGAATCTGCAACCCCTTTAATATATCTACATCAGAGTTTCTCAAACAGGAGTCACCACTTGTGTAGGGAAAGACTCTGGTGGGCCAGGCTGGTGTGTTTACCTACCCCATCCGCGGGGCCAGCCAATCATGGTTCCCACTGGCCACAGTTCACCCCTGCAGGTCAATGGGAGCTGCTGGAAGTGGCAAGGGCAGAGGGACTTACTGGCCATCGCTTCCAGCAGCTCCCATTGGCCTGCAGCACGATCCGTAGCCAGTGGGAGCCATGATCGGCCAGACCTGCGGACGGGGCAGGTAAACACATCAGCCTGGCCCGCCAGGGGCTTTCCCTACACAAGCAGCGACCCCTGTTTGAGAAACCCTGATCTACATCAAGACTTCAGAGATGTTATAACTAATATTGTTTATTTAGAGCTGAGACAACTTGATATAAATGAAAGTCCTTCCTCAAGTCTCGTACTTCCCACAGGTCCTACAGGTACTTCTACTTCTTTAGAAAATAAAATACTACTACTTTTCTAAGTTAAAAGATAGAATATGCAGCTTTTGTTTATGGCAGGGAAAGAGAATTCGCCTTTTAAAGGCCTGAAGACAGAAAACAAAAGGCGATATTAACCACCCAACTGGAATTCTGTGGCTCTGCAGCTGTAATTCAATGTTTGGAATGGATTACAATGTGCAGAAACTCAAAAGACATCCACATGAGAAAGTACTGAGGCAGCCTATGGCAATGAAAGTTTGCCCCTTAACAAAATAGACTGTGTCCCACGCTAGGAACCACTCAAAGGAAATCAATTACCTTGGAATAATACTACAATTTTTATTCACTTCCCAGATACATGGGCTACCAAGTTTTCCTTCATGACTCAGTCAATCATGGGAGAGTTTTTCCAGGGGATAACACTGCTTAACTCTGAATAGCTCAATATTGCATTCTTTCTACCCAGGGTCCCTCTGCTTATTCACACTTTACCCCTAAGCAGCTGCTTTCTCCTCACCAACAAGCGCTATTTATCATTTCCATCTTCAGGGCCTTTATGGCTTCTTCCCAATGCTCTTGTTTCTTGGGTCTGGTAACTTCTTCTGGGTCTTCAGAGTGCAGTAGGTCTCGTCATGTCTTTTATGCTCCCAATCCATGGGGCAGGGAAATGGAATGTATAGAGAGGCAGAGTGCAGGGAGTGTTGTTACCACCCTGTCAGCAAAGCAGAGGAGGGAAACCCTCGCCCTCCGTCACCACAACCATTGTAGATCTTTACATCCTTAAAGAGAAAACATTTCATTAAATAAGAGGGAACACAGCTCTTTCCTCCAGGCAGAAATGTCAGCCAGAGTCCACCACTTCGGAATGTGCTGAAAGGCCACTCACTAAAGAGAATTCTTGTGGTGTGCTCCTTTCTGATAGGAAGAATGATTGTGGTCTGTCTTTGCAGTGCCATAAGAATGCGTTCCACCAGAGTATCCTAGTCCATTACAAGGTGACATTGTGGAAACCACAGTGACCTGTCCACAACCTCAGAACACTGCAGAAGATGGTTTACAACCCAAGTGTACACAACTTACTCTACCAGAGCACCCCATCGTGACAAGACCCAGAGCTGTGGCACTCATGCCTCAGTTTCCCCACTACAATCTTCAGCCTAGTCCTACTCCCTCCAGCCATGCTACTTTAAAGAGTTCATCCCCTTCCAGGGTAATAGAGTCTCTTAGTCCACACCCAACACAACATCAATACAAAAAGGTCTTTCAGCTTGCTAAGCTCAGTATTCAGCTCCCTCCTTATAGGTGGGCTCCCAGCAGCACTAGCCTATCTCACTATCTATCCTCCTACCAAAGGCTTTTGGCAGACCACAGCCCTCAGACAGTTCCTAGCTCAAGTCTTGCTTCTCACCTCATGTCAGAGCAATCCATCAACTTTCCTCCCCAGCCAGAGAATTCTGACCACCATTCTGCGGGGAACAGCTCTTCTTAACTCCAACACCCAGCACAGGTGGGGGAGGGAGACTCTAATTGAACAGGGCAGCCACCCTGTTACACGAAGTAAAACCCATCCATAATGTGCTTGTCCTGCCTTGAAACTATTAATTATTCACCTAAGCCATTTGAATGTTATATTCACGTACTTCACATTAAGACGTTGGGTCAAGATTTTCAAAAGTAGCCAATAGGTACTTGCTAGGTAACGCATAGGCATAAGTTAAGCTAGTAAAGCCTATAGGCCTCAGCCCTATGAAACAGTAGCTTAGCTAAACAAGGCACAAGACCCGAAAAAACTAAGCAAAAAAAGTTCACCAAGCTGTGGTGCTGGAACTAGGAGTGCTGGGTGTGCTGCCACACCCCCTGGCTTGAAGTAGTAATAGCAAACACCAAATACATGGTTTCCATCATCAGCACCCCGACTACAAAAATTGTTCCAATACCCTAGATCATAAGTTATAACAAGATAGAACGCTGGCCACCACAGGATGCTAGTTTAGACCAACTTGGGATATTTTAAGTTAGAAACATCAGTGGATGTCTGATCACTAGAATCAGGGCCACTCAGAGGATTCAGGGGGCCTGGGGCAAAGCAATTTTGGGGGCCCCTTCCATAAGAAAAAGTTGCTATACTATAGAATACTATATTCTCATGGGGGTCCCTGCAGGGCCCAGGGCCTGGGGCAAATTGCCCCACTTGCCCCCCTTCTGGGCGACCCTGACTAGAATGCCATGGTAACTAATGGATGTATGTGCTAATGAACCTTGAGGTAAACAGATTAGTTACCTATGGGAGAAGGGCACCCCACCGTTAGTAGGGTGAGGAAATACAAAGAAGGAAAAGAGGATGAAACCCCTACTGAACATGCATTAGACAAAGTGGCATCAGTAAAACACATTATTCATTTTGTATCTCAGCCTGTGTGCCTTGGGAGATGTAAATCTGGGGAAATGATGGGATGGCTACAAACCCACATTCCTTTCATTATTTATTTGGTCATGATTTGTTTTAAACCCATTTAAATCCTTGCTAAAATGATCTCCCCTCACCCAGGACTCCATCTCCATCCTCGTTCAATACAGCAATAATGGAGTCAAACAGGATTACAGCTCAAGTCAGCTGTGCTGGGTGGCAAGAAACAGGACCAAATTCATCTTTTTTTTATTCCTTTGACCTCAGTTTGGCCCTTAGTGTTAAGGACAGGCCTAGGTCATTAGTAAATTGGCAATATTTCAGGGCACTTTGCCATTCTGACCTATTATACCCTTCTCAATCCCTTGGTTTAAGGCCTGTCCCTCTCTCTCAAAACTAGAACAATCCCAGTCAACCAGGACATCAGGTCACCCTAATGAAGGGCCTATGGAGAAGGGCTAGGATTATATGAAGGGAAAGGGGCTGAAATTTGCCAATAAGGAGGCTGATGGTGTAGAAGCTCTAGGACAGATTCAGGACATGTGACTCTTGTGTCTCACCACTTTATAGAGAGCCTCACTGCAGTAGCTGCCCAACTGTACTCAAAAAGTAGGTATCATTGGTTCGCTGTCAAACTAGGAGAAGTATCTGGTGGGGTCTCTCAGGTGGTCACTCCTGGGTCCAGTATTATTCTATATTTTCATGAATAATATGGATCAGCTATCATAAGCATAATTCCCAAATCTGGACCTTAGTGTCCAAAAATCTGGGTGCCTGCATGAAACCTCTAAGCTTAATTATCAACTTAGATCTGATAGCCTGCCACCAACCAGGAATTCCAGTGCCTGGTACACTCTGGTCCCCCCCAAACCTTCCCTGGGGACCCCAAGAACCCAAATCCCTTGGATTCTTAAAACAAGGAGAAATAAACCATTCCCCCCCTTCCTTTTTACCCTCCCAGGCTTTCCCTCGCCGGGCTACCCTGAGAGATTATTGATCCAAAATTCTTTGGTCTAATCCCCTTCCCCAGAGGCACACATATTAAGGAAAAACAGAGAGAGATTCTACCTCTCCCCCTCCCGTCTCCCCTCCACCAAGTCATAGTGATGAGTTATCCCAATCCCTGGGACAAAACAAGGGAAACAAGAAAGAAATCCAACAGTTTTTAAAAAGAAGTTTTATATTAATAAAAAGAAGAAAAAGACATAAAAACATGATCTCTGCTTAGGTTGGACATACCACACAGGACTATTGCCCTAAAAGAAAAATTATGAATAAACAGTCTTATTCAAAAGCGATACAATTTAAAACATTCCAGCAAACTACCACACATTGTAAATACAAAAAAAAAAACAACGCCTATTGTTTTTTCTACCTTTTGTACTTACAACTTTGGAAATGACGTATTAGAACTTGAAGATAAGAAAAGATCCCTCTCATATTGAGCAGCCAGACAAAGACACAGACACAAAACATTCCCTCCTTCAGCTTTGAAAAATCCGGGTTTCTTGATGGCCTCTGGTCAGGTGTTATGGTTCTCTTTTGTTAACCCTTTACAGGTAAAAGAAACATTAACCCTTAGCTATCTGTTTATGACATCAGCATTCACATCAAAATCCCTCTCAGTACTCAGCACAAGCCGTGGAAGCTAATGGTCCAATCAGCGGACCAAATTGGTGATGAATCCTAGTCACATGCCACCTGAGGCATGTTGCACATGCACTAAGAAGAAAATTAATGACTTGGATAATAGAGTAGAGAGCACTTTGCAGGACAGGACTAGAATTCAAAAGGACCTTGGCAAATTGGTCTGAAATCAACAAGATGATATTCAGTAAAGACAAATGCATAGTTCAGTTGGAAAAGAAAAAATCAAGTGCAAAAATAGAAAATGGGGAATAACAGGCTAGGCAATAATACTGCTGAAAAGGATCTGGGGGCTATAGTGGATCACCAATTGAATATGAGCCAACAATGTAATGCACTTGTAAAAAAGGCTAATATCATGCTGGGGTATAGTAACAGGAGTGTCATATGTAAGACACGGGAGGTAATTGTCCTGCTCTACTTGGCACTGGTGAGGCCTCAGCTGGAGTCCTGTGTCCAGTTCTGGGTGCCACACTTTAGGAAAGATGTGGACAGATTGGAGAAAGTCCAAAGGAAAGCAACAAAAGTGATAGAAGGTTTAGAAAATCTGACCTAGGAGGAAAGGTTAAAAAAAAAGAGAGAGAAAAGATGACAGAGGGGGAACCTGCTAACACTCTTCAAATGTGTTAAGGACTGTTATAAACAGAATGGTGATCAATTGTTCTCCATATGCCCTGAAGGTAGGACAAGCAGTAATGGGCTTAATCTGAAGCAAGGAAGATGTAGGTTAGATATTAGGAAAAACTTTCTAACTATAAAGGCAGTTAAATTGTGGAACAGGCTGTCAAGGAGATTTTTAAGAACAAGTTGGACAAGCACCTGTCAGGGACGGTCTAAATTACTTGGTCCTGCCTCAGAGCATGGGTTTGGACTTGACCTACATTTCTATGATTCTTTATGAGGTGGAAATTCCTCCTGTAACTTCAGCACTGTGACAAAGGCAGCAGGAGACAGGTTCCATGATCTATGGGCAAACAACATCCCTTATCTTACAGGGCCCTGAGATACTACTGTCATGATTGCTTTGGAAATGCTTGACCCAACAGTAATACATTTCCAATATGAGTGAGCCATGTGCTCCGGCTAAACTGCCCTGTTCTCTACATCATAATGTATGTAGACAGGTGAATCATATAGGCCACATATCTGACCACAGACCTTCAGCCAATCTCGCCTTAAAAGCCAACTGCTTTTCTTACCCTGCTCCTACAGACCAAACATCTTTCTCTCTAGCTGCTTATAGGGTGCTTCTGTTATCCTAGTGCAGGAGTAGGCAACCTATGGCACGTGTGCCGAAGGCGGCATGTGAGCTGATTTTCAGTGGCACTCACACTGCCTAGATCTTGGCCACCGGTACGGGGGGCTCTGCATTTTGATTTAATTTTAAATGAAGCTCCTTAAGCATTTTAAAAACCTTATTTACTTTACATACAACAAAAGTTTAGTCATATATTACAGACTTATAGAAATAGACCTTCTAAAAACATTAAAATGTATTACTGGCAGGCAAAACCTTAAATTAGAGTGAATAAATGAAGACTCGGCACAGCACTTCTGCAAAGTTGCCAACTCCTATCTTAGTGTCTGAGCACCTCACAAACATTAACAGATTTATCTCCCCACACCCTCATCTTACTCTTGTCTTATAGAAGGGGAACAAAGGCTCAGAGGAAGGAGTGATCTGACCAATGTCGTGCAAGGAGTCTGTGGCAGAGTTGGGAGGTGAACCCACATCTCCTGGTCCAGTGCCTTAGCCACAAGACCCAGCTTCCTTCATCCCAATTTCCCAGTAGTTAAAAAGCCACATCTTCATTCCTCCCCCTCTCCCTTTTGAGTAAAAACCACATCTACCTCCTCCTCTCTGCAGACTGGAAATTGTCTGTTTATTATTAGTCACATTGCAGTAGTACCTACAAGCCCTAACCAATATACAGGCCACACTGCACTGGGCATTGTACAGACAACCCTGCCCTGCAGAGCTCACAATCTAAAGAGAGAATAGACACAGGGTCGGAAGAGAACAAGAGATACAAAGAGGGGAAGTGATTTGCCCAGGGTCATGCAGCAGGTCGGTGGCTGGAGCCAAGAATTGAACTCAGGGTCTATTACTTATACTAAAGTCCCTTTATATCACCCTGCCAGAGCCCCCTTAATGTAAAGGAGACTGAGACCCCAGGTGTTCCGACTCCCAATCCAGAACCCTGTCCAATAGGACACACTGCCTCCAGGATTTTCTGTATCTTACTGACCCTTCTGAGGTGGGTCAGACCCCACCAATCACACACACACACACACACACAAAAAGCTTTTAAATGGTGAAAATGACAAGGTCCATTGGAACCACAGTCCTTTATCACTGTCCTTACTGCTGCACTTCCTTCTCCTCCATCTGTACTTTGTGATATTCACACTACAGGCTCTCCAGGGCAGGGACTTGTCTCCCCCTACTTCACCTGTAAAGAGCCTGGCATAGCATGGGTACTAGCCAAACAATAAAAACCATTGTTATTTCTGGTTTGTAGTGCCTAGAGGTCAAGATCAGGGCCCCATTTTGCTAGGGGCTGTACATACACATAGTGAGGAACAGTCTTTTCCTCAAAAAGCTTAATCTCAATCCCCCATCCTTTGTCAGCCCTGATCAGCATGAAGCCCAATGTGTCCACAAGTGGCAGTCCTTCTGTGTGCAGTACAGTCATTCCGTTCCTCCCCAGTCCATTTTTAGTAGATAAGGTACCCAAGGTCTGACGCCCTGGATGGAAATTGAACTCAGATACCCTGAGTCTCCTTTCAGTGTTTGAACCACAAGACTATTCCCCTCCAAAGCCAATTCCATCTTCAACCTTTCTATTCTACAAATATTTAATTTAAGGTCTGTTGTGCCCTTCTTCCGTCCTGTTTCAATTTCTTTTTCTGCATTATGTCCAACATCAGTCATATCTGTAAAGCCTCAGAAACATGCCTGATGATGAGACTTAAGGGCTCAATTTGTTTTGCTTATCAAAGAAAAGATTAGACCAGGGATCAGAAACCTTTGGCAAGCGGCTCATCAGGGGAAATCGCCTGACAGGCCGGGACGGTTTTTTTACCTGCAGCATCCGCAGGTTCAGCCAAATCACAGCTCTCACTGGCCGCAGTTCACCATTTCAGGCCAATGGGGGCTGCAGGAAGCGGCGTGGGCTGAGGGATGTGCTGGCTACCACTTCCCACAGCCCCCATTGGCCTGGAACGGGGAACCACGGCTAGTGGAGGTGCAATCAGCCAAACCTGTGGATGCTGCAGGTAAACAAACCGGCCTGACCTGCCAGCCGATTTCCCTGATGGGCCGCATGCCAAAGGCTGCTGATCCCTGGATTAGATTGTGATCAAGCAATCTCTTACATAGGGAAGAGACATCTGAAAGTAGGGGCCTTTTTGCTAAAGCAAACCAAAGCATAAGAAGATCCAATGGCTCGAAGTCAAAGATTGAAATATAGAAATCAGAATTAAGACTTAAATTTTTAACCCTGCACATATTTAACTAATGGAGCAGCTCTCCCAGTGACATGCTGGAGTCTCCATCACTTGGAGTCTGTAATTCTTGACTGGATGTTATTCTAGATAACACTCTCTTGGTTCAACCACATTACTGGGCTCAATAATGTTCACTTGGGCCTTGTCTATGTTAAATTTTCACTGGTTTCACTTTCAATCAATTTAGAAATATAATTATATATACTCAACCCCCCACGTAGATACAGTTTGTTTTAAACCTGGTTTGTACTGATTCATCTTAATGAACAATCATATTAGGAGAAATCAATCTAAGCCAGGTGTGACAGCTATTGCAAACACATGCAGAACTTTTGGGGAGCATATAGTATTTTTTGACTAAACCATGAAAACCTCCAAATATTGAGTTGGGCCAGACAGCATGAGCTTCAGTATATTCGCAGTCTTTTGCATCAACACAGGTGATGTGTGTATGTGTGTTCCTGGCTCAATTGCTGCAGAACCTGGAATCACGAGCATGTGATCAATGCAAATTCTCCATCACCATTTATGCAAAAAGCCTTTTGAAGATCCCCAAGAGGACCATTGACTAGTGCTCGCCTGCTACAGGACTCCAGAGATCAAAGGCCCTAATGGTATAAAGAAATGGCTGCACTGTGCCAAAAGGGTCTGATTCTTGATCTGAAACCTGACATGACCTGGTAATTAGGAGAGAAACCCAAGCTGAGGGGGTTGAAAGATTGACACCTACCAGAACCCTATGGTGGAGTTGGGGGTGAGTCCAGATAAGATTTTAGAATGTATGTGCATTGATGTACTGTTTTTTGTTTTCTCTGTAATAGTTTTGCCCGAAGAATAAGAGCATTTGGCTTTGTGAACACTGGCTTGTAATTAGTATGCACTGTTGTAGCCCTTGGAGAAAGGGTACCCAAAGGTGCTAGATCCCAATCAAACCTGCTGGGGAAATCACAGTAAGGTGCAGAAGGACTGCTAGTCTAAACCCTCCAGTCTGGAGACAGAGAGACATGGTCTCTGTCCGAGAAAGGTGACAGCTAGGAAGCCTGAAAGCTTCAGTGAGTGCCCTCAGGGAAGGCCAGGAGAGCGATCCAAGGTGCAATTAAGCCTGAAACTGACACACCTGGTTGAAATTGATTTGTGAGTGTTCACAGCAAAGATTTCTCTATCTTAAGTAAATTTGCTTAAAAATGACGCCTTCAGTTAAACTGGGGCAACTTTGTATGTAGACAAGGGGTCAAATTTTCCAAAGCCTCTAAGAAACTTAGTCCAAAAGTGATGTAGACATTGAGGAGCCTAAATCTCACTGAAAGACAATGGGACGCAGCCTCCTCAGTCTTACAGGTGTTTTTGAAAATTTCACCCAAGGTCTTGGATGGCAGAAGAGAATCAATGTCCCTCTGCTGCAGGGGTCACGGCGGGAGGTTTTATGACCTGTGTTATATAGCAGGTCAGACTAGATGATCCTAGGGGGTCCTTTGGGCCTTAAAATCCACAGTCTACAGGGCAGGGACCTTTTCTTTGTAGTTGTCCTGTGAGTCAGCGAGCACAATTGTGTGTGCTGTGCGATAACAGCAAGACACAGCATGGCTATCACCATAGCCACTGAAACGTCCGATCCCAAAGTACCTTATCCACCATAAATCAACTGGGCAAGTCATGAAATGACCCTACTCATATTGGTTTCATATCAGGGTAAGTCAGTTGAGTTTATGGAGATGCTCCTTATCTATGCCAAAATAAGTGACAGGAGAACTGGCCTCGTATTGCTATGTGTCGCTCATAATTAATTGTTAATCTTCCCATCAAACAGCTAGGTAGTTGAAATATGTCTGACAGAGCGGTGGAATAAGGTGGCAGAGTTAAGGGTGTTTGCAGAAGCTTAAGTCTGCCTGTTTTGACCTTCAACAGTTTAGAGCCTGATTCTCCCTCTCCCTGCAATTTGTTCAAAGGGCACCAGGGCAAAGTGAGTGTAAAATGCTGCCATTCTGATTTGCACTGGTGTAAATGTCTGCACAGATGGCAGAGGAAGAATCAAGTTATTCATGATTTTAATTACACAGGTCTAATGAGGGCATTTTCACTCACTGCATAAAGATAGCTAGATCCTTAGCGGACATAAATCAGCATAGCCCAGCTGAAGCCAAGAAAGCTACCATGATGTGCCTCAGCATTCCATTCTGAATACTCTCATACTTGGGAATAAAACTAACATTGCATCTTGCATTAACAGATCCCCACTCCAGCCATTGTCTGATTCACTTCCTCCTCTGGCTGAGAGGCTCCCTGAAGTACTGGGAGAGGAACACATCTCCTTATCTACTGTAGATGTGATCTTAGGGACATTCTCTGGAACCAAGCCCTGGAGCAATTATAGCTGGCAAGAGTGCTAGGAACCTGTGGATACGCCTCCAGACAATCTGCTTTGGGACATTCAGTATGGGCGTATCAGCATGATTAAGATATCTGAGTCTAGCGATTGTAAGCCCAAGTTTACAATGCAGTGTGGACACTCAAGCCTGGACTTGGAGACACTGAGTCCACAGGTGCAGGCTCACAATGCAGTGCAGACGTACCCTTACAGAGAGAGGAGGGCTGAGCTGTCTGGATAATACTGCTTTGCACATTCAGACTCTAATGTGGATTCAAATGCTGGAAACAGAACCCAAACCTTGTGGCTTTCAGCTTTGTACCTTCAACCTAAACGTTGACCTTCCCTTTGCTCATCCAACACAGTGATTAAATATACAAGGGGTCCTCCTAAGTAAGTGGAACTATTTGTGTTCAGCATTAAGCACATTTTCAAGTGCTCTGCTGGACTGGAGCAGACAACTTGTCCACCCTTGCAGGACTGAGCCCTAAGTGCTGGTCAACACTTGGTTTAGTAAGTTTACCAAAATCAGCTAGATCAATATAAACATATTTATACTGCTCAAACTGCATCCACACAAGGTGTTGCACCCATGAAACAATAATTAAATCAATGCAAAAACTGCATGTAGACAGAAGCCTAAAGGACTTCTTTGACCAGCTTTCTTTGCATTGTTGTTCCTAGATGTAGAGTTATTCCCTTCCTCCACCACTGTGTAAATGAGATTGAAACACAGAAGAGGAGCCAGTTATTTCCCCCTACCCTCCATAATGTAATACTGAAACTGTGTGTAGATGGTGCATGCAGAAAAACCTGGCTGAATCAACCAAATCCACTCAAATTAACTCCAATTACCAAGCCGCTAATTGGTTATGGGTTCATCATCAGAGGCTGCTAGAGAAGCCAGTTAGGTAATACTGCTTAGTGGAACTGTCATAAGTAGATAGGTAAGGGTTAATTTTCTTTGCCTGTAAAGGGTGAACAAAGGGAACCAAACACCTGACCAGAGGACCAATCAGAGAACTGGGAACTTTTTAAAATCAGGGGCGGGGAATTGTGTACTCTAGGTCTTTTGTTTCCTCCAGCTATGGAGGAAACAACTTTCCTGCTAACTCCTATTTCTTTCTAATTTCCTACAAAGTGTAATAACAAAGGCAACAAGGCAAATAGGCTGTTATATGCTTTGTGTTGTATTTACATGTGTGTTGATGTGCTGGATTGGTTTAATTTGGCTATCTTTTAAATCAACTGTTTATTCCTATTCTTTATAAGCAAGAGCCTGTATTGATCTCTTAATGCAGTAATATTGTTTTGTATTTTCTTTCTTTTATATAAAGTTCTTTTTTAAAACCTGGCTGAGGTTTTTGGGATTTCTCCGGTGAGGCTACAGGAAGGGGGGGTGGAACATCTCTTTATATTAGCTTTACTAGATTTGAATGCATCGCCTCAGGGGGAGGGTGATTTCCCTCTTTGTTTTGCCTTCAAGGAGTTAAGTACTGCATCGTCCAGGCTCACCCAGGGAAAAGGGAGGGGGAAGCGGGGGAGCAGATAACGAGGAGACAAGGGGGAAGAGCTTGTTTTCCCGTTGAGATAGGGAGACCCAGGGGTTCTGGGTCTTGGGGGTCCCCCAGGGAAAGGTTGGGGTGACTCGGGGTAACTAGGAACCCTAAATAGTCCTAGTTAGTGGCAGCGAGATAAAATCCAAGCTGAGTATAAGCTTGGGGGAGATTCACAGTAAACACTCAGATGTTGAACTCTAAGTCCAGATTTGAGACAGACGTTTATTACAGGAACATTGATTACCCTGGGTTTGAGGTTCTTTTTGTGAAGCCTCTTTCATAGTTTAGGTTATATCAGAGCTGCTAGTCGTGCCAGCTAGGATGCTCTCCAGGAAGTATCCAGGAACCAAACTCTGATGGGATCCTGGAAACAGTTAGAGTGCATCCCCACCCAAGTTGGGTGCAAATGTGCAGTGCAAGTCCTCTGCTTTTGGGGGGAGCAAATCAAAGATTCAGCTTGCCATTTCAGTCTAATAGAGTGTGAAAATGGCTCTGCTGAGGGACCAGATTTCAGTTGTTATCTTTCTAGTGGAAGACCCAGAAAAGACCCAGAAAGCAGTTTAACAATCAAGCAATCTACCATGACACCAACCAACAGTATGATCTTACCATAAAGCGCTGTCATGAAACTAAAATCGTTGACCCAAAGGGCTGAGATGTGTGGCAGTTGCGGATGCAACCTTTTGAAAATCTGGTCCAAGAGTGTTTGCTGGAAGGCAAAACTGCAGAAAAAGACCTCCTGCAGTTTCTGGTGTAAGGGGATAATATTCACAGTAAGGACTAAATGAGTCCCTAAATGGTTTTTGTGGGACATTAAATGCTGAAGTGAAGCTATAAGCTCCAACCCATGAACAAGGTTCCCACTGGATGACAAGACTAAAGAAGAATGAAGAAACCACAACATAGGAAGGGAAAAATGCTTCTCTTACCTCAAGCATGTCTGAAAATTCACAGCTGCTACTGCCTTCTTGGGCTTTCCACTGACTGCACTTAGAACAATTACCTCCCAAAGGAGGGCTTGGAAAGTAAATCATTGTTTGAGGAAGCAGCTAGCGAGGAAAAGGAATGACATGACTGGAGAGGCACTGGGTCAGCATTTCAGATCGCCTTCTCTGAAGTGTGAAATTTGAAGGCCCAACTTTTTGTGGGCACCCAGTGGTCCTAGACCCCAAACCTGCAAAGACACATTATTCTTAACTTCACGTGACATGAGCAGTCCCACTGAAGTCACAGAGCATCAAACATGGTACACGGGCACATGGTTGAAGAATCAGGGCTGTAAACTGTACTCTCCAGGACCTGGAAACAAGTCTAACTTTGTGTTTAGGCACCAAGGACTAGCTCCTGTACAATCCATATTGGGACTTCTAGAGTTGTACCATAATATAAGTAATACATGGTTATTTTGCATATGAATTGAGTAGTTAGATGTATTATTACCTAATCTGTGCATATCACATGGCACTTCTTAAACTCTATTTTCACAGAAACTAGAAGGGACATGAGGTTTTTATTCCTCCCTGCTTTAAGGAACATGAATTTTGTTCACTGTCAAAGCCCATATTTAAACTGTGGCCAGCACAGTCAAGTTTACTGTTTAGAATATTTGAGGTTACTTTAAGTTGTGCCTAAGTGGATGTTTCGGAATAGTTGGTTAGTTTTGGCCTCTCTTTCCATAATACATTGTGTGTGGTACAGCCAGTTACCACATTTTTAGTCAAATAGTTTGATGCTTGGATTTGGTTTGTTAAAGGTAGGAAAAATCAAACGATTTAGCATATGGGGACAAGGTTTGGCCAGGTTACCTATTCAAAGAAGCCTGATAAAAGCCTGCTGCTTTACAGAGAATCAGAAATGTAAGACTGGAAGGGCCCTCTCGAGAAGCCATCTAGTCGAGCCCCCCCCGTCTTGAAGCAGGACCGTGTATAACTAGATCATTCCTAATAAGTGTTCACCTAATCTCTTAAGAGCCTCCAAATGGGGATTCCACAGCCTCCTTTGGAAGCCTATTCCAGAGTTTAACTATCCTTATAGTTAGAAAAATTTTCCTAAATCTAACCTAAATCTCCTTTGCTGCAGATTAAGTCCATGACTTCTCATCCTGCATTCAGTGGACGTGACGAACAATTGATCACAGTCCTTGTTACAACAGCATTGAACATATTTGAAGACTTTTAGCAGGTTCCCCTCTCAGTCTTCTGTTCTCAGGACTAAACATGCCGAGTTTTATTAACCTTTCCTCATAGATCAGGTTTTCTAAACATTTGGAGATAGTCCAAAGGAGAGCAACAAAAATGATTGATTTGTCCACATCTTTCCTGAAGTGTGGCACCCAGAATTGGACACTGTACTCCAGCTAAGGCTTCACCAGTACCAAGCAGAGTAGGACAACGACACTCCTCTTAATATACCCCAGACTGGTATTAGCCTTTTTCACAACTGCATCACACTGTTGACTCATATTCAGTTTGTGATCCACTATAATCCCCAGATCCTTTTCAGCAGTACTACCCCCTAGCCAATTATAGCCCATTTTGTAGTTGTGCATTTGACTTTTCCTTCCTAACTCTAGTACTTGGTACTTGTCTTCATTTCATTTTGTCTTGTTGATTTCAGATCACTTCTCCACTTTCTCAAGGTCAATTTGAATTCTATTCCTGTCCTCCAAAGTGCTTGCAACCCCTCCCATCTTGGTGTCAGCACAAGGTTAGAACTGATTGACATCATGAAGTTTTTAGAAAGTTGGGGATGAGCTTAATTTGTACAGTGACCTTCAAACAAATGATCATTTTATATTAACTCAGTTCTCACAACTCTAATGATATTTGGTGTTTTTTCTTTAACCTTTATCTCCTGGAGTCCTGTGATCATGAGAGACTCAGTTTTCATTAAAAACAGAAAGGAGGCTTCTAGCACTCATTTTTGAAGAAAAGCTTGAAAACATGATCAGAGGTTACCCAGGTCTCCTGAGTCCCTGTGCAGTGCACTACTCTTTAGGCCACACTGCCTTCCCTGGCACATAATTAATTATCTACCACTTAAGTGCTTGTGCACTTAAAAGCAAGGAAGGTAATATATATAACAAGTATATTATTCTGATCAAGAGTAAAGTAATTCATGTTTCATCATTTTCCTATTGCTGACCTTAAAACTGCCTCTTACACAAGTCAATCTCAAAATCTTCTTGCATTTGGATGAGCATCTCTCTAAAGTACCAGTGGCCCCTTCACATGATCTTGCTGCAGTAGCAGCACAAGCCTGCCTTCCACCTGGCTGTGGCTTCATCTGTTTTCACATCCCACTGAAAGGATTAATTGCCTACAGTGCAGCTAGCGTGCTTTCCTAGTGTATAACTTAGCTCTGTAGCCTCCATGGTTGTATGCAGTGGTGTTGTAGCAAGGTCAGTCCCAGACTGAGGAAGAGCTTTGTGTCACTCAAAAGCATGTCTCTCTTACCAACAGAAATTGGTCCAGTAAAAGACATTCCCTCTCCTGCTTTGTATCTCTGCTAGCTCTGTAAATATTTTGGGGACACAGCTGGGCAGAAAGAGGCTCCACAATACAATCATAAATGGTATTCTATTTCTGCCTATAGAAGGCCTGCAATGCAGTTATCTGAAAAGAGAAATTGTCACTGACCTGGCTAAGGAGGTTTTTTTCTCCTCCCTCTGTCCCCAGTCAGAAGAGTGGGTCTTTAGTTTAATTTGTATAACAAAGTTCCAGCTGAGCTGAAGAGGATGAGGTAGGAAGAGGCAAGAAATCTGTGAGATAACCTATGATATGTCCTTCCTTATCACCCTCAAACAGGTCCACAAAATATACCCAACTGACACTATTGTCACCCATTTAGCTAATCACAGAATACCAGGGTTGGAAGGGACTGCAGGATGTCATCAAGTTCAACCCCTTTCCCAAAGCAGGACCAATCCCCAGACAGATTTTTGCCTCAGATGCCTAAATGGTCCCCTCCAGGGCTGAACTCACAATATTGTATTTAGCAGGCCAATGCTCAAACCACTGAGCTATCCCTCCCCCAAATATTTGGGGGGTCTTCCAGGTTGTTTCTGTTGAGAGAAATTGATGGTGTTTCATGCACACAGCTGAAATCACATCAATCCCCTGCCTCTGCATCTGTTATCAGACCACCCCTTGGGCCACACTGGCCCACCCAATACCCAGGCTTTCATGCTGCCTAGTCTGTGGGTGGTGGTTTTCCATTGTTTCAGCTATCACTAAACAAAGCAGCTTTTAATAATTCCCTCATTTAGCCTAAAGCTTCAGCATGATGGCTGCCTTACAACAAGGTGTGTGATTGCCCAACCCCCAGCCTCTTCCTGGAGTGGGCTTTATGGCTGCTTTGATTTATGGGTGGGCTAAGTTAATTCATTATTTGACTGGGATTATTTTTTGCTGTCTGTTAATAATCATTTGTGATTATAAATCTAGTTAATTGTTAAAGTTCCCAGATTTTTGTGTTTAGATGTTTTAAATGGTCATCTAAATCTATATAGAATGTATTAATTAGCTTAATTAAACTTGTGTTTGTAGGAAAGGAAATTAAACTGAAAGACCAGAGCAAAGACCATGATCAGCAGCTAAGCACAAATTGCTGAGGGTGGAACTAGTATTTAGCATGTGATTTAGCAGGGGAGGTGTCAGAGAAATTGCTGACAGGGTGTAAGAAAGGAATCACTACTGAGCCAAGTATAATTGTCCCCTGAATTGCAGCTCTCTGGTGATAACAGCTAACCAGCCTGAAATCCTACACAGTCTGTTTGGCACTAGACAGCTGTTAGGCAACACCTTTGATTCTTCTGTGTTCCAGTTCTCCTGTGGTGTATACCAACCCTGGACAGGTGCCCAGGGATAAAAAATAGGAACTGGAATGGGAGGAAGAGCAAACTGAGAACAACCAGGAACATGGACAGGATGCTGGGTTGAATGGACTGAGAGATTCATGACCAGGGCTGAGTTTATATGACTAGTTTCCTTTTCCAGTCAACCATGGCTCCCTGAAGTCATTTTTCCAGCTCAGCAGAGCTCATCATGAATCAAATCCAAACCAAAGAGAAGCGAATAGAGAGAGGGGAATTAGGATGGAGAGGGAGAGCATAGCAGGGCTGAACTGGGAAGAACAAGGGAAATGAATGCATTGAAAGAGAATGGAGGCGGGATATGGCGATGAGGAGAATGGCATACTAGGAAGGGAAAAAGAAGAGTGAATTGGCTATATTCAAATGTTAGTGGAAAGAAGCAGCCACAATGGATTAGATTCTTAGGTGGTGAAAATGGGTGTCACTTCATTAACACCACTTTCCATCACCTGCAGATCTGGCCCAGTGACCCTAGGCTTCAGGATAGGCCATATTCATCTCTGGACTGTAATCCTTCCCCACCCTAAGAAAACAAGCAGCAGCATCTAGTTCCAGAGCTTGCGTTAGCCAAATGGAAAAGGTGCCAAACACCTGAAAAGCCATATGTGAGGCTCTTTATGTTTTAAAAAGAAACCCAATTTTACTGCCAAATAAGAGAGTTCCTGCTGCTTTTCTGTAGAGAAATCATGACATCCAGTGGTCAGTTATGTTAATCACAGGGACTTTACATTAGCCCTTTCTAGCCCATGCCTGCTCTTGGAGAGGTACCAGAAGCTGCCTCCATCCTGACTCTGTGTTCAGCATTATTCCACCCCTTATGGATTTCTGAAGCTGTTCTTGCTACTTTGGCTTCAAGTCAGCTGAGTTTCTTCATTTTTCTATCCGTGAGGTTCTGAAGCCCTGCTTTTTGGGACTTTAAGGCACTGTGGTGGGGTTTAATCTTGTATGGCAGAGACATGGCCTCTCCTTGACTTCCATAGGTCCTCAACACCTTTTCAGCAGTGCCTTAGATCTGGGTCCCATTCTCCCCTTGTGAGAATAACCCAGACAGAGGCAAGGAAACTCCATGTTTTTCAGGGTATGGCATTTCCTCCAATTTCTCCCATCATGGGACAAAGTTAAGAGAATGGTTTTGCCCACTAGGGAAGAAAACACCCTCTTAGATCTGGATAGGTTATGTGAAGCAAAGGGAACACATGTAGATGCAGGCTCCTGTCTGTTCTGTGGGTGCCATGGCTTCCCGCCAAACCCTTCAAAATGGGAGCAAAAATGATTCCCGCTCAGGCTGCATGATGCTGTGCTATGTGTTGGGAGATTCCAGGGGATCCCTTACAGGTGCCTTGCCATCTCCACTGAACTAGATTCCCATGCTGGGGCAAGGTGGGAGCATACAGCCAAGAATCCCCCTCTGCAACAGGTGCAGGCTCCATCCACATACAGCTGCTAAGGAGAGCATGGACCTTTACAAAATTTAAAGCATGGCTGCTGTCTGTGTAAACAGATCACAGTATTGCTACAGATGTGAATACAGTAGGGCAGGAAGAACCATGTCCATGGGATGGAGTCATCAAGGAGGAGAAAGCTCTGGTGGGAGCCACTACCTCCACAACTAGGGTTGTATTTGTTCCTATATTTGTACAGCACCCAGCACAATCTAGGGTACTTACCAAGTCCCCATCACTGGAGTATCTAAGTACCTCACACTCTGTAGTATCTTTATCCCCACAGAATCCCTATGAGGCAGGGCAGTGGTGTTACCCACACTATACAGATGGGGAGAGGAGGCCGAGAGTCTAAAGGCCAGATCTGCCACAGCCTTTAGGCAGCTGAAGATTCAAATGGTGCCGGGGACAGGAAGGAGATAAAAGCACATAGGCACCTAACTCCCTTTGATTTAAAATGGGAATTAGACACCCAGGCACTTCTGAAAATCCTCCTAGATATCTATCTGCACTTTTAGGCATCTAAATAAATTCACCTTTCATAGAATATCAGGGTTGGAAGGGACCTCAGAAGGTCATGTAGTCCAACCCTCTGCTCAAAGCAGGACCAATCCCCAGACAGATTTTTGCCCCAAATCCCTATATAGCACCCTCAAGGATTGAACTCACAACCCTGGGTTTAGCAGGCCAATGCTCAACCCCCCTTTGTCTGGCTTATCCTCCTCCGGGCCTCCACAAACACAAGTCAACACCACACCATTCTATTTTGTTGCGAGCACGTTCTTTCCAATTCTGGTCAAAGAGTCTTGTCATGGGATCAGCCCAGTGTGTTTTCGGTCTCCCCAGCAGTCGCTTATGGTCTCTGGGGATCCAGTCACTAATGCAGGTTGTCCACATATTGTTTTGCCTGCGGACTACATGACCCACCCCTCTTCGCTTTGCATCATACATCATCTGCATTACATCGGAAATTGTGGATAAAGATACTTCCCAAACTCAGATGAGGACTGCTCAGGGAAGGTTTAATTGAAAATGGTATGGTTTATAAAGCCCTGGGAAGATTAATAGTGCAAAATATCATTATTATAGTCTCATGAAGGATGAACAGGACAACCATTGCATAGGTTAACTAGCCAGAGGCTCCAAGAAGCAAGACCAACCCCCCACCAGAAGGGAACATACAGGGCAAAACGTCAAAAACGCTCAAGCAAACCAACTACCCAGCAGATGTCATCTTTGGCCAAGCATCTGAGGAGATGTATAAACACACCTCCTTGGCTACGTGCCACTAAAGGCCCACTGACAACCACAAATAGCTGTGTAACCACTGCAAACAGCTGGAGATTAGCAGAGGGAAACAGGCTTGGCAGATCTCTTTCTAGCCATTAATAATGGCACCCACTGTACAACCCTTCAAAGAGAAATGAAGGAAAAGACCACTTGTGACTACAGCAGTGGAGTAGGGTTAAGAGGTTCATGCGCTCTGCTATTAACTTTCTGTGCCCTTAGGCACAGAACTTAACCTCTCCATGATCCAGCGCTCCACTGGGAAGCCAGATGACTCTTCTCCACCTTGAGATTCGTAAATGAAAAACCCTATAGTAGTGCACTGTTACTGATGTAGAATTTTGTACCCTGAAGGAAGGAAAAACAATATAAAATCTGTATAGATGAGCCAAGTGGGTGAAAACCTATCCTTCTAGAATAGGATGAATGTTACGCCAGACTCAGAAGAAAGAACACTGAATCAAACCATTTGAGCAATGCACAGGACTGCATCCAGTCAGGTACCAGTCATTACATACTTTGTGCGATTGCACAGGATCCACAAAGCTCAACATGAGCCATGAGGAATTTTTGTAGAGGCAGGGGGTGGAGGGCATGGGGAGTAAAGAGAATAAACATTAGATCATAAGACTGTTCTAGTAGGACCATTCTTGTGTCCTTCTATTGTCTACTTTCACTAACGACCAGTAGAATCCAAGGTCCAGATTCTCAAAGGTCCTTAACATCCATCAGTGGGAGTTAGCCTTTGAAGATCTGAGCCCAAGTGATTTGTCTCCGACTTGACCAATGCTGGAAACATTAGAGGAAAACTTATATAGTGTCATATTGCATCTAACGACACCATAAAGGTGGTTGCAATTTTTCCAACCAGAAGAATTTTTTGTTGTTAAATGCCCTTTTTTCGAAAACAAAAAGCTTGAGAAATTTAATTTTTTTCAGAGATTTTCACAACATGAAATTCTCATTTACATAGCAGTTAATTTTTTTTTCTGGAACTTACTCAGCTAACTTATTTACCTCAGTAATATCCTGGGGCACTGAGTTCCACAGGTTAATTATACAGTATATAAAAAAATGGGATTTCAGAGGCATGATGGTACTTCAGGGTGTTAGTGCAGACCCTTGGCACATCCAGCGCTGGTGGGCGGGGGCTGATGAATGCACACCATTTTGTGTGTTAGAATTATTAATATTTGTATTGTGGTAGTATCTATTGGCTGGACCAATATCAGGGCCTTGTTGTGCTTGGTGCTGTACACTTAGTAAGGCTCTATCCTGAAAAGCTTACAATCTATATAGACAAAGCAGACCAAGGGGAAACAGAGACATAAGAGAGACTAGAATAATGGCACACACCAGGTCTCCTAGTTCAGTGCCTTTTCTCCTATATTTCTCCTACCTGTTATCTCCTGAGAACACAGCTTCTACAGACTGACTGCAGAGTCTGTGCTGAAGAATTTCCTTTGTTCCAATTTCATTCAGTGACCCCTTGTTTTCATGTTCTGGGACGGTTCATTTGAGGAACTGGTCAGTTTTCATGGCATCTTTCTTAATCTTAAGCACCTCACTTATACCCCCTCTAACTCTTCCATTTTCCAGGCTAAACCACCATAGAATCATGGAACTGTAGGGTTGGACGGGACCTCAGAAGGACAGATTCAGCCTCCTGAACTGAGGCCAGACCACGTGTCACAGGGTACTTCTTCAGCTACCCAGAGTGCCTTGCTGCCTAGCCTAATCCCATGATCCCTCAGTTACAAACACATCCAGGCTGTTTCCCTTTCATCACATGTACTGTTATTCTTCAGTTCTCCAGCATGCCGAACATAACACAGGCATTCTGCGGGAGGATCCTTCTACTCAGCTCACTCTCTGAGCTCTCCTCTCTGTGCTTCCTGTTCCTTCCCATTATATCCTCCCAACTACAGCTAATCAGATCATTAGCCCAGCAATTGACACCCAGTTGTTCCTAATCCCCCAACAGAAAATGGTTAATTGCTCCCCATTTGTGCTGCAGTAATGTCAGTGATCAGGGTGCTACAGCTCTGTCAGACCAAGGAAACCCAGACCAGCCGTGACAGATGTTTGTCTACCCTATTCTTAAAAACCTCCAGTGAGAGGGATCCCACAACCTCTTTTGGAAGCTTCTTCCAGAGCTTAACTACCATTAGAGTTAGGAAACATTTTCTAATATCAATCCTAAATCTCCCTTGCTGTAGAGTAAGCCCATTACTTCTTGTCCTATCCTCAGTGGTCATGGAGAACAATTGATCATTCTCTTTATAACAGCCCTTAACATTTTTGAAGTCTTAGCAGGTTCCCCCTCAGTCTTCTTTTTTCAAGACTAAACAGGCCCAGTTTTTTTAACCTTTCCTCATAGGGCAGGTTTTCCAAACTTGTGATCATTTTTGTTGCTCTTCTCTGGACTCCCTCCAGTCTGACCACATTTTTCCTAAAGGGCAGATCCCAGAACTGGACACAATACTCCAGCTGAGGCCTCATCAGTGCAGAGTGGAACAGGACAGTTCCATCCTGTGTCTCACATATAACACTCCTGTTAATACACTCCAGACTGATGTTCGCCTTAGCTGCATCACATTGTTGATTCAAATTCAATTTGTGATCTACTATAACCCCCAGATCCTTTTCAGCAGCACTACTGTCTTGCTAGTTATTCCCCATTTTGTAGTTGGGCGTTTGATTTTTCCTTCCTAAGCAAAGTACTTTGCATTTGTCTATTGAATTTCTTCTTGTTGATTTCAGACCAATTCTCTAATTTATCCAGGTTGTTTTGAATTCTGATCCTGTCCTACAAAATGCTTGCAAGCCCTGCCAATTTAGTGTAATCTGCAAATTTTGTAAGCGTACTCTCCACTCCGTTATGTGTCATTAATGAAAATATTGAATAGTACTAATAGCAACTAATCCCCAGTTCTGCAATGTTTTCCCAGATGTAAACCCCACCCAGACCTCTAACCATCTTCTGACAAGCTTTTGAGGGATTTCCAAACCAAAGAGGTTTCCAAACTGAACCTTCAAAATGTTTGAGGTTTTCCCATCTCTGCATAGTACTTTCCAAGAGCACACTCCCACTGATTCCAAAAGCAGCCTTCCAAAATAACCCAAGTGCAGTCAGGAACAAGTCTGGTTACTTTATAATGAGCATATATGCTCTTGGGAAATATCACGCAGTGATGGGTAAACCTCAAACACATTGAAGGGTCTGTGCATAATAAACCTTTTTGATCTGAAGATCTGACCCACTAAGGAGATGGTGAGCATGCCTGCACACAAACCTGCCAGCCCTGATACGAGAGAGCAATTATCATAATGGGCAGATGCCACATTCCTCTATGCACCCAGGCCTGTCAAAGAAAATGGCGAGGAAAAAAACCAAACAAACCAAAACTATGCAACTAAGTTTACAAATCAGCTTGCCCTACTTTATAAACTCCCACATTGCTCTCAGATCTGCAGCTGCGTAGGACTCCAGCCAGGACAGGTTCAAATGAGAGCATGATCTGTTCTTCTCAGTGGTTCAAAGCTACGTGAAGTGTAAGCAGGTTTGTAAAAACAGAGGTCTGGAGGGAGGACCTGTTCTTTTTTGCATTTGCTTTTCTTGATCCATACTGAAAGTCGTTTGCACATTAGAAGTGCTTAGTTTGCTCTTGGAGTATATGTAACTCACTGATCCATGTGTGTTACAGGTCCCTGTCTGTGATTGATCCACAGAGGACAGGAGTTTGTTACAGCCCCAAACTTCAGAGCCTGGCTTCTTAGCTGAAGCTGTAGAGACTTGCCTTCTCCTCTGAAGATCCCCAGTTCAATCCGTGGCATTGACCAACTGGGAGCCATCACATAAAGAAAGAAAAATTCTGGCAACAAGATTGGGACTGGAAAACAGAAACAAGAGTCAAGTCTCCATGAAAAAGCCCCCTCTTTCTTCTGTCATGGTTTGGCTGCTGAGTTCTGTAGATGGAGGGCCTGATTTTCATTGACACGAAGATCGTTTTGCTACCACTCTGGCAGGATAAAGGAGCCATCCCCTTGAAGGCCTCATTGCACTGCCAAAGCTAGGTAAAGGCCTTAATGTAAGAAAGAATTAAGCCAAGAAGATTTATAAGGCGCAACAAATGGCATCATAGTTTCATGGTTGCATACTGTGCACCACTGTAGAAACCCCATTAGTGCGAACAGTTTGTGACAAGTGATACTAGGGTTATGTAGTTGCACTGTGCCCCACAAAAAAACTCGTCTCAAATCTGTCAGTGGGATTTAGAGTGAGTATGAACAACTGCTACTATTGGACATCCAATTGAATAATACCTGATTTCTAATTTTAACTTTCAAGAGGAACTTTTTGTTTGGTCTGGCCTGGCCAGAGAGCCATTGGCAGGTGCCTTCAGCTCTAATGTTAATATGTCAGGAATTTAGCCTGGCATCCTGCATCCCTGTGCACTGATGAGCATTTGTTGTTTCTCAGTGAACTCTCAGTTTCCTGTCTGCCTTCGGACTAGGCCTCGGCACAACTCCGAACGTACTTTAGGCACTTGAATTAATTCAACTGTGTGCGCCTCCTCCTCAGGTGAAACAGAGTTCACAGACAACCAAAGTACGTGGGAACTGTTATCATTTTTAATCTGATTCTTGGTGTGATTGGAGAGTCGGGCAAAATGGCTTGGAAACAGGAAGACCTGAACCAAAGTGAACCTGCTTAGGTTTAAGGCCTGAAAAAAGCTTTACATAATTTTGTGAAGCCACTGCATTTCTGAGCTCCAGGCAGTATGGGAACAGAAATGGCCAAAATACTACGACAAAGAATGTTCTCACAATACAGCGATCACACTTCAAGACATTCCAGTTTTGCCTTAGGGTTTCTCTAACACAAGCTTCATTGAGTTCAAGTATCCATGCAGATCTGTCTCCAGCTCCTACGGAAGTGTTGCCTGGGCTGCTCCAGGGCCTCTGCCGCCTGACCCAGCTGAGTGATTTCAGCTTTGATTGCTGGATAGGCTGCTGCTATCTGCAGCTTCAGTACATCACCTCAGCACCCTCAGCTGCCTCAGCGATATCTGCCACCTTCCAGCTGCCTCAGCCCAGCCCACTGCCTCAAAACCCTCCATTCTCTTGAAGCTATCTCTGTGGTGAGTCTTGAGAAAAATATTAGTGGCATAGAGGACTCCTAACAGAGTCATTGCTGCCCCACAAGCACTCCCAGCAGAAGATAGAAGCCACTCTCTCCACTTTCTAGTCAACTCTTGCTTTGTCTAGGCACCATTACCCAACTGGGCCCAACCATGCTGATGGTCAGGGTGAAGTCTCACCCCAGGCACATTTGGGTAGCTCTCTTGTCCTTTCATTTCCAAACGGAGATAATGGTATTCGATTGCCTCCAATCTCAAAATTTAACTGTATTTTAACCAAAATGCCCCAAACTGCCATGTAACTGAAATGCAAATGAGGCCTGACCCATTCAGTCATTTTCCCTTGATCATTAACAGCAGAGCTCTCCACCCATGGAGCCCCTGTCCATCAGGAATTCTCAAGCAGCTCTGGGCCACTTCTCTCATGTCCCCAAGAGATGGCAATTGCTAGCTCCCTACTCTCTAGGGCTTATACATATTTTAACAAGGCATTACAATATTGCCCTTAGGACTCTGGAAGAATCTGATATATGTTCCAGCAGCAGTTACGATACCAGCAACATACAAAGAAGCCACTTTGATTTTGCTGACATCATTTGGGAGTCAATTACTTTTCTAAGTCAAGTGAAGTTTTAGAGGATTTAAGACTAATTGTATTTCAGCTTGAAAAAAAATACATTGTCCCAGTGAAAAGCTGGTTTTTGCTCCCAGCGGCTGAGTTCACTTTCTGACACAGCCACTTCAGATGACTGCTGGCAAAATCAGAGCAGGTAATAATAGAACCTAGTGCTACTCTATTTGGAAGAATAATAGCAGCTATCATTACCTCATCTGGGCTCAGACATCCTGATCTCAGCCACTGCTTCATATTTAAGATTTCATCTATCTGGAAGGAGATTTATACTTCAACGGCTTTGCTTCTATCATCCTCCTGATGGTACTGTTGGATAAAAGGTTTGGTTGCTATAGCAAAAGGCCCATAGCACCAGATAAGGTTGTCAAGAAAGAGATGTCTGTATTCTAATTTACTGTGGGGAAAACATTTTGGTGATGCCATATTTCCAATATGGATTAGTCTAGAAACTTCAGATGGTTTCTTTCATGAACTCTGGACAAGGTATAGGCCCAGATTCTTGGCTGGTGTAAACTGGCATAGCTCCATTTAGATTGATGACAGTATGCCAATTTATACCAGCTGGGGATCTTTGTACATAAAACTATGTTAGAGAAAATGGGGAACTTATTTGGGAGCTACATTTGGGGAAATGAACCAGTGAAAGTTTCATTGATGTAGAAGAATCATCATCTATACGGACACAGAAATCACCATGCAGTATTAGCCCTGTTCTTCAGTTGCTGGGGTCAGAGCTCTCAACAGTATGCAGCACCTCACTCTTTGGAGCCAATTCTGGTTCCATTTTGCATTTGGGCAGCATTCCACCATCCACACTGCTCTGGGAGCAGCCCCCAGTAGCTAGTTAGGAGGACAGCCTGTGATGCACGCTCCCATCTGTATGCATCCATGTCACCAAGCACAAGTCACACCTACTTTGTTGCCAGTAAGGGAGGAGCTGTGAGCATGGGCCACTGGCTACTGCTACCCTTAGCCTGGGACAGCCCAGAATTGCCACATTCCACAACAGCTGAGAGGCCTGAAAGTGACAGAGCAAGGGCAGGAGCACACAGAGGAGAGCAAATGGGAGCAAACCTGTGGACTAGGAAGAGAGCAAATAGTCTGCCAGAACAGCCTATTGCCAAAGGTCCTAGGAGAGCAATTTGCCTCTTTTGGTAGCTGAGCCATCCCTAATGCAGTCCTGGAAAAGCATCCTCACTCCAAGTCTAGAATACAATGGATCCAGGAAATATTAAATCCAACTGCTGTGGAGAAAATGTGTTTTATCAACAAAAAAACCCATTTGATTTATTCTCTAGACACTCAGTCACTGAGCTGTGCTATCTAATGTGGTGAGAAAACTTCTAGGGAACTAACCTCTCTCTGCCATGACTCATGGTGTTTGCTTTTCCCTTCTTGCTTTACTCATCTGATTCCTTCCTTCTTATGATGATTCTAGACTAGTTGAAAGGTCGTAATTTATACTAAGGGCTGCGGCTTTCATGCTTTTGTCAGTAACTTGAGCCAGAGAACTGAGTTATTCTTGCCCTTCCCTTGTTTCTCTGTCTCATTCTGTCCTTGGCTGGAGTCTCACCTTGGGCTAGAACCTACAAGACAGTACCTGAGCAGGCAGTGGGGTCATTTCACTGTCTGCCGAGCTTCCCTCCTGTGTTACTTACAGTGTGCGAATTGGCTTGGATACTGTTTGTGCTGGGTTACATATTTCATTTTTACTAATAACTTACCATGACAGAGCACCCTTCATCCCAAAGTACTTTCTACGTGATATATTTAGACACACAAATCACTTCAGTTAGCACTGAAGTACAGCCACCTCTGGGTTAGAATGCAGCATTAGGGCCTTGTCTTCACTGCAGAGTTAACTTGGGCTCTTATTCACATGTTGCCCCTAACCCAGGTCATGTCCATACATAAAAACCATGAGGCCTTCCACCTGGGCTAGCTGGCCCATCCTGGGCTATAGGCTAAAGCCCAGGTGCTGCTTACACTCAGGCTGGTTACCTGCCTACTTTGTAATGAGGACACAGGCTAAACTACTCAAGTGTTGAGCGTGCTCCAGTGCCTTCCCACCACTTCCCCAGTGTGCCAGAAAGAATGGACAAGTTCTCCCACAGTGCACTGGGAAAGAATCATAGCTCATTGGAGTGATCAAAACCATGAGATAGGCCACAAGTTCTTAGAACTGCAGTGGCCGAGCTGCTCTATGATGCTTTCCCAGTGAATTGTGAGAGAACTGTGTCCCTTTGACACTAGCCCTGATTGCACCAGGCTGTTGCCCGGAGCAGTGCGGGTGGCAGAACATGCCCAAATGCAGACAGGGAGCAAAGGTTAGTGCAGTGCCAGTGTGGGTGCAGTCAAGTGGACACACTCCAGCATAGCTTTGCAGTACAGCAGCTCACGCTGAGCTAGACTAATCCGTATGCTCAGACCCAAGTGCCAATCACCCGAATTAATGCTGCAGTGAAGATGTATTCTAGGGTGGCTCAAGATGAGGCCCCAACCAGTCAGAACTGTTAAGCCCCTAATATGCTGCAGTATTTCCCATCCCACGCAGGCATGAGTTTACATGTACAATAGAACACAGCGACAATGTACCTGCTGTATACCAGGAGCACAGATCCCCCAGTTAGCCAAGAGTCAGCTAGAAGGGAAAGTTTCCTTCCCTACCATTCCACCTCCATCCTCATCCTGAAGGAGCTTGTGTTACCTGTGCCTACAAAGTGCCTCCCAAACCTCTTTGCCAGGATGGAGAATTACCACACTTCTGCATCATCCCTCACTGAGAATCTTTACTGTGCTTTCTTGTTATTTAAACCCTTCCCTAAAACTGGGGCATTCCACATATTTATTGCACCCCTTACAATGAGGATTTTGGACCAGCAATGGTCTGTAGCAATACCAGAGTCAAGCCTGGTTGGTACTTCCACAAGAACCCTCCAGGGAAAGCTTAAGGGGCCTCATTAAGGTAGCGATCAGGATTCTCTAGCTGGTACCTGAGTCCATTCTGAGCCAGCTTCCTGGGAGAGGTTAAAAAAAAATGTGCTGCTGGAATTACTCTCTTTCTAATTGGGCAAAAAGTCTATAAAGCTGCCATAGCAGGTTGCAAGAAAACTGGAGTTAGCTCCAGTGACCTGGACAAATTCAGAGCTGACCAATTTAAAGTACATTGTACCTGCCTTAAAAATGTTCCCACAGTATTTTGAATTGAAACAGGTGTTCTTAGTCACTTAACAGCTGTGCGTTGTTGAACACCTGCAGTGGTGCACCCCAGAGGTGGGCACACTTCACCTACCACTGAAGCTATTCTTGTATTTCTACTTAGATAGGGTCATTTGGAAACCTCTGAGATGAAAGGCTCCATATAAATGTATGATATCATTAATAATAGTATTCTATACCAGCCTTTTGTCTCACATTCTGGGGTGATCACTAGAACCTGGGTCTTCCTGTCTCCAGTCCTCTAGTTTGTCATGGCTCTTCTCTAACATTGTAGCACTTTGGAGCAGATTTTTTTCCCATCATTTCGGTTCACAGGTCTGCAGACGGTGTTTCTGTACTTGGAATAAAACTTCAAAGTATTTTTTGCTGTCTAAAATAAAAGGCCAGATTATTTCTTAAATGACTGTTTTGAACTTGAATCCAATATTTTCAGTAAAAAAAAAGAGAGAGATGTTTTTTAAACTGGAAGCAATCCAAACAATCCACAACTTTTATAGCCTAGCTTCCTTATGAGTCAGGATATTTACTGCCAGATAAATATTATTTTAACTTTCGCTCTGTGGCATAGCAGTGCCATCTAGTGGTTAGTAGTTAGCTTAATGAATGGCTAGGTGGGAAATATGACTATGGGCATTAGGGGACTGCTCCAATTCCCATTATCCCATTGTTGAAAGTCCATTAGCTTTAATGGAAATTGGATCAGCTTCTTTGAATCCCTCAGTATTTGTCATTAGAATTTTCTGATAACAAATCCTGCATCTTGGCAGGGTGTTAGAATAGGTGACCATTGCGGTCCCTTCTAGCCCTAGGGTTGATGATTCTAGGACAAGCTGTAGTTTTCCTCAAGTCCCCATTTATGGCAAGCAACGTGAAATTCAGTCCAGTCCCTTCCTTGGTCCATTTTCGAGCATCTCAGCAGGAATGTGCATTAGCTCTCTGGTGCCTAAACTTTTTATTAAGGCAGTCCACCAAGTGCATTTTTTTCTCCCCCCCCCCCGCCCCCGACCCTATCACTACATATTTGCACCCTTTATCTTGGCTCACGAACCCAGCACAGAGGCAAGGTCCTGGAGGGAGGGAGAGAAGCATGAACCCACCCACAGCTGCAGCAGCTCCCTTGACCGTGGCCACGTTCTTTGGCCCTTATGACTCAGGGGTGGCAGGACCAAACGTGAGTGTCACTGTGACCCCACGCACCAGGTCACAATGCTCAAAGTGGAGACCCGGGGCAGCCACACAGGACAGGAGCTGCTGGGTGATTAAGGACGGAGGCACACTCCCCCCTCCACACCAAGCCAGGAAAAAAAATGTATGTTTTCCTAGGGCCCCACAACCATAACCCGCTCGTGTGTAGGGACCCACCATTTGGGAAACACTGCATTAGCACATGCTAGCAAGCACCCTCGCCTCAAACGGAAACAAGGACAAGTAATGTTCTCATTTTTCTACAGCACCGTGCCCCTCAAAGCAATTTACACCTTGCAGCCTAAATGGCAGTGATCCAGCTCCCACTGAAAGCAGGAGCGAGACCATATCTTAAATGCTAACAGAACAAAGGCTGAAGTCCTTATTTAGACCCTGCTCCAGCCCACACAAACTTTAGGCAAGGGAGTAGCAAAGACCTCAAGTTTTGACTCTATGCTAATGCAGCATTCAGGCAGCCCAAGTGAAAGTGGAAGAGTCAAGAAACACAAGTTAAGGTTCCTACAGCAATATTAGAGTAGCCGTTTCTCTCCAGTGTAATAGTTTATATTTCTGGTGTGGGAGTTGGTTTTTTAAAGATGTAGCTTAACATATTTTTGTTTATGATGGAATGGCATTAAGATTACATCAGACCTATTTCCATTATAAAGCCATGGTTTTAGCTTCCCCTTCCTTCCATTCAATGTCTTTGCCTTAGAAAATTAGCTAGGCCCAAAAATTGTCAGGTTTCGTCTGCAGGCCAAGGAGAATGTGTCTGCAAAGTCTGAAGAAAATTGCTCAGCTGGCTCTGCAGTGACGTCATTAAAAATGGCTCCAATGTGAAACATTAACAGGGATCTAATGTTCTTTTTGTCCCTCTGGCTCAAAAACAGTTTGTCACTTGTTCAGACTTTCCATGTAGTTAAATTGCCAGCCCTGTTCAAAGAAAACAGGTAGTAAATAAACAAAGCTCTGAAAATTTCTTTGCTTCTAGTTATGGACCTTTTTTCTACTGGTGTTTAATGGGAGATTTTTGCCACATACCTCAGCAGGAGGAGCAGCAGCAGCAGCAGCAACTTTGTGTTTTGGTAAGAACCCTGCCCTGTGCTGGCTGCTTGCAGCTTAGAAAGACCAGAAGGATCTTCCCAGAGTCAATGGTGCTCTCCCTTCAGCTTAAGTAAAAGCGTGTGTTATGCAGCTGTAGGACCAGAGTTCTAGTCTTGGCTCCGCAGGTGTGTCTGTTTTACTGTGGAGGGATTTACTTTTCCCTTGGGCAGCAGTGCCAAGACTCAAGAGGAAAACATTGCTGGGAGGCATCTAACTTAATATTTGCTTTGAGTCTGCTTTTCGCATGAGATATTGCCAAGTGCACCGCACCTCCCCGCAAACACCCAGGCTTGTTAGAGAGAGGGGGTGGAGGGAGTAGAAGGGGTGTGTGTGTGTCTTTCCATATGATGATCAGTTTTGAAATCCAGACCTAAGAATTGGAGACTTTTTTCCTATGTATGTAGTCAAGCTGCAGCGCTCTTTCACAAACGGCAGGGTAAGGAGCTGAACAGTCAGACTCCACGTTTCACTCAAGCACCAGAGCAGATACCAAATTAAAACCCGTGGCTGAGTGACTTAAATACTTAGTGAAGCTCAGATCCAGAACCAAACTTTGCCACTTGGATCCTACTTTATTATGCGCCTATGGTCAAATTAGCCCAAATTAGGTCCTTAGCTCTCATCAACTCAATTTGCCTGAACATACACCAAGCACAGTCCTTTCCAGGATCAGCTATCACAGTCAGACATTATCTCCAGGAATTACACACTGTTCCTTTGCACAAGGCAACATACTGTACATGTTGAAAAGTGGCATGTCAAAGCCATCACCTGGGAGAGACTTCGCATAGCCCATCAAACCCGACAGGATATTTATACACCTGCATTTTCAAACATGCTCTAGCTTCTCCTTTTCTAAATACATGCAGTCCCGTTAAATGCTCAGCATCCCTGACCTAGACATGCCTCTTTTATCTGATCAACCAGCTGTTTTTCTGACCTGCTCCCATAAACATATTTGCATGTGTTGATTTTGCAGTTCAATGGGAAAAAGAAACCAGACAACCAGCTATGCATGTGACTTTGGTATGTATCCAGCTACCATACAGAAACCTCTCACCCTGTCCATTTATTTGTCTGTTTAGTTTACATGAAGTGAAATGGCCTATAAAGTTTATACAAACAGGTCCAGAGGGTGGGTTATGAATGATTTTTTTCATATCAATTTTAGTATTTAGTTTTCCATGGGAGAGATACTGTGTTCAGTCTGCAGTCAGATCACCTCAAGCTGTGGTCTCTTAAGCTGAAAGGTCAGTGTTTGGCAGGGAGAACTCCACGCTAAGCCCAGGCAATGGGGATGACTATTCAGTGAATGGTCCATTTTCTTCTCAGTAAGTTAATACCAGTGTTAAGGGTCACTGTGCCGCTGGAGCTGTCTGTCACATGTGGTCATTAAGCATCAAGTCAAGGTCTTGACTGCTAATTGGTTATTAAAGATCACATAGCACATTGCACCCAATACTTGAGGTGCAAATTTCATGAGATGCTGTATCCACTGCTTTACCACTGTAGCTAAGGTTTTTCACAGCCTTGCATAATTGAGACCTAACTCAGAGTCTCACTAAGCCTGCTGCTTCTTTTGTGATGCCACAGCTAGTGACAAAGACATGAAGGCAGCGCACATAATGGGGCAACAGGAGCTTAATCTGAGGCGGTATGGAACACCCCTGGTGCTAACTGAAGTCAATAGGAGTTGAGAGCACTCAGCACCTTAAGGTTTGGGGCCCGTGGTTTTCAGAGGAGGAGGTGTAGAAACTCATTCTCCATGAGATGGAACTAGTGGGGTCTATACATTAACACACTGGATTCCTGAAGATAAATATGACTCAGAAGTCCTAAGATCCAATACCGCAGTTAGGGAGAAATAGGAAGTCAGGCAGTTCTAATGACCAGAAAAAGCACAACATGTTCGTACTGAAGAAGTTATTGAAAAAGCTTCCATCCTGGTCCTTGTCAGCAGTAGTGTTTTTTGACCATAACCTTCCATTATGGGATCAACTCCACCACTGGCAACGCTACGATAGACTTGGCACTGGCAGCCATATTGCTAGGCCTGCTCTGAGCAAGGTTAGGCAAGGTTCTTAAACCCCTTGAGTCTGCCTAGCACCCTGTCTACACCTACTGGTGGGACTGAAACAGTGGTAGCAATAGTGGGAACTTTATGGCAAAGAAAGTCTAGTGTAGATACCACACTGATGTCAAGACTCCACACCCACTTTTGCTGAAATCTCCCCTTTGTGCATAGCAATCATTTACAGTCAGATGTTGCCTCCTGCTCATTTTCATTCCCTTGTTTTTGCTTCCGTAGCCCTTTCCCCCCACAGAGGCAAACCAACCTGTCACCAACAGTAAAGATTGCAGCTTGATTTTCCAAAGGTAGGCACCCTAAATCCCACTGGAATTCTACCAGAGGCAGATGCCTAACTCCCATAGGCTCCTGTGAAGATCCCAGCCTGTATGTGTAAGTAAAGTCGAAGGCCCATTCACTTACCCTTGGTGTTGCAAACAGGTGAACTGTAAAGAATAGAGCTATGCTCCCTCCCCACCTTGCTTTTGGGGATTAAAATGACGTGTCACTCTGAACCTACTCGTAAAGTTATAATGGGATGTCAAGGAATTTATTGCCAAGTCTGTAAAAGAAAAACATTTCAACATCCCTACAGCCTCTCCACAGTCCTATAGCCTGCTGAGAAGTAGGCTCTAAAAGTGCTGTCCTCACAAATCGCTGTGACCTTTGACTTCTATTTGGAGACATTGTTTTTCACTCAGCTATAAATAAGAGTCTGAATTCTGGGCCTTTTCAAAGGGAACATGCATCTGGAATTTTATGTGGCAAAGCTTGGGTTAATGCTCCAGCAGTTTGTATAGGCAGTAAAAGGTAATTGCATGTAAAACTTGTGCAATCCCCTATGTAAGGAGCTTTGCTCCTCACAAATCATTCAAATTAGACAGAGGGATTGGGCATGTTCCCTTGAGTACCAGAGTTGGTCTTCCTGGTTCTATTTTTTGTACCTTACCTGAAGTGTGCATTCATGATTTAATATTTTGCTCTCGACCTGGATGTCTTCTGGGCCAAATTTGAGAAACAGGAGAAGCTAGGGAATCATAACATTGTATCTAGGTAAGCTGTCAAGAGTTCATCAGTTGGGAAAAACAGTTTTACCATTTTTAATCAAACTAGTTATTTTTCTATCATTTAAACTAAAAATATTACTGAATTCCTTATTTTATGCAATGAGCAAACTCAAAAATAAATAAATAAATAAATAAATGAAAAACCACTGTTTGTGTGTAACTCTAGGAGATTTTCTTCTGCAACTCTGCAGCCAAGCTATGAAGAAACCCAACTCCCAGAGCTACACTTGCCTTATTGACAACATTTGGAAGGATCTGATGACAGGAATGAAAGGCAAGGCAAGGAATAATCCTAAAGGACGAGAGCAGAACTGGTTGCAAAAAGATAAGAGATATTTCAATTGTTAAAAATCGACAGACATTAACATTTTTGCTTTGATTGAACTTTTCCATTATTTTTTCTTTTCTTCTAAGAAAAGTTTCAAATCAAATTAAAAAAAAGATTTGGTATGCTGGAGGAGGAAAAAAACCCTTTCACTTTACTTTTTTCCACTAGGGGAAAAAAGGTGGGGGGGGGGGCGTTATTACCCAAGAAATGGAACACCACATTTTTGAAACAGTCTAAAAAAATGGAAGTTGTTCATTTTCAAAATTTTCATCATAAAACGGTACATTTTGACTAAAAGTTATATAAATATTTATTTGGAATCATTTTCCCACAGAAAAATAAACTTTAGTCACATTTTTTCAACCAGCTCTAGAAGACAGTACAAATAGTTGCCTAGTATTAAGGACAAAGCTGGGGAGGGAGGGATTTTGACAAAAGTAGTAGCAATAGGAACTAAGTGTCTGGGGCCTGGTCTACACTATGCATTTAAACCGAATTTAGCAGCGTTAAACCGATTTAACCCTGCACCCGGTCCACACAACCAAGCCCTTTAAACCGATTTTTGTACTTCTCCCCGATGAGGGGAGTAGCGCTGAAATCGGTATTGCCATGTCAGATTAGGGTTAGTGTGGCCGCAAATCGATGGTATTGGCCTCCGGGCAGTATCCCACAGTGCATCATTGTGACCGCTCTGGAAAGCAATCTGAACTCGGACGCATTGGCCAGGTAAACAGGAAAAGCCCTGCAAACTTTTGAATTTCATTTCCTGTTTGCCCAGCGTAGAGCTCTGATCAGCACCGTGGCAATGCAGTCCCAAATCCAAAAAGAGCTCCAGCATGGACCATACGGGAGACTACGGATCTGATCGCTGTATGGGGAGACAAATTCTGTTCTATCAGAGCTCCATTACAGAAGACGAAATGACAAAGTATTTGAAAAAAAAAATCTCCAGGCTATGATACAGAGTCCACAGCACAGTGCTGTGTGACAAGCGTAATGAAAAGCCAAAGAATCAAATGGACACTCATGGAGGGAGGGAGTGGGTACTGAGGACTCCAGCTATCCCATAGTCCCTGCAGTCTCCGAAAAGCATTTGCATTCTTGGCTGAGCTCCCAATGCCTGAAGGGTCAAAAACATTTTCCCTGGTGTTTCAGGGTATATGTCATCAATTTACACCCTTCCCCCCTCCCTGAAAGAAAAGGGAAAAAAATGTCTCTCACCTTTTTTCAATGTCACCCTATGTCTACTGCATGCTGCTGGTAGACGAGGCGCTGCAGCGCTGAACACTAGCATCCCCTTCCTGATGGCAGACAAGTACAATATGACTGATATCCATCATCAGCAGCAGCCCGTGAGTGCTCCTGGCTGGCCTCAGTAAAAATGGGAATGACTCCTGGTCATTCCCGGTAGATGGTACAAAACGGCTGGTAACCGTCCTCATCATAGCAACTGGAGGCTGAGCTCTATCAGCCCCCCCTCGCCCCACTTTCATGTCTAAAGAAAAGGTTATGTACTGGCTGGACTATCATAGTAGCTGGAGGCTTCCTCCCCCTCATTTTATCTCACTAAAAAGTCAGTGTTTCTTATTCCTGCATTCTTCATCACACAAATGGGGCAACACTGCTACGGTAGCCCAGGAGGGTTGGGGGAGGAGGGAAGCAACGGGTGAGGTTGTTGCAAGGGCACCCCCTCCAATGGCATGCAGCTCATCATTTCTGCGGGATATCTGGGGTTCTGACCCGTAGCAGCTGCGCTCTCTGGTTCTCTAGTACACCTGCCCCATATTCTAGGCAGGACTGACTATTTTTAGACAAAATATAAAGAAGGGAGTGACCCGGGGAGTCATTCCCATTTTTGTCCATGCGTCCCCGGCTGACCTCAGCGAGGCCTGCCAGGAGCACCCATGACAGCAGCAGATGGTACAGAATGACTGATAACTGTCATGTCATCGCCAATTTACAATGGCATGGCAGACGGTGCAATAGGGATGGTAAATGTCTCTGTTACCTTGCAAAGGCAAATGAATGCTGCCGTGTAGCACTGCAGTACCACATCTGTCAGCTGCATCCAGTTCACATACGGTGACAGTGACAAAAGGCAAAACGGGCTCCATGTTTGCCATGCTATGGCGTCAGCCAAGGCAATCCAGGGAAAGAGGGCACGAAATGATTGTCTGCCGTTGCTTTCATGGAGGAAGAATTGAGTGACAACATTTACCCAGAATCACCCGCAACACTGTTTTTGCATTGGGATCTCAACCCAGGATTCCAATGGGTGGGGGAGACTGCGGGAACTATGGGATAGCTACCCACAGTGCAACGCTCCGGAAATTGATGCTAGCCTCGGTACATGGACGCACACCGCCAAATTAATGTGCTTAGTGTGGCTGCATGCACTCGACTTTATACAATCTGTTTTACAAATCCATTTTATGTAAAATCGGAATAATCCCGTAGTGTAGACGTACCCTTGGTTGCAAAGGGAGATCTCTCAGCCAGATCCAGTCATGTGCTGGAGCCAGTGTTGGGATAGAACGGAAGCTGCTGGTGCTTCTCCTATTCAGGGACTGTGAGGGCCAGCACAGGGCCCTCTGGTCACTGCAAGGGTACAGATTCGCCAGGACACTGGGCTACCCCAGACATGCAGGCCCCCACCTTCAGCCCGTCCCTTGCTCACTCTGTCCTGCCTGACTGTACCCTAGTGTATTGACTCCATGTGTCAGAAGTATTCTCCAAGCAGTGGGGTTCTGAGAGCCCTTTGTGGCAGCCAGCTGATGCAACAGGACCATAGGGCAACCAAGAACTGGGCTCCCAGCATTAAGAAGTGTTGGGATACTGACCCAGCCCAGAATTTTCTAAAGAGCCTAATGGAGTTAGGCACCTAAACCCCATTGAAAACCAGTGGGATTTGGGAACCTAGATTCTTCAGTCTCCTTTGGTAAGTGAGAAGTGGGATACCAGGAGGAAACACAAGGAGGAGGGTGCAACAGGGGAGGCATCCTGATGCTTAATGAAAAAGTAGGGCAATCAGCTGGCTAGTTATTTTAGGTGCCTGTACACGAATGCAAGAAGCCTGGGAAACAAGAAGGAAGAACTGGAACAGTCAAGGAACTATGATGTGATTGGAATAATAGAGACTTGGTGGGATAACTGACATGACTGGAGCACTGTTATGGCTGGGTATCAATTGTTCAGGAAGGACAGGCGGTGGAGAAAAGGTGTAGGAGTTGTACTGTATGTAAGAGAGCGGTGTGATTGCTCAGAGATCCAGTATGAAACTGGAGAAAAGCCTGTTGAGAGTGCTTGGGTTAAGTTTAAAGGTGAGTGCAAAAAGGGTGATGTCATGGTGGGTGTCTTCTACTGACCACCAGACCAAGAGGATGAGGTAGACAAGGCTCTCTTTGGACAACTAACAGAAGTTTCCAGGCCCGAGTTCTCACAGGGGACTTCAATCACCCTGACATGTGCTGGGAGAGCAATACAGCAGTGCACAGATAATCCAGGAAGTTTTTGGAAAGTGTTGGGGACAACTTCCTGGTGCAAGTGCTGGAGGAATCAACTAGGGGCCATGCTCCTCTTGACCTGTTGCTCATAAAGAGGGAAGAATTGGTAGGGGAAATAAAAGTGGGTGGCAACCTGGACAGCAGTGATCATGAGATGGTTAAGTTCAGGATCCTGACAAAAGGAAGAAAGGAGAGCAGCAGAATACAGACCCTAGATTTCAGGAAAGCAGACTGACTCCCTCAGGAAACTGATAGGCAGGATCCCCTAGGAGACTAATATAAGGGGGAAAGGTGTCTAGGAGAACTGGCTTTATTTTAAAGAAGCCTTACTGAGGGCTCAGAAACAAACTATCCCAATGTGCAGAAAGAATAGCAAATATGGCAGGCAACCTGCTTGGATTAACAGATAAATCTTCGGTAAGCTTAAACATAAAAAGGAAGCTTACAAGAAGAGGACCCTTGGACAGATGACTAGGGAGGCAGATAAAAATATTGCTTGAGCATGCAGGGATGTAATCAGGAAGGCCAAAGCACAATTGGAGTTGCAGCTAGCAAGGGATGTGAAGAGTAACAAGAAGGGTTTCTACAGGTATGTTAGCAATAAGAAGATGGTCAGGGAAAGTGTGGGACACTTACTGAATGTGGGAGGCAACCTAGTGACAGATTACGTGGAAAAAGCTGAAGTACTCAATGCTTTTTTTGCCTCTGTCTTCACAGACAAGGTCAGCTCCCAGGCTGCTGCACTGGGCAGCACAGTATGGGGAGGAAGTGAGCAGCCCTCAGTGGTGAAATAACTGGTTAAGGTGTGGAGGGAGTTGGCTGATGTGATTACAGAGCCATTGGCCATTATCTCTGAAAATCCATGGTGATCAGGGGAGGTCCGGACAACTGGAAAAAGGCAAATATAGTGCTCATCTTTTAAAAAGGTAAGAAGGAGAATCCAGGGAACTACAGATCTCACCTCAGTTCCTGGAAAAACTCATGGAGAAGGTCCTCAAATAATTCATTTTGAAGCACTTGAAGGAGAGGAAGGTGATCAGGAACAGTCAACATGGATTCACCAAGGGCAAGTCATGCCTGACCAACATGATTGCCTTCTACGATGAGATAACTGGCTCTGTGGATACGGGGAAAATGATTGACATGATATCCCTTGACTTTAGCAAAGCTTTTGGTACGGTCTCCCACAGTTTTCTTGCCAGCAAATTAAAAAAAGTACAGATTGGATGAATGGACTATAAGATGGATAGAAAGCTGGCTAGCTCATCAGGCTCAATAGGTAGTGATCAATGGCTCCGTGTCTAGTTGGCAGCTGCATCAAGCAGAGTGCCCAAGGGGTTGGTCCTCGAGCCAGTTTTGTTCAACATCTTCATTCATGATCTGGATGATGGGATGGATTGCACCCTCAGCAAGTTTGTAGGTGACACTAAGCTGGGGGGGGGGAGTAGTAGATATGCTGGAGGGTAGGGATAGGGTCCAGAGTGACCTAGACAAATTGGAGGATTGGGCCAAAAGAAATCTGATGAGATTCAACAAGGACAAATGCAGAGTCCTGCACTTAGGACAGAAGAATCCCATGCACTGCTACAGACTGGGGACTGACTGGCTAAGTGGCAGTTTGCAGAAAAGGAACTGGGGATTTCAGTGTACAAGAAGCTGGATGAGAGTCAACAGTGTGCCTTTGTTGCCAAGAAGGCTAACAGCATATTGTGTAAGTGCATGAGTAGGAGCATTTCCAACAGATCAAGGGAAGTGATTATTCTCTTCTATTTGGCACTATTGAGGCCACATCTGCAGTATTGCATCCAGTTTTGGGCCCCCAACTACAGAAAGGATGTGGGCAATGAAAATTATTAGGGGGCTGGGGCACATGACTTATGAGGAGAGGTGGAGGGAACTGGGCTTATTTAGTCTGCAGAAGAGAAAAGTAAGGGGGGATTTGATAGCAGCCTTCAATTACCTGAAGGGGGTTCCAAAGAGGATGGAGTTAGGCTCTTCTCAGTGGTGGCAGATGATAGAACAAGGAGCAATGGTCTCAAGTTGCAGTGGGGAAGGCCTAGGTTGGATATTAGGAAAAACTATTTCACTAGGAGGGTGGTGAAGCAGTGGGATGGGTTACCTAGGGAGGTAATGGAATCTCCATCCTTAGGAGGTTTTTAAGGCCCAGCTTGACAATGCCCTGGCTGGGATGATTTAGCTGGGGTTGGTCGTGCTTTGAGCAGGGAGTTAGACTAGGGTTGGAAGAGACCTCAGGAGGTCATCTAATTTTCTATGATTCTTTGAACATCTCCTTCCCATAAGGTCTGAGTGGAGTATTTAAACACCTAGGATTCTCCACTGCTTTGTATCATATATAGTCATTGTGTTTTATATCCACCATGCACTCTCTTTGCATGGTGTATATGACTGTGCAATGCAGGACCAAATCAAGTCTGAGTTGTCTAAATGGCAGGAATTCCATTCAGGCATGATAAGCTAAAACGGCCCACTCTGTGTTAGCAAGATAACCCCAGATCGGCTGGCATTAACTAAATGACAGGATCAACCCACTTAACACCAGAGCCAGGTGGCCAAAAGCATAGGAGGGAGTGATTTCTGAGTTACAAGCCAAGCATGTGTTCTTACCATGGGGCTTGAATGTGTTTGGGGAAGATTTAAGACTCTTAGAGTCTTGGGACACTTTGGACAGAAAACACCCTGCTCTTGGCTGAAGGTGGTGTGATACAAAGCTGCTTATGCCGGAGTTCTGAAAATAGTTCTGCACCTGTTATTTGCTGCAGCTTTGCCAACAAAAATGCCTGTTGGAGGATGTAAATAACTTGTCAATAAAATATACAAGGAACAAAGGGTTTGTCTCCACTCCCCTCTCCCCTATCAAGGAAATAGCCCAGTCCAAGAGTCCAAACCCTTGCTGACAACTCAGAAGCCAAGACAATGTGTTACCGAGACAGTGTGTTAAAAAGTGGAGAGTAAAAGAAACCAGACACACCATCAAAAACCATGCAATAAAATATGTTCCCATTACTACTTCTATGTTCAAAAAAAATCAGCTATTTAAAAAATGAACTGAATGTAACTGAATGACTGAAGAAGGCAAGTAAGTAACTGTGGGTTGGACCTGGAAACCCAAGGAAACTTGATCTGAGTTGGGGCCTCCCGGCAACCCTATGATGTACATATACGACATACATAATACGACAATAAAGGGCATCTAATATTATAGACAAGACTTTCAACATGACTAGTGATTTCAGGTGTGTCCTTTTGGGGGCACCCAGTTTGAGATGCCATAAATGGGGCCCGGTTTTCTCAGGGCAGGTGATGGACACTTCTGGAAATCAGGCTCCTTGTAGTGTCTCTCAGGTTAGGCAACCAGAAAAACTGAGGCTCCAAAAATCAGTAAGCAAACTTGGCCTATGACTCTGAAGTGGAGACAGGAAAGTCAGGCCTGTGTTTAATACAAGACCAGAGTTGAACGGGCTATGGTTGGAATAGATTTGGTATGATGAGAGATAAAGAACAAGGCTGCACACAACAGTTTTTGTAGCAGAGAGTGGTTATGTGTGGACTAGAATCCCAAGACAGCAATAGAATCTGCGATTGTACATCTAGGGGAAGGTTTTCAAAAGAGTTTGGTGTTGACCTAACTCTGCTCCTCCCACTAAAGTTTCCCATTAACTTTTAATGGGAGCAGAGTGAGGTCAGTTTGGGAAAGCCCATCCACACTGGATGAAAAGACAGACTGAAAATGTTTGAGAGAGAACACAGAGCACAAACTCTAGCCGGCTGGGCCTTGAAGCATTCCAGAGACATGGTGATTGAAAGGGCTAACACAAAGCCAGCTCCTCCTGTCTCTTCACCCATCACTCCAAATAGCTCCTACTCCTGTTGCTGAAGGGGAAGTAGATGTTCTTACTGCACAGCACCTCAGCACACATTGAGTCCAAGGATGAATACCTGGCCATACATTTCACATGCAAAAGGTCACGATGCACAACTTGTTGAGTCGGCATAATCTACCAGCGAGATTTGAAAAGGGGTCTTACTAACCAGTTAGAGTTACCCATCAGGTAGAAAAATGTCATTGCTACCAAGTTAGGCACATAGCTGGTGGTCATCACAAGGGTGGCTGTAGAGGTGGGAAGTGGTACAGTTTTTCTATATTATGTATTGTTTAAATGTTATTGGGCATCCAATTTGAAAAAAATCATAATCACAAAAAGGTCCATAATTTAAAGAAAATCTGATTTTGACAGATTGGAACAACTCTGGTACAAACAGTATGAGCTTGTTTGTACCATGTTCTAAAGTGGTCATGTGAATTATGCTAGATGGGACTGCAAAAATGTAGCAGACGCCAGACTTCTTGGAGGAGAAGCCAGATATATATCATGCCCTAGCTGATAGTCAGGAAGCAGTACACTGGACTGCCAGACTCACCAGTGGTGTCTGGCATGAGATGGCCATTAAGCAATCTCTCAACAAGGACCGTGGGAAGCATCAGCATCTTTGCACAAAAGATAAGGCTCTGACCAAGTATTACCTGACGGCACATTTTAAGGCAACTGTAACAGCAATGACAAAACAAATGTGTGGGATGCACCCTTCTACAACAGATCTCTGCAAAGAAGCTACCACAATGTGGATGGCTGCAGAGGAAACTCCTTTCCAAGATATTATAAAAGTTGTGGCTGAAAGAATAGCAAATCTTCTGAGCACTGAACCTAGAACAAGCCCAGCCAACAAGACAGCCACTTGTGGACATCGCAATGTCTACTGGGCTCCCGCCTGAAACTGCAGAATGTTTGTGCATGAGAGAAAATGGCAGACAAGAAATGAAGCAGTAGGTTGCACATCTTTGATCCTATAAAAAGGCTTAATCTCAAATCATTTGGTAATTGCAACAAAACAGATGAAAAAAGATGCAGAAGACAGCACAAGCAGTAACTATTGGTCATAAGATACTCAACAAGCTGACAATTATTGTCCAGTCCAGATGTTGATAACCAGAGTTTGATGAAATATGAGCTGGCACCTGTCCACTTTCCCTCTTCAACTTGGATGGATCTCTAAGACAGACCCAAAAGAGCAACACGCTGTCTTAGCTGGAGAAAAAAACCTGTCAACTGTTGAGTTACCCAGCATCTGACAAGCCAACATTAGCTATTACTGACCTCACAATGCATCTGCAGATGGTGTGTGCTGAAACTGCCAAGTGCAAAACTTTGGGGGCGCTGTCTGACCAGCTGCTGAACATTACCCTTGGATTAAAATGACAATACATAGCTGTTGGTGGTGACAATTATGCAAATGAAAAAATCAAATCTGCTATGAAAGCCCACAGGGGGAATGTCCAAACACAAGAAGTTCAGAACCCCACTGTGTTAGCACCATTACCAAAGCAACGCTTAAAGATGAGATCAGCTTCAAAGAATAAATCAGACATTGCCAACTTTCTCCCGAGTCAATGAATTGTGAAGCGTGAACTGAGATCACCACCTGGTCACAAAGTATACCTTGATGGAGGGTTTCACAACATTGCACGAACAGTGAAGGTAGTGCCCGGCAAACATTCTTCAGTACCGGACCTCGAGGCAGATCACCAAGAAACAGTCATGCATGTTGCTCATTCAGAGCAAATGCTTGGAGTAAACAAAGTATTAATGTGAAGCTTGGACTCAAATATTACATCTATGTGCCCAAGATATTGCTCTATTCTTGGAATAGATTAATTCTATTTCAAAACTTGGCACTGGCCAAAGGAGAAGAAATTCTTTCCTATGCACAGAGTGACTATGGAGCTGGGAACAAAGTGTCTCATTCTGCCAAAGAATGAGAAGTGTCTCATGCTGTCAGTGGATGTGACTACTTCAGCTTTCAGTGGCATGGGAAAAAAAGAGATGGCTGAAGACAAAAGCTGAGAATCCAGAGCTTGCAGAGGATTTGAAAGATCTTGGGAGCAGTACATTTCAGACAGAGGAAGGGACAGAGGCACCCTGGTATTTCTACTGTACTGTTGTAAGAAACTGTGGATAATGTGTACTATGAGTTGTTTGCTAAAAAGAAAACCAGTGAGAAACTGCCACCAACGACGGACTTCTTCGGGCAGCATCTAAAATGTGCAAATCAGCAGTCGTACATGTGGAATCATGCAACAATTCAGCATCTTCAAGTGTCTCTTGTCAACAACTGTTGGATGAGGATAGCATGGGACAACTTGGGCCTCACATGATGGTCCTGCCACCTACTACACAAGCCATCCTCACCTTTGTGCAGCATGGCTGTGCGAATACCTGGGCAACAAGGAGATGCAAATGCCACAGGGAAGATTTGGTGTTAGCTCTGACGCCAGCGGCTGTGGCAGTGTGGCAACAGAGCATTGAACACATCAGTCACAGATTTGGAGGGGGAGGAGAAATGTTTCAAATCATCTGCAAATTACTGTGACTATTTTTGTGAGTAAAAATAGCTTGAAGAGGTTGCTGCATTAAACATTCAAGAGCTCAGTTATATGTAGGAGGTTACACAAGAGTATGTGGTTATAATGTGTATTTCACATGATATATTCAAACAAGACATTCTATGGTCCTTCTGCTAAGAGTTATTACTGTTGTATAAGCAGTTTACATGTATTGTCATAGTTCTCAGGGATAGTAAGACGATAATTACAGTTGTACCATGTGTGCTTTAGATTTATGTTCCCAGCCAAACAGCATCAAAAATACATGTTCTATAATTGGGGAGTAAGGGTCTTACTACCAGTATAACTTCATCAAAATAGCATACAGGGAAAGTTCTCAAATCAGTCCATTCTACAAATGACGACAAATATTTTGGTGTGTTACATAGTACAAACGCTCATATTATTGTGTGACTACAGTCTTTTGCTTGAGCCAAAAGCAAAAAAATATGGGGGGAAATGCATATCTATCACCTGGGGCTAAATATTTCCAAACGGTACTATTTTGAGTACATAATTGTATCATCAATTGTATTTAGAAGCTTCTTGACAATTTTGGTCAGAACTGAATTATATTCTCTGATGTCTTTTTTGTGATTTTATGATTTTTTCAGATTGGATGCCCAATTACGTTTAAACATGACATGATACAGAAAACCTGCACCACTTCCGACGTCTACATCCACGCTTGTCATGACCACTAGATATGTGGCTAACGTGGTAGCAATGAAAGTTTTCTAGCTGATTGGTTACCCCTTAGTTCCCAAAATGGGTCTGGGCTGGCAGACTAGCATCTTTGAAGGGAAATCTCATTAGGAGTCCTGTCTCCATCAGTGCACTGACTAAGAAAGAGCATGGCACAGTCAATTTCTGCACTGGAATGTTTCATGTGGAATAAATTTAGAATGCACCCACGCGGGAGCTTCCAAACTGTGGAGATGGTGGTGGAAGAAGTAAAACTCCCACCAAGTCTCACTTGAATGTATGTTTGCACTAACATTCACATTGGAAGTCTTCGCACAGTGAGCTGTATCACTGGCTTCACTGCTGTTTCAGTTATCATATAGGAAAAAAATGCCACCCATCTTAAGTCATTAATAGCACACTCTGAATGGCCAACAGCAAATAGTCAAAAGCTAATCAAAGTAAACAGTTTATCCACTGCCTATAGGCTGAAACAGTTTCACATGGAGTATTCAGATAATTCTGAACAACAAATTCACACAAATTAGTGTGTGTGCAGGAAATCCACTAACAGAAAAAAGGTCTAAATTTGTCAAATAAATGATGTGTTACAATTTCAAATGCTTTAGCCAGCTCCACCCAAAAATTTGAATCTTAAATCTAGTAGAACAAGATATTGAAATCTAGGCTGTATTGAAATATATAGATAACTAGCAACAGGCATTCACAAGAAAACTACCTGTATCTGAGGAGCTAGTGGACTCAAGTCCAGCAAAAATTTAGATCAGTTCTTTGGAATCCACACTATTGGGCAGGGTTCCAAGTATTCGGCATCCACAATTGGGCCAAATTGTCAAAAGCACCCAGCAGAACCCAGCACGTAGAACTCTGTTGAAAATTCAGCCACTTATTTTGGTTCCTAGATGGGAGCTGAGCTCTGTTGAAAACCTGGCCCTAACCACTCGAAAATGACAAACTGGCTTTGGACCCAGAGTTCTCTCTCCGTGGGCATAAGATGCAAGAGAAAAATGAAACTGTGAGGGCAAAGAGATCTTGTCCACGAACAACAGTCAGAAATTGATGCTCTGCTAACTTGCTTTCTTACCAGGCCTCCCTCCCAGTTCACCCCAAGCAGCACATGGCCTGAACTGCTGATGGATCAGCACCAGCACACATATAGCTGTAAACAGATCCTATACAATGGTGTTTCCATTTTGTTTTTTTCAGCTTGCCAGCAGATATATATATGCCGTGTGTCCGTGCATGTGAGAGAGAATTTAACCCTGGAATAATAGCTACAACACTGCCCATATTATTTGTATTACGGTAGCACTAGAGACTCTGGTCAGGATCAGGGCCCCATTGTGGCATAGACAATTGACTTGCCTATGGTCACACAGCAGATCGATCGCCAAACTAGACAAAGACCTCAGGCGTCCTGACGTTCAGCCCAGTGTCCGATCTGCTACACCGTACTGCTTCTCATAACTGAAAAGATGTACAGCTCTCATGACAGGTGGGATACCTTCCCAATCACCTTCAGTTCTTCTCCATCGCTGTGCTCACTACCCCACCATTTCTAGTATCACCAGCTGTCAGGACAGCTGGGTGACCTGCCATGGCTGGAGCAGCAGAGACAGTCTGTCAGAACTGCAAGGCAGCTGGGCATATACCCAACCAGATAGTGACATTGAGCAGACTGGAATGGCTGTGTTCATTAGTATCAGAGGGGTAGCCATGTTAGTCTGGATCTGTAAAAGCAGCAAAGAATCCTGTGGCACCTTATAGACTAACAGACGTTTTGGAGCATGAGCTTTGTGGGTGAATACCCACTTTGTCGGATGTATGTGGTGGAAATTTCCAGAGGCAGGTATAAATATGCAAGCAAGAATCAGGCTACTGATAACAAGGTTAGTTCAATCACGCAGGACGAGGCCCTCTACTAGCAGTTGGGCCTCATCCTCCCTGACTGAACCAACCTTCCTGCTTCCCGCTCTTCCCCCATGGCCTGAGCCCAGTCTGCTCCTCTTTCTAGAAGCGGACGCAGACTCAAGGGGGCTGGTACTGGTGCTGGTGCTTGAGACAGCCAGTGCTGGGGCCATCTGGGGCTTGGGGGTGCTCGGGCCGCCCACCCAGGACTCCAGGGGCTAAGGGTGCTTGGCGGGAGGGGGATGGTGGCTCAGGCTGGTTGGCAGGCTGGAACTCGAGGAAGGGCTCCTCTGACTGTGTGGAGAGCTTGAGTCTCTGGAGTGGGAGGGGCGGGGTCTCAGGCAGAAGGGGCAGGACTGGGGGCTAGCCTCCCCAAATGGGTGGTTCACACGCCACCCATGAGTACACAAGATCTTGGCTGCAGCAGTACAAGAGAGCTTCCTAGCAGGAAAGAGTGCTTAAAGCCTGGGGATCCCAGCATGCCCCAGACAGGGAGCTTTAATAACCTTGGTCAGGAAGAAAGTTAATGGAAGGTTTCAAGGGCAGATGATTTTGTGAGCAACCACCAGTTTGGGGATCATGGTCACTATCACTGCCCTTAGATACCAATAAATCTGTAAGAACTCTGACTGCATGCATTAGGGAAGTGAGATCTAGGAGTGCAAATCCTGCACAGATCATATCTTTAGAGAAACACTAAGATTTCTATAAGCAGAGAAGAAATGGTTCCTGAGAACTGTCCTGGAACGAAAAAAAAATAGTAATCCTACAAACTAGAAAAAACAAAAGGGTTCCTATGCCCTGATGTGCATGGCTAAGTATGAGAGAATACCTCTGATGTTTAAGAGTACACTGATTACAATTTAACCTGGTCATTTTTTCTAGAACTACATTATGATTACTATACTTGTCATATAGGTGTTCATTAGGAGCTCATATACCTGCCATGGGGTCACCTGGTTAGACCCTTGCTTGTGGATTGACAGAACCCTTAGGACTCGCAGGGAATTACTTCACATGGTTCATCAGGCTCAGAACACTCAGCCTCAGGGATGACTCAGAAGACCAGAGCTTCCAGCAGCTCCCATTGGCCTGGAGCAGCAAACTGCGGCCACTTGGAGCCGTGATCGGCCGAACCTGCGGACGTGGCAGGTAAACAAACCGGCCCAGCCCGCCAGGGGCTTTCCCTGCACAAGAGGTGGAACAAGTTTGAGAACCACTGATCTAGTTTGACCTCCTGCACATCGCAGGCCACAGAACCTCACCCACCCACTCCTGTAACCTTTGGCTGATCTACTGATGTTCTCAAAACATGATTTAAAGACTGCAAGTTGCAGAGAATTCACCATTTACATTACTTCAAACCTGCATGTGACCCATGCCCCAGGCTGCAGTGGAAGGCAACCCCCCCCCCCCCCCCCCCAAAACAGGGAGTCTGTCAATCTGACCTGGGGGGAAATTCCTTCCCAACCCCAAATATGATGATCAGTTGGACCCTCAGCATGTGGGCAAGACCCACCAGATACCTGGGAATGAATTCTCTGTAGTAACTCAGATATTTGTTGCTAGCAGTTGCAGATCAGCTACATGCCATCGTAGGCAGTTCCATCATACCTTTCCCTACATAAACCTATCAAGCCCATTCTTGAAGCCAGTTAGGATTTTTGCCCCTTGGAAGGCTGTTCCAGAACTTCACTCCTCTAATAGTTAGAAGAAACCTTCATCTAATTTCAAACCTAAACTTGTTGATGGCCAGTTTATATCTATTTGCTCTTGTGTCACACTGGTGCTTAACTGAAATAACTCCTCTCCCTCCCTGGTATTTCTCCCTTTGATGTATTTATAGCAAGTAATCATCTCTCTCCTCAGGCTTCGTTTGGTTAGGCTAAACAAGCCAAGCTTTTTGAGTCTCCTCTCATAAAGTAGGTTTTTCATTCCTATGATCATCCTAGCCTAGTAGCCCTTCTCTGCACCTGTTTCAGTTTGAATTCATCTTTCTTAAACATTGGAGACCAGAACAGCACACAGTATTCCAGATGAGGTCTCACCAGTGCCTTGTATAATGGTACTAACACTTCCCTGTTTCGACTGCAAATACCGCACCTGATGCATCCTAGGACTGCATTCACCTTTTTCATGGACATGACATATATCCAGGTCAGAACACTCACCACACCTTGAAATCTGATCACAGTTCATTTTACACCAATGAAACACCCCAACAAAGCAAGACTCAGTAAAAGACTTCCATTCGCGTGCAACAGGCCGATCAGGCAAGGGAGCCCAAGCAGTCAGGTAGACAGATGTGGAAAGAAGAGTAAGACTGGCACAAATAAACTTCCAGAGTAACAAAAGCCAGACACTAGGCGAAACAGGCAGAGGTAAGAAATTAAAGATTTATCAGCCCTAAGCCTCGCCTCTCTGCTGCTTTCCAGAGGCATCTTTGCTAGAGGAATGGGGCTACTGTAAGGTTTACTGGCTATATACACAGTTTGAATTCATTTTCCTCATTTCATTCATACAAAGTCATTCTGCAGGCATGAGGAGCCTAACTGGGAATGGTGCAGCTGGATCTTTGTTTGGCTCATTCAATGGCATTGTGTGGCACTCTGTCCACCGGCCATGTTAACCAGCGTACCGTCTCATATGAAATACACCATCTCTGCTGCAAGTGCTCAAGCATGCTAGGTTAGCATTTGCTCACCATGAGTTTTAGTGACATACCAGGGTACAGTCGAGACCAGTGGGGGGCTGTGTCACCTCTGCCCTGCAGCCTTGAGTGCCTTACAATGCCTAGCTAAAGTAGCTCACATCTGGGCTGCTCACAAATAGCCTTCCAGCATCCATGCCACACCCGGAGTGTCTGTGTGTAACTGCAGGCTGACAGCTATACCCTGACTCTCACCAGCCTGGGTTGTACTGCAGGATGACCCCAACACACTCCCAGTCTCAGATTTACCCCCTGAAATGTATGTCCTGTACTGCCCAGCCCTCTCCTGGACAGTACAAATATATTAAGTCCATTATTCCTTTGAGGGAATAATATGCCAGTTTATTACCTTAAATAGTTATTCAGACACTTCAATTTAAACACATTGGATTAGATAAACTAGCAAAACAAGTTACTAACTCCAAAGAGATAGATTTTAAGTGAGTACAAGCAATGAGGCATACAAGTCAGAAATAGTTCCAAGAAAGATAAAGATATAATGTTTACTAACGAGTAACACGCTATCATACATTCAAGCAGCTTCTCACCACATTCTCCAGCTGATTACTGACCAAATCTCAGGTCAGGAGCCCCTCAACACACACACACGAATACTTCCTTTGTCTCTTTAGATGCAGTGAATGTGATGGGCAGAGAGGGAGGTGCCTTGAAGTGTTTGTCCCTCATTTTTAGTTTCACTCCACCTCTGGGAAAACCTTTCCAGCTGGACACTAGGAGGCAAAGAGTCTGTGTGGAAGGATGTTCCCTGCTGACACTCTCTCACCTGTTTGCACTTCCTTTGTTTCCCTTCCTACTTGATGACTCTGTTTACTGCTTAAATGCCAATTAAGGCAAGCACATATTTCTTCGTTTAGGACAGAACTGTTTGTCAATATCTGCCTGGGCAGGGCTGTGGGGTTTGTTGTTAACATCATACAGGGGGAACCTACAACTTCACATGCAATGTTGCCACACATTTTATCAGAACACTACTGACCAGCAAATGATGAGTTTTTAGATGATACCTTACAAGGCACACTTTGTACAAGGATTATTACAATTGTGTGTGGGGTGTGAATACAGGGGTGTATTCTGGCAAAAGTAAAATTCACACTCATATTTACTCCCTCTGAATGTGCAAAAGAGGCACAAGCCTGGACAAGGTTTGAACCTGCAAACACCTCGCTGAGTTGATGCAATTAACCCAGTGAGACTACTCACCTGAGTCACATTTTTCACATGCTTAAAGTTTGCAGACATTGGTCCAGAATTTGAATGACTGCTCCTGAGTACTTGCCTCCTGCATCCTCCCAGAGTGGTATTTTCCACATCAACAACTAAACTAATTTAGTACAAGGAAAAATATAAAAAAACCTGGCAAAGAAGTGGTGTTGGGAGGGTTATGCATGTGGATGCTTTTGTGCAATTTCCAGTCGCATTTTGCAGACCCAAGCAGTTTGGATTCTTTAGAAGCAGCATCCAGTGTTCCTTGGTGCTTCTCTTACCCACACTCTTAATGCCAGGCCTGTTGTAATTTGCATCTGCAGAGAACAACTAGACCCTGTATGTGAGGGGAAACTAACGCACTTCTTTGCTCTTGACAATGATTTTGAAGGGAAAGCTAATCCACGCTCCACCTAATCCTTGCCATGAACGTGATTTGTTCTTCCTTTGTTCCTATTTTCTTTCCAATCCTTGTCAAGAGAGCCCTCCTGGAAGTTTATTGCCTTACCATGCTCCATGAAACGTGATCGTATTGGAGCATGGTTGGACATTTGCTGCCTTCCTGCCCAGTTCAGCGTTCTCGAGCCATTCCATGCAGCAAGCACAGGCCAGCGGTACCATGCCAGAGGGGTATTGTTTTACAGAGCAATAAGCACAGTGACAGCGAAAAGGAGACCTTTCTGTGAACCCAAGTGTAATGAACCTCTGGCTGTGTCTCTACATTAACAAGGGATCTCTGGTGGGATGGGGGACATATCCACGATGGGGCTGCAGCACTGTACCTTAAACTCAGCAAACAACAGAGGCCAAAACCACCTCTCAGAATCCCTTATAAAAACATTCTGTATAAAGAACAGCTACTTCAGACACTGGGGTCCCGGCTGGCATGCTGGCTAATTACATGCCTGGCCTCAAAAACTCAATCCTTTCCATGCCAGTCCCCTTCCTTCACAATTCCTGGCTCACAAGTGGAAGTGCCCGGTGGAGAGCCCTGCTTTCTCAGGCCTTTCCCCAGCCTGCTTCTCTGATAATCAGCCTTTTAAATTCAGCAGACACAAGCAGGGGCAGCCTTAAATTAGCAATTTGGCAGCTACTTGCTGCTTCCCCCCTGCTTTTTTAGCTGGCAAATATTCCTGTTGTGGCCATCGGTTTTTCTGCTCATTAAGGTGGTGACACAGCCTCCCAGGGCTCCTCAGCACCAGCCCCTGTCATCTGAGCTAGGGGAGCTACTCTGTGAGCTTAGAAAACAGGCCCTTGACCTTCTGGGGAGCCCAAGGCCCATGCACTAACCTGCATATTATACAGACACTTCACTGTGGGGTTTCCAGTGTCATCTCTTATTTTGCTCACCCACAAAGGTATCATGCCCACGCAGCCCTCCATCTGGCTAAGAGCTGCCATGAGTCAGCCAGTCACTTCAGAGCAATGCCCACTGCTCTCACACCCTTCCACAGTACTCTGAGGACCTGGCATCCCAGAGAGGGGCAAAGCTTGGGAACTGGGGAGAGTGCTCACTGGCATGTAGAACCAGGCCTGCAGTGCCAGGCTATTCCTGGGGAAAGATGAGGGGAGGGGTTGTGTGTGGGGCTGACTGAGGGACAGGAGAGGCAGGGGTGGGAGACATTGCTTTGGAAGATACCACAGAAGAGGTATTTTTGCTTGTATTGTTGATGGGTGCAGGTCAAATACATTAATGCAAAAAAGTCCCCTGCTGCCTGGAGTGGGGGAGTTCCCCTCAGGTGCCAGGCCCATTCAGGAGCAGCTGGGAGAGCGGCTGGAGAAAGCTATCCCTAGCGGGGGAGAGAGGGATGCTAGCTGGGGCAGGAAATCAAGGTGCTGGTTGTTGGTTCTTAGCGTCTCCTTTTGGGCTGCCCTGGGTGGCTGTGAGGGAGGGGAGCCTTCTGCTGCTAAACACTCCCTAAGCTCAGGAAGAGCCAGTCGCACTCGAAGTCCTCTCTCCCCAAGGCTCCAGAGTTGCTGTTTCTCCTTGCCCTGCAGGGGAGTGGCTCCAAGCTCTGGCTCACACAGGGCTGCTGCTGGGGCTGCAGAGGAAGTGGCCTTTGATCTCTGCTCTGGGGGAACAACACCATCACCAATGCAGCAATGTCCTCCTACCCAAAATACGGTTCTTCCCATGCTCCCAGCAATTCCTGCATCCTGCTCCAAAAAGTGAGTCTGTAAAAAAGTGACATGGTGGGGGGCTGTGGATATTGTTTGACAGAGTTTTTACAGGTGAAACGGGTTCAACTTGCAAGTACATCTCTACCTCGATATAACAAGAGCCAAAAAATCTTACCGCCTTATAGGTGAAACCGTGTTATATCGAACTTGATTTGATCCACCAGAATGTGCAGCCCCGCCCCCCCCCCAGAGAGCTGCTTGACCACGTTATATCCGAATTCGTGTTATATCAGGTGGCGTTATACCGAGGTAGAGGTGTAAAAGGTTCTTTTCTAACTGCCAAACCAACAAACTCAAGAGGGGCTCAGGCAGTGAAACAGCTCTTTCCATGCATCAATCATCATACTGGTTCCACAGGCCAAATTAGGCCCTCAGGGATGCCTGTGCAACCCCACTGCCTCCACTTTGTGCTGTCAAGGACACCTGTGCAACTCCATTGCCTTCACATGATGCCCCTATGCAGGAGTGATTGGATAGGGGATTGGGTCCTGGGGGTATTGGATAAGGGGCAGAGGGTACCAGGAGGGGGTGATCGGGGAGGAGCAGCAGGAGGGTTGGATAGATTGGGAGGTTCTGATGGGGGCAGTCAGGGGGTAGGAAGTGGGAGGGGTCAGATAGGAGGCGGGGACCAGTCTCTTTGAGGGGGCACAGCCTTCCCTACCCAGCCCTCCATTCAGTTTTGCAACCCTAATGTGGCCCTCAGGTCAAAAAGTTTGCCCACTCCTGGTGTAGAACGTTCATTATCATACACAGTAAATGCAAGCACTCTACATATAAAAGGGGCACAAGATGTCACCACTGTGGGAGCCCTCATTTAATATCTTTGTGTTTGTGCAATCAAAATTTCAACCCTGATCTTGTATTAACACATCTGCAGAGACCAGCTTGGTTTGACAAGGCTGATCTGAGGAGGCTGATTAGAAGGGAAAGTTCTGAGAGATCTCAGGTCTCTTAGAAATACAATTTCAGTCTAATTCAATAAGCACATATTGGTGTGGCAAATTGTGCAAGTGCTGGCACCGTATAACCTCAGTGTCAGTCATCATCATCTGTCAGTAAGGTCCACCCAGGACAGGGGTACGCTCTGTGTTTGAGCCAGTGTCCACATTAGCAGCATCTAATTCTGATTCACTAGTAGGTTGCTACTAAGTATCCCTTAGTGGACTTAATCCTGTTTCAGCATAGGACGGAGGATGAACTAGACCTCTTCAGGTCCCAGCCATCCCTCCATTTCTATTTTCCATAGTGTGGTTCCATCTCTCCCAGAGTCAGGCAGCTTTTCCCCAACTGTTTGTTTTTTGATGAGATGTCTTGTATGATTTCTGACAGAGTCTTCAAGTCCTGTATTCTGGACATGGGATTAAGTGCCTCTCTGTCTCAATCTCTTCTTGATCATGTTACCTGCCCAATTTCCCCTCTCTGATTTTGGTCTGTAGGTTGTAAGTCTACAAATCCTAGCACTTCTTTATATCGGTGGGATGCTCGCTCGCTCTCACACACACAGACGTACATGCAAACATAGATACTACAAATAGCATATCATATATACTAAGACGACATAAAGCCATCACTGTATTTCAATCAAGTTCTTTCCCATCTCAGACTGAAATATGCAGAAAATCTTGTTATCCTACTGAAGGAATTAATCTGTCATTAACAATGTCTAGACACTTGTTAGAATGACACAGCTCTTCTCACAAACTTTTATTCCGCTCATCTCAAGCAGAATTCGCCAACGCAAAAAACGCACTGACTTCAGCCAATGATTGAATCGCCTTGTCCTGCTTCCGTAAAATGATCAGCATAAAGAAAAGATTTATTATTAGCATAGGGAAGATAGATAGCCTTGGGGTTAATGCACTAGACTGGGACTCAGGAGATCTGGGCTTCATTCCTGGCTCTGCCATGGATAGTCCCAGTGGGACTATGGATAAGTCATTTAATTTCTCTGTGCCTTAGTTCCTTTCTCGCAAATGTTTTCTGTCTCGTCTGTTTAGATCATAAGCTGTTTAGACTAGGAACCATCTGTGTGGGTTTGTACAGCACCTGGCACAATGCTTGTTTCATTATTTTTAATATAATTTGGCACTTGGGGCTTTGCTCAAATTAAACCAGAAGATCAAGCTAAGCCAAGTTTGAAAGAAAATGTCTTCTATTTGTCAATGGGTACTGTGAAAAAATCAAGTAAAAGCCAGCCGGAAGTCTTGGGAGCGGGGAAAATTAGATTTGCCCCAAGCAAAACAATTTATTAACTGGATAACTGGCAGCATTTTATTGGACATTAACTACAACTCAAATGTAGCTAGTGGGAAATGGCAGCCTTCTGTTAAAAGACGGGGGGATTTTTATATAACACTAAACTACTCTGAAAGCATTTGTTTTATTTCTGATGGAGAGTTTCACCTATAAGGAACATACACTGGTACGTGTTTAAAAAAATATTTCCATATGCTAGAGGAATGCGCATGGCCTGCCAAAGAAATTGGTTGTTACAACAGCAGGCCAAGGCCTCTTTTTAAAGGAAAAACTGTTGCAGAAAGTAGGTACTCTAAAGCAGTGACCTTCAGATGACCTCAGCCTCCTCATGTTACAAAAATGAAAAGAGAGTTAGAAAATCTGAGGCTAATTAAACCTTCTTCTTTTCTTTTTTTTTTCCTGGAGACATGATGAAATTTCCTGAAACAAAAACTTTAGCAAATTCTATAAAATACTTCTAACTTTGGTGGAAAAATAAATGATTGCCTTTTTATCTCCTCATTCCTGAGGTGCAAAGCTGGCCCACTTCTGTTTGTGCAGATGGACTGGAGGGAAAACACCCAAGGAAGAACCAAGTGGCGAGATTCTTGGCACAAGCCATTAAGTGTGAAGTTATTCTCAGGGCTGCCTGTTTGTTATTGCAGCAGGAATCATTAAGATGATCTGGAAAGCTGCTGTCTGGGAAAATGTGTGAAGGAAGGATTGTGTGTCCTGAAATGTGATTCAGGAGGAAAATACTGTCTGTCAGAGGTGGGATCCCTGGGGCTGACAATGAAAATGGCTTCTACAATGGACTGTGCTCAGAACACACCTGGGTCACTTCAATAGATCTTCACCTCTTAGAACTCCAGCAGATCTAGTTTAGAACTCTCTCTTAGAATATTTGTCCTGTCTAGTCCTTGAAACAGGGATCAGTTGTTGTATTGAAGAGCGTGGGTTCTCACTTCATCCCCTCCTCGATATGTCAATCTACAGCTGCTGTCCAATAGGATGAATATTCATTAAAGGCACAGCTTTCTCAGCTGTGCATCAGCAGAGCCGTGGCCCATCAAGCCCTACAGCCAATTGCTGGTATTTTTTTTTATATAATGGATCCAATCCCACAATCCTTTTTTGTGTTGAATTCTCCTTGATGACAAGGCAAGCTCCTCAGAGGTGCAGAATGGGGCCCAAGGAGGTGTTATTTGTTGTAACTAACTATGATCTGACATCTCACTATTTGTAACTCCGATTCAACGCACATGTACATTTGTGCACATCTGCAATGGATCTAAGAGAGCATGCACTATACATTCTTGTGAGCAGCAGACTGGAAAATCAGAATGTGCATACGGTGCCGTTTGTCTGACAAAACAAATATTTAGGATAGGGTACAATGAGCCCAGATGACCTGGTTGGACGAAGCAGCTGAATTCTTAGTTCAACTCCCAGTGTCATGGGTTCACACATCACAGTCACAGCTCTCTCTTCACTGATGGCATCAGCACACAGGCTGCTCAGCCTTACCCGTTCAGATCAGGGAAAAGCATACGGGCAGGGAGAAAAATGAGAGCAGCTAGCTACCTACCACCAGGGCCGGCTTTAGGAAGTGCGGGGCCCAATTCAAACAGTTTCAACGGGGCCCTGGCAGGGATGACTTAAAAAAAACACGTAAAAAAACACGTGGGGGCTTGTACTCACTAGGCAGTGCTCTGAGTCTTCAGCGGCACTTCAGCAGCGGGTCCTTCACTCGCTCCAGGTCTTCAGTGGCACCAAAGGACTCACCGTCGAAGTGCTGCTGAAGACCCGAAGTGCTGCCAAGTGAGAAAAAATTAAAAAGATGCCTCTAGCCAGGGAAGGGAGTCTCACTGGGCGCGGGGCCCCCTTAGGCGCGGGGCCCGATTCGGGGGAATTGGTGGAATAGGCCTAAAGCCAGCCCTGCCTACCACTTCCGTGCTTTCCCTGTATGGTGGATAATGAACGGGTCCAGGATTGTCAGGACAGCAAGGACTTCTCTGTGATGTTATTTCGTTTAAGGATAAAATAACTGCTCCATTGGAGAAAAAGGCCATTGAAAAATTCAAGGCCTGTTTCTGATCTCAGAGTAGCATAAGCAGAGACTGGTCAGGGTAAAACCAGTCTGAAATCAGCTCGACACCATGGGCTAATGAAGAGCTAGTTTGTAGCAAGATACCCAACCTGTTATCCACCATTTCCCAATTGCGTGTACACACTGCTGGGCTCCACTGTGTCCCACACTGAAAAGGCGAAAGGCCATTGCCTATCCCTCTGTGGGTTCAAGTCGGTGGTCTCTGTCTAGCCTGCTTCTAGATACCGGCCCGAAAGCATCATCAGCCCCAGCCAGCTATTGCATGTGCCAGAGATACCTCCCCAGAGAGCTGGGCTGGCAGCAGCCTGGCTTGGGATGACCATATGTGGTCGCATGGACAGCTGCACCTCTTGGCTCACCTGCAGAGGCAGATTGATTTATTTTTACAACAGTCTAAACTGAGAGAAGGATTCTGCGGTGATGCAAGCAGAGTAGATATGAATTCTCTCTTTCTACATTGCCATTGCCCTGCATGGATCCTCCAGGCAACACAGGCTCACGCTGGTGCAGTTGAAGGCAGGAGGGGTCCACTGGGTTCGTTTTCTGAGCGATAAACGGGAATGAGGATATGGAGGTGGATATTACCGCATCTGAGGTAGAGGCCAAACTTGAACAGCTTAATGGGACAAAATCGGACGGCCCAGACAATCTCCATCCAAGGATATTAAAGGAACTGGCGCATGAAATTGAGAACCCGTTAGTGAGAATTTTTAATCAATCGGTAAACTCGGGGTTGTACCATACGACTGGAGAATACTAACGTATTCTATTTTTAAGAAAGGGAAAAAAAGTGATCCTAAGGTAACTTAAGCCGTGTTAGCTTGAAGTCTGTATATGTAGGCTTGAAAATTTTAAAGAGAAAGTAGTAAGGACATTGAGGTATATGGTAATATGGACGAATTGCAACATGGATCGTTACTAAGGTAGATCGTGCAAACCACTGATCTCTTTTGAGAGGTGACGATACTATGAACACAAGGATAAATCCGGTAGAATTAATCATTAATCGATCTAAGTAGGCGTTTGACACAGGGTTCCACATGGGGAACTGTAGTAAATTGGAAAGATGGGGATGAATATGAAAGTGTAAGGTGGATAATAGGAACGGTCAAAGGGGTAGATAGCGGGCTTCCGTACTGAAGGGTGAACAACTTCAGCTGGAAGGAGGTTACTAGTGAAGTCCCTCAAGAATCGGTTTTGGGAACAATCTTATTTAACTTTTTATTACTGACCTTGGCAAAAGAGGGGATATTGCTAGATAAAGTTGCGGATGACAAAAGTGGGGTTTGCTAACACAGAGAAGGACTGGCGTACTAACAGGAAGATCTGAACTTGTAAACGGCGTAATATTAATAGGATAAATTTATAAGTGAAAAGTGCAGGTCATGCACTTAGGGATTAATAAAGAATTTAGATATGACTTGGGGCGCATCATTGGAAGCACAAGCGGAGGAGAAAGGACCTTGGAGTATTGGTTGAATAGCAGGCATTGTTCAACACAAATATGGCCGCAATCGACAATATGGCGTTAAAAAAGCAAATGCGGTTTAGAGGATGCATCAGGCGAGTATCAGCCAAGGAAAGAGAAAGTGGTTAGTACTGTTATATAAGGGCGTGCGACATAGAAACACGCCTCCTGGATTTGTGTGAAACAATGAACTTCCCTTTGAGTGCCACCAATGTTAAGAAGGATGAATTCAAACGATGAAACAAGAATTCCAGAGACGGGCTAATACTAGGCGAATCAGCGAGGAACGGAAAACCTTGCCCTTATCAATAAAGGAAGAATCCTCAAAAGCGCTTGGCTTTTAGCCTGTGCGCAAGAACGGCCTGCGGAGGGATATGCTTGCTCTATAATCAATTATCAGGGGGATATACGTAGGGAGGGAGAGGAATTATTTACGTTTAGTACTAATGTAGGCACAAGGACAAATGGGTACAAACTGGATATTAGGAAGTTTAGACTTGAATTAGACGAAGGTTTTCCATTAGGGGATGAAGTTCTGGAAACAGCCTTCCGAGGGAAGTAGTGGGCAAAAGACTTATCTGGCTTTAAGACTAAGCTTGATAAGTATATGGAGGGATGATATGATGGGATAGTTAATTTGGGCATTGATCTTGAATTATCAGCAGAAAGTCTGCTCAATGGTCTGTGAGGGGATGTTGGATGGATGGGATCTGAGTTACTGCAAGAGAATTCTTTCCTGGGTGGCTGGCTGGTGAGTCTTGCCCACATGCTCAGGGTTTAGCTGATTGCTATATTTGGGGTCGGGAAGGAATTTTCCTCCAGGGCGGATTGGCAGGGGCCCTGGAGGTTTTTCGCCTTCTCTGCAGCGTGGGGCATGGGTCACTTGCTGGTGGATTCTCTGCAGCTTGAGGTCTTCAAACCACAATTTTGAGGACTTCAATAACTCAGTCATGGGTTAGGGGTTGTTATAAAAGTGGATGGGTAGGGTTCTGTGGCCTGCTTTGTGCAGGAGGTCAGACTTGATGATCATATTGGTCCCTTCTGACCTACGAGTCTATGAGTCTATGATACACAGAAAAACTATGATACCAAATGTACGATTTGGATGGGCTCTGTCAGGAATGAGGACTTTCAGCCATGCCTGCCCAGTCTTCGGGCAGCCTACAAACATGGCCGAGCCACAGCAGGGCCGCCCAATTGACCACTGTGCTTGAGTGCCAAGTCAGCAGGCCTGCCCTTAAGCCCAACAACCACCGAGCTCTCGCTGCTCAGTTCACACTCCTACAGCTGTGATTGCTCTAGTGCCTGCCTTATTCCCAGCCTCACTCCACTGCTCCTGCTCTGACAGAGTCTGCTGCAGCCCTACTGGATTTCTGACTCTGGTTCCAACCCCTTGGTGCCTGTTACTGGCTTCCTGACTCCTATCACTAGACCTGACTTCCCAAATCCCAGTTCTCAACAGGCTCTAGAGACTGGAGATCCAGCTCAGAGAAAATAAAGCAACTTCTTGCCCCCAGCATCAAACCTGCCCCTAGAACACAAGTTCAACCTGGGCCTAGTGGAAAGGTTAAAAAAAAAAAAAAACAGTTCAACCAACTTATTTCCCCCAGCTTGTCTACATTTGTAGAGCATGGCTTGGTACTGCTCTCCTCCAGGGAAGTCTCTCTCACCCCCTTCAGTGTTCTCCAAGTGCCTACATGTTCACTAAAGCAACCGTGGAGTTGGGAAGACTGTTCTCCACCCTTCCCTCACATAGAGCAGCCCACGCTATTGGGGCTAAGGCATTTACAGGGAAAGAGCTGATGTACAGACAGCTCCTTGCTCTCGCTCACTGGGAGAAGCTCGGTCAGTCTACTGAAATGGGGTTCCACAGCCGTGGACCAGATGGCAAGACAGCTCAGTCCCCCTGAGCTGGTGAACCTCACCTTAGATACAATTAGCTCCAACATCCTCAGTGAACACAGCTGTCATGGCTGACCACGGTTGTGGAAAGAGAAGTTGTCACTGGGATCCGAGACCATGGGCAGCAGGTATCAAAGGCAGGGGAGGGCTGAGCCTTCCTAAACTGCCTGCATGGCCCTGCCCACAATCCATCCCCAGACCTTCTCCTGCTTCCCACCAGACTCTGCTGTGGCTCTTCCTTCCCATGTGGCCAGGACCTCAGGCCAGTGGCACCCAAACCAGGGGACCCAGGTGGCCATAGCCTGGGTGGGCAGGGACACAAGCTGGGGGCTGCTCAGGCCTCCTGCACCACGGGCAAGTAGAGGGTACACCACGGTTCCCCACAGTTGCCTGCCTGGCTCTTATCATGGCTGGGCTGTGGCTTTGCCTTCTACCCGCAGCCAGAGCTGGGTCAGGGACAGCTGCATGGGCAGCTGTGGGTCTCTCCACCAGCCCTGGGACAAGGTCAGGGGACTGCTTTCACCTCCGAGGTGGGACCCCCCAATTTTTGGGAGGGCTCTGGTTCCCTTGCCCTGGGCTGGGGCTAGTGGGGGCCAGCCTGCAGACAGGGACTCTCTGGGCAGCTGAAGCCAGTGCTTGTGCCACTCACCCACCCAGAGCTGGGGGCCACGTTTCCCAGGGTAGGTGGGGGACCGCACTGCCCATCCTCCTGTTGCACTCAGCTGCCTGCCTGCTACTTTGGAGCTCAGCCTGGAGACCATGCTGTCTGCTCACCCACCCTACTGGGGGCGGAATGGGTGACTCTGGGCTCTGGCAGGGGAAGAGGAGTAAGAGGGCTGGGGCCGGGGCCGGGGGCAGAAGGGGCAGACCGGGGTCTAGCCTCTCTAAGCCCATGGTTCACCTGCTGAGACACAGTCCATTGTGGGCCATGAAGTCCAGATCAGACCTTTACATTGGAGCCAGTATTGGCTAGGGAGCCAGTGCAGTGAGCAGAGTGCCAGAGCAATGTGTTTGCATCACCCTGTGTAGCTCAGATTGGGGTGAGGGACCATGCAAGCAGGAAAGTTTTAGACAGACAGAAGTTGGGCTGTGGAACCATCTGGAACTTCTTCATGGTAGTTAGTCACCTTCACCCCCAGGAAGAGCTCTGGGTAAGTCACGCTTTCAGTTAGGAATCTTGAGGGTCCCCATGGTCAGTTCTGCCTGGGACAAGAAAGGGTGCAGGCCCCAGGCCAGCTGCTGATGAAGAAAGGCATTTCTGTAAAGCAAACGCTTGCCACCCACTCACCGTGGAGAACTGCACTCCTGCTTCTCCACACCACGGTTGTGCCTACCAGATTCCATCTCGTTCGCAAGACTCATTGCTCTCTTCATTTTGTTTGTGGTCAGATTTTTGATCATCAGTTTCTTGGGCTAATTGCCCTGGACCAAATTCAGAGGGGATGCAAATAGTGGTGAAAGTCACCTATGGGTGAGCATCTATCGATGCATGTTACACTCCAATGGGGAAACAGCAACAAGCAACCGGGTTTCAAGGATTAACAAGTATAGGTGACCTGCTTTGATGTACATCAATCAGCTCAGCATTCAATGTTCAAAAGCTCACCTATCTAGCTAAGCATGAGACCATCACTATAGTATCAAGGCTCCACAAACAAAAACAAACATTTTTCTGTCCACAGAACAGAAGGCAGAATTTTGGGGCAACAGCATCCTGACCAGTTCCCTGGATCTTGCTTCCTAACTCCTGACTCAGTACATTCCCATTCGAGAGAGAAATGTTTGCAGTTCAGGCCAAATCCTGGTGGTTTGGACTTTTCCCTTCACATCTTAATTATCATGGTGTTTGCTCTACGCTGCGGCAAGGATATGTGTCCTGGCCTGGAGTGCATGCCGAGAAGAACCACGGATGTGTGCGCGTCGGGGAGAGCCAGTTAGAATGTATTTGAATATAACTGGCCAAACCAATCCAAAGGAATTCGGGATCAAGGGTGCACATTCCCAGCAATCCCAACCCCTCCCCTCAACCAGTTTTCCCCTATTCCAAATCTAAAAAACTGCTGAAGTACAGACAATCAGTCTGCAGGATGAAATGCACATACATACACAAACTAATCAGACACTCACCGTACTTAGAGACAGGAAAGACATGCTAGGTCGTCTAGCACATCCACTGGCTAGTGCATTCACTGTACTGATATCAGAACCCCACACACAACAAGATCCTGCATTTTAAAAGGGATTCCCCCACCCCCACCACGGGATGCAGTGTTTTTACAGTGGTGACAGTACATTAGGAAAATGATCAACGAACAGTGGTCAACCTCCAAAACTTTTCAGAGGCCTCTATAAATAAATATCAGTGTCGTATTCAGTGCTCCCTATAGTAAGGGGGGAGCCTACTTGGCAATGTTAGCTAGTTGGCAAAGAAGACAAAGCCACATGTGTACCTCTGTGTACATAGATAAGGCCAAAAGTGTCCACTGTGATATCTGACCTCCTGGATAGAACAGGTCTGAATTAATTCCTGCTTGAACATGAATGGAAGGAGGAGAGAATATATACTTAACACCATGGAGAGCCAGGTTGTGAACTTCCATGAACTGACAATCTATTCAAGAAAGCTGGTCAAAATTTTTTTAACAGAACTTTATTCCATTGGACAATGCTGATTAGATAAAACATTGAGATTTCAACTTTTTACCCTATTTGACTCCAGCTAGAGAGATTAAGGCAAAAAAACTCCCCTGCTGCTTGCCACAGCTCCCCCAGAAAGGAAGGGCATCACAAAAGTAACGACAACACTTCTCAAAGACAGTACATGGCTCACACAATGCTCACAATGGCTTCTTTCAAATTCCAACTCACTCGTTTGGAAGAGGGACTGAATTACTCTAACTTTTTAAAGACAGGCAGCCCTCAAGAATATTCCCCTTTATAGCATCTGATGAACTGGCATGAATGAGGGGTTCAAGGACTCCAAATTAAGTCACCACTTCTTGCCATGGAGAGCAATGGGAAGTAGCCAGCCATCCACATTTGAGAACCTACACATTCCCCACAGAAGCATAGAATCATAGAATATCTGGGTTGGAAGGGACCTCAGGACGTCATGTAGTCCAATCCCATGCTCAAACCAACCCCATAGTTTGAAACAGTAGCAAATGATGCAAGTTTTAGAGATGAGCTAACTCAAGCACAAGTTGTTGGGCTGAATGTGAGACACTGAGCAAAATTCCATGACCTGTGTTATGCAGGAGGTCAAACTAGAGGATTGCAATGCTTCATCTTGGCCTTAATATCCATGAAATTTAAAGCTCCCCACTGTTAAGAGGCACTCAATTCTGGCCCCACCAGATCCCACTTCGGCCTTTGCTCTTCCTATCCAACTCTTTCAACTGAGAAAGCTCCGTTCATTACACTGCTCTACAGCCAAAATGCTTCTGAAATAAATGTAGTCAAACTTTACTAATTCTGGGTCTCTGAGAACGAAAATGATACTTAAAATTGTTGATTGGCTCTAGTCTAGCTATTGGGCTCCAGACTACAGCAGTGGAATCTCCTGGCAGGTGATGTTAGGGTTTCCATGTTCCGTGACCATCAAAAGGATCTTGTCCCATTCTTCTTCATGGAAGGTGATCTCGTAGCCTTGCAACCACAATGGTTGTGATGGCAGCCCTCTAACATCGTCCGATCCAGATGAGTGGAGACTGTTCATTGATTTCATCGAAGACGACAGTCTTAAAGCTGTTTTGCTTTTCCTGCTAATGGCAATGTTTTGCCATCAATTCCAGTTGGTCATGCGTCCATATGAAGGAAATCTATGACACATGAAACAACTTTTGAGGTGCATAAACTATGACCACATCAGTGGCAGCTTTGTGGCAATTTTAAGGTTGTTGGCTCTCTTGCTTGGTCTGCGAGTGGATACACAAAGTACTGCTATTTCTCTGCGAATGGGATAGTTGTGCAGAGATTCTACTACATCAAAGAAAGACTAGCCGCTCGACAGTTATTGGAGCCTGGGAGGAAAAGTGTTAAGCATCACCACTTGTTGAATCAAGGAAGATTTTGTTACCACACTCACGTTGGGTCTGATGAAGAACTTTGTCAAGCATTGACAAAACACAAGCAGCTTTCAAGTACCTCCGTGGAAAATTTCCAAGTTTAAGTGAAGCTAAGATAAAGGAAGTGTCTTTGTTGGTCCTTAGATTCGTGAATTCTTCGAGTGATGCATTTGACCATGCACTGCGTGGCAAGGAAAGACTGATGGAAAGCCTTCCAGTTGTGGCAATAAATTTTTTCTCGGGGGGGAAAACAAGCAGCAATACAGGTTGTTGGTGAACCTCCTCAGGCATACAAAGCCTTGGTTTGAACATGTCACTAAAGATACATTTTTTGCACTCTCATCTAGATTTTTTTTCCACCGAACTGCGGGCGGAGTGGAGCGACGAGCACGGCGAGCGATTTCACCAGGACATTGCAACAATGAGAAATGCTATCAAGGGCATGGAGCCCATCAATGCTTGCGACTATTGCTGGACGTGACAAGAGGTGCTCCATTAATGAATAAAGAGACAGCAAGAAGCACCGAGTAGACATGACTAAGGACCTAACTTGTACATAACAGTTTTTTGCCTTTTTAAAATTTATTTATATACCCCTTTTGCTACTTTCTAAGTGTTACATAAACAGGACAGGTGAAATATTATCATGATAAGGCAGCATTAACTCATGACAAGACCTAGATTACAATTTATGAATTAAACTCTATTCTACACCAATATGTAGACTAAATGTAAAACTTAAATTCTTAGAGAACAAGTAGCCAGTTGTTTAATTGTCATATTGAATTCAGCACTCAAAATACATATAATACATTTTATCTCTGAAGCAGACGACTTCTCAAAAATTGTAGACCAGTGTTATCAAATCGCAAAAGCAATAAAGAGCACGTTTACATTCAATTCCACCATAATAGGTAGTTCCAGCTCCTGTCTCAAAAGAAGAATTACAGAAGGAATTCACTTTTCTTATGAGCATTATGTTCCAACAAATTAAAATAAATACCGCAAGCTTTCTCAAAAAAAATAAAAAATAAAATCTAAGACTGTGGAAAAAATAGACACAAAAGATACAGACATCTCATTTTATTTGCACTACATTTTGCCAAGAAAAAGATGAAACTGCAATTCTTCTAAGAGTTCAGACAAGAAAAGCTGTTTCTACTATGAAACTTCCATCTGAAACCTGTCTGAAGATAAAAGGCCACCCAGTTAGTGGGCAGATTTACCATACTGGCTACTGTAAGGGATCAAAGAATAATTTATGGAGCTTGGCAGGCAAGCCACCTTGTTTGCACTGCAGAATGAAAGGGAAGTTATTAATAGATTGATACATTTCACATGAACGTGCTGGAGCTAAGGAACTTCACCACCTACTAGAAGAATCTATAAACAAGTAGTGGGAACATGTTTTACAACTTGTTCTCCAAGTCCAGAAGGGAAAACCTTCTACATTCTCTCTGTCGTCTTCCCCTCATTGGCAAAGTCAGCCAATTCTTTTAGTCATTGCTATGGATGGGACCCTAAGATCAGCACCAAGGATAAGGTTCCAAGTATACACATCGCTTTCATTTCTCCTTCAAAATTACTGTTCATTGCTCCTCCAGTGGCCATATGTCTGAATTCTTGGCACCAAGAACCTATACTCTCACTTGAAGCTTTTTAAAGGTGCACTGAAAAGTTGATAAAATGCAAAGTAACGCACATTGGAAAACATAAGCCCAAGTATACATATAAAATGATAGGGTCTAAATTAGCTGTTACCACTCAGGAGAGATCTTGGAGTCATCGTGGATAGTTCTCTGAAAACATCCACTCAATGTGCAGCAGCTGTCAAAAAAGCTACCAGAATGTTGGGAATCATCAAGGATAGATGAAACAGAAAATATGATATTGCCTCTATAGAAATCCATGGTATGCCCATATCTTGAATACTGTGTGCAGATGTGGTTAGCCCATCTCAAAGATATATTGGATTTGGAAAAGGTTCAGAAAAAGGGCAACAAAAATAATTAGGGATATGGAACAGCTTCCTTATGAGGAAAAATTAAAAAGACTCGGATTGTCCAGCTTGGAAAAGACAACTAAGGAGATATATGATAGAGGTCTATAAAATCATGACTGGTGTGGATAAAGTAAATAAGGAAGAGTTATTTACTCCTCATAACACAAGAACTAGGGGGCATCAAATGAAATTAATAGGCAGCAGGTTTAAAAACAAACAAAAGGAAGAATTTCTTCACACAATGCACAGTCAACCTATGGAACTCCTTGCCAGAGGATGTTGTGAAGGCCAAGACTATAACAGGGTTAATAAAAACCAGAATGGATAAAAATCCATGATTTTTTTTTTAAAAAATGGGTTTTTTTAATTTAAAATCAGATTTTTCTGATAAAATGCTTCTTGAGGAAAAAACCTAAAGATAAAGATATATTATAGCTCAAAGATTTCTCATCATGGAATAGGGATTATAAATTATAATTCTATAGTATGAGACAATATATTCATGTAATGTTTAAGAAAAGTTCTGTAAATGAGTTCCAATAGTTCATGGATTAGGGACACAATTTTATGGGGTTCCACAGGCTCCTGTATAGATTATTTAGATTAATCTTTCTATCTACCCAATGGGACTCAGTGCTCAGTCTAGAACAGGGATCAGCAATCTTTGGCACATGGCCCATCAGGGAAATCCACTGGTGGGCCGGGCCAGTTGGTTAACCTGCAGCATCCACAGGTTCCCTGTTACAAGTCAATGAGGGCTGCGGGAAGCAGCACGGGCTGAGGGATCTCAAAATGTGGATTTGTATGTCCAGAGATAATATGCTTGCTAACAGCAAAAATGTTAAATAAATAAATATAGAGGTGAGAAATAACAGACCATATTGTCCCTTTGCTGATTTGTGTATACAGAGTCAATCCCTTACCTCTCTCTCAAAGTGCAAAGTTTCAAAAAGTTCAATGAATAGAAGATTTTTGGGAGTGGAATAGATCTGGACAAGGAGAAGTGTGGAGATAAATGTGAGAAGGAAGGGACAGGCAGTAGAAACAAAAGTGAAACTGTTTGAGAAGCCTATTCCAGAAGTCTTGAGGTCTTTCTGAGCGCAGCCTTCATTGATTTGAGATCTACCATATCATTCCCTCACTAGAAAGGAAAACCTATAATGGCAGCAGGCCATATGAGAGCCACTTTGGGAATATTTTAATGAAGTTCCTCTACCTGTGGGTAAGAGAGGCATGTGTGCAAAATGCAAACAGTGCAACAAAGAAATGCAAGGCCTGGTTGCCCGAATGAAACAATATCATGAGAAGTGATCCTTCTCAGGAGCAAGCTGCATTGAAGACGATGAAAGGAACACGTCTGAACATGCAGCATCTTCAGGTTGGTAAACTTCTTTATTTCATACTCCTTTCTTAAGGACTGCCTGTCTTCCTTCTGAATTCTCATGTTTGAGCAAAAAATATAGTTGTTACTCTGTGGTACTATCATTTTAGATGCAATTGTGATAAAAAATAAATAGCTGAAATACGCAGATATTCCTTGTACAATTTCACCTTTAAAGTAGTATTGAGTGTCAGTGAATACAATGAGTAATACTCAATGAGCAGTATGGTAATAATAATTAAATAATTGCATTGACTTGTTTTGTTTAGGAGAATCCAGTCTCAGCATACAGGATTCTGAAGACTATCCACCTTCAAGACCACCATCATTTTCTATAGTTTCAGAGTTATCTGCCAATGATAGTGTTTCAGTCACACCACATATGTCACATAGCCAGAGTATATCACTTGTAGCAAAAAGACAAAAAAAATCTATCATCCAGAAACAACCATCGATAATTTTATGATAAGTATCAGCAGATTACAAAGAGGTAATTGATTAAAAAAATTGCCCTATTTATTTATGCAACAAACTCTCCTTTCCCTACAATTGAAAACCCACACTTCATTAACATGGTTCAGTCATTAAGACAAGGATACAGTCCACCCAACACAGCACATGTCGCAGGCACTTGGATTCAGAGACGGTTATCAGTAGCTTCTTCTGCCAGAGTAGAAAGAGTATTTTCCTCCTTTGGACTAATTTATTCCAAATTCAGAAATCGTCTGGGACTTGAAAAGCAGGAAAGCTTGTTTTTCTTTTCCAGATTATGAACAAACAGGAAGATGAAGATGACTGAGTTAGCTGCAGAAGCCAATATTTTAAGTTTCTCACATTGACCTGGCTGACAATCAATTTAATTTTTGTTTTGTTTTGTTTAAAATACATTTAACTATTTTATTTAACCAAAAACAAACCTGATTTTAAAGAACTTGAATGTTTAACTAAATTCAAAAATTCATATGCTTGTTTTGTTAAAATCATTGTTTGCTGTTGAAGAAAAAATGCCAGAATACATAACATTGTTGTTTTAGTTAAATAAAACAATTTAAATGTCTGTCTGGTGATGCTCTCCTCCTAACACAGCCTAGCAAGAAAATCCTCCAAATATTTATGATTAACCTGTTGAACTGGAGATAGTTCACCTCCCAATGACTAATATCTGCTTCAATTACCTTTGGTAAATGAAATAACCAAACAATCATTCATTTTTGATATAGCTGTAAAACTAATCTGAAAAGTTTTCAAAATAAATCACTTTAAAAATGTATAGTGTGTACCTTCTAAAAATGAAACCTGCATCTCTGAACTGTGAAGAATATGTATTAAGATTATAACAACCAACAAGAATGTACTTTTATGTAGAAATGCATGATTAAATTGAGTCATCCTGACTAGTGATTTAAATCATGATTTAAATCAAATTGATTTAAATCAAATCCACCCTGAAAAAGAACTAGATAAATTAATGGAGGATAGATCCATCAATGGCTATTAAGCAGGATTGGCAAGGATGGTGTCCCTAGCCTCTGTTTGCCAGAAGCTGGAAATGGGAGACAGGGGATGGATCACTTGATGATCACTTGTTCTGTTAATTCCCTCTGAAGCACCTGGCATTGACCACTGTCAGAAGACAGGATGCTAGGCTACATAGACCTTTGGTCTGACCCAGTATGGCCATTTTTATGTCAACGTTGCATAGGACATTAATTTTGGGCAAGTTGAACCTGGGATTGCTCGATCTAAAAACCATTAACCTCTACTGCTTCAGCTAAACAATCAGACTCCTTACTTTCAAGGCTGTAGCAGATTTAAAAATCTTTAAGTACTCTAGCCAATTGAGAGAGACAAGAGCCATATTTGGTTCAGAATACAGGATGTTTTTTAGGATTTCTACTTGTATAGTATTTTTATTATTTAAAGAGATCTGATGGATTGAGGGGGAAAGGTTTGAGGAAGAATTTGCAGGAGTCTGAGGTGCAGGCCACACAGAATCAGAGAGAAAATTCCAGGTGTGGTGACAGTATGGAGACTTGTAGAAGAATAGAACTAAGGATCATAAAAGGAGGTGGAATAGCCAGAGTGTAAGGTTGAAACAGGAAGTTGGCAAGAGACCAGTGCTAAGACACAAGCAGAGCTGCGCAGAGCCTTGGCTGCCATTGGTAACTCCTCCTCACTTTGCCTCATAGTCACTTATCAAGTTCAATATTCCTGTCTCGCCAATTCCTTGTCATCTCTTATTAATCCCTAGGTATGAATGGGTCAATACAGTAAAATAGTGGTACGAACTCTCATGCTCTGCCCATCAGCTGAGACGAATGAATCACTGAGCATTGAGCAGAGGTGGTGGAGGAAGTGCTTGGAAGTACTGTGAGAAGATATCCTGGATAGGATGAATAGTAGAGCCTGGCAAAATTCTTGTCACTCAGGAAATTCCTATATTTTGACCTTCTTTGGGTCCCAAACTAGGACGAAGTTGAAATATTGAACTCTTCTGCAGAACCCTAAGCTCTGAAAAAAATTGTTTCCATTTCATTTTGGCTTAGTTCATCATTAATCTGTGTCCCCTTGAACTGCCACAAAGCCCCATTGGAGGAGTAGTTCAATTGCTTCATGCCCTCATTTTCTTCTATGAGTAAGGCTCCTCAGCCAGACTCTATCTCCCAAGATGCACTATGGTCACATGACTCCCATGAGCCACTGATGAGTTCAGCCAGAAAGGAGACTGTGGTGCCTCATGGGAGATGTAGTCCAAGCAGGGAGTCCTGGTCATAGAGGAGAATGAGGCATGAGACAGCAAAGGAATCACAGTCCAAAGCAAAATATTCCATTTTGATTTTATCAGTCGAATTTTTGTCAAAACTGAAATTTTCCTGCAGAACATTTTGATACTGTGAAAACTGCATTTTCCACTGGAAAAAAGTTGACAGAAAATTTCCCACCAGCTGTGACAAACAGGCAGTAGCTTTTATGTCCACTCATTGTGTATGAACTTGCTGCAATACCCTCCAGCAAAGTAAGGACCAGAGCATTCCTGTTCTGGAGCTATGTTGGCTTTTCTCAGCCCAGCTGCACTTCCCAGGTGTTTTCCATTAGATCCCTGAAATAGTTTCTAAAGCTTTCCCTACATCTCTCATAAAACTAACTGGCCTGTAATTTCCTGTTGGGGATCTGGCCCCTTTTTCAGAATAGTTTCATTATGTCAGCCACTTAGCCATACTTCAGGATGAGCTCCTAAAGAGTGTGGATTTATGAGAATATGCCTGTCCATCTGTCACTCCATCCCCTTAGCACTCTTGCCTGTATCAGACAAAGCCATTTGCCTTGCCCAGTTGTCAAGAGTCCCAAATGGGGTAACAGTCAATTCCTACACTGTGCTTCCTTCCCAGACCTGAAGAACTCTACAAAGCTCAAAACCTGGAACCTTCCACCCACAGAACTTGGTGCAGTAAAAGATCTTCACTCACCCACCTTGTCTCTTTCATATCCTGGGATCAACATGGCTTCAGCAATACTTCTGACAATTCCTACATTGTCCTCTTCAACCCACAGAAGCAAGCCAAAAAATTCATGTAAATACCCATCGTTTGCATGGCCAAGAACTGGAATGGTTGCGTCTCATGTTGCTCACCCTTACCACTGAGACTGGAGGCAATCAAACTCTTCATTTCCAATATTATTTGTTATAGATTAAGTTCTTTCGGGGGCTTGCAATTTCCTCATAAACTGATCCTGCTTTTCTTCAGTCACATTGACTACTTGTAGGTAGCTGCCAGGGATTTAGAAGAATAGTTTTCAGAACATGGGTTTCTTCACAAAATTGTATGCTTGGACATAATGCCACTCACCGCCTAAATCACCCAGTATTGCTTCCGCTTCCTAATTGGATGTCAGAAACATTTTAAAACAGACAAATCAAATGGCAAGTTACACACTCTCCAATATGAATTATTTCACAGCAATAATTGTTTTTGCCAAGTATTTATGAGACAAAAGCTAAGTTAAGATGCTGTATGATGAAGGAAGGCGAACAGTCAAGGGGGAGCATGGCGGAAAGGGTTACAGGTTCCAGCAGCAGCAAGCAGTCGATTTGGCTGGTGAGGGACAGGTCCTGATGGGTTTGGAACAGTACCATGACCATGAGGGAGAAGACAAGCGTTCAAAGGCCATGTAGAAGATGTGTGCATTGATGAGGAACTTGGAGATGAGTGTAGGAAAGGGGATCCACTGGGGTTCTCCAGATCCTGAGGAGAATGACAGCCTCTAACTTCCCCTCCAAGCACCTCAGCAAATCAACAGGCCAAAAATCGTTTCAGCCAGTGGCAATTCCAGTCCCCTGGCTCATAGCTGACTGTCTTCTCAGATTCTAGTGAGATAGGGAATCGGTAGCTTGAATCCAAAGTGGTTCAGGGATTGGGATGCAGCCTTTACAGCACAGGTCTCTTGGTCCTAGTCAATCAGCTGCTGAATGCACAGACTTGTCACCAGCTTCTTTATACACCTCCCACTCTGGAGCTATGATTTGCTCAGCTCTCAGATGATGAATGTGTAAAACTTGCAGGATTGCTTGCATTTAGTGGAAACTTTCTGTATAGCTTGAGGAAAGGTACTCAGCATATCTTGTAATGGCCACACCCCTCCTCCTAGAACAGGAGTGGCCAACCTGAGCCTGAAAAGGAGCCAGCATTTACCAATGTACATTGACAAAGAGCGACAGTAATATGTCAGCAGTCCCCAATCAGCTCCCCCACCTTGCTCCCAGTGCTTACCACCCACTGACAGCCCCGCCAATCAGTGCCTCCTCCTCCCCGTACCTTCCCATCAGCTGTTTCATGGCATGCAGGAGGCTCAAGGGGAGCGGGAAAAGCGAGGGCATGGCAGACTCAGTGGAGGGCACGGAAAGGGGTGGGGCGGGTGAAGGGCCTGTGGCAGAGCAGTGAGCACCCCCCAGCACATTGGAAAGTTGGCACCTGTAGCTCTAGCCCCAGAGTCGATGCCTATACAAGGAGCCGCATATTAACTTCTGAAGAGCCATACGCGGCTCCAGAGCCACAGGTTGGGCAGCCCTGTTCTAGAAGTCTCTGGGCCCTTCTTACTACGTTGCCTCACCTTGCTGTCTGCCTGCACATGTGCTGGGTAAGATTCCACTACATTCCATGTCTCCTCCTACTGCTTGTCTCCTTTTCTTTCAGCTTAAAAACAAATTCAGTGCTGCAAAATAACATGTGGGTTATATGACCACGCAGCCTCCAAATGATATTGACCACTCTTGGCTCAACAAAGCTCGACTGGAGCAGCACACTCAGATCTAGAGCTAAAAGACTCTGCATCCCATCCTCAGTCCCCTGCACTGGAGTTCCTCAGGGAGTCTCGCTCTTATCTTAACTTTATTTAGCTTTAGGGCTGCCCCTTCATTTATTTTTGAAAATCCCAGTGATGCCTCTGAACACGTCATGGGCATGACTGTCAAGAGGATTAGAGAGAGACCACCCTGCCCTCGTATATGACTCTGCTCTGACATCATACTGTCAACATGTGTCAAGGTTTTACCCCTACTTTGAATTTTAGGGTACAAGAAGTGGGGACCTGCATGAACACTTTTAAGCTTAATTACTAGCTTTAACTCTGGTATGCTGCCACCAGCCAGAATTTAGTGTCTGGCACACTTTCTGTTCCCCCAAAACCTTCCCTGGGGAACCCAGACCCAAACCCCGTGGGTCTTAAAACAAGGAGGAATTAACCATCCCCCTCCTTTTCCCCCCAGACTTTCCCCTCCCTGGGTTGCCTTGAGAGGCTTCACACCGATCCAAACTCCTTGAATCTTAAAACAAGCAGGAATTAACCATCCCCCCTCCTGCTCCTCCACCAATCCCTGGTCAATTCAGACTCCATTCTTTGGATTTTAAAACAAGGAAAAATCAATCAGGTTCTTACAGAGAAAGCGTTTAATTAAAGAAAAAAGAAAAGTAAAAGTTATCTCTAAAATCAGGATGGAAAATGCTTTACAGAGTACTCAGATTCATATAGACTAGAGGGACTCCCCCCCTAGCCTTAGATTCAAAGTTACAGCAAACAGAGGTAAAAATCCTTCCAGCAAAAAGACACATTTACAATTAAGAAAACAAACATAAGACTAATCCACCTTGCCTGGCTATTACTTACAATTTTGAAACATGAAAGACTGATTCAGAAAGATTGAGAAAGCCTGGGTGTACGTCTGGTCCCTCTTAGTCCCAACAACGAACCAAACAAAAAGCACAAACGGAGACTTCCCTCCACCAAGATTTGAAAGTATCTTGTCCCCCTATTGGTCCTCTGGTCAGGTGTCAGCCAGGTTTACTGAGCTTCTTAACCCTTTACAGATAAGAGACATTAACCCTTAACCATCTGTTTATGACACCATGGCATCTCCACTAATATGCTCATTGCAAGACCAGTGGCTAATGAAGAGATTTGCATCCAGTTTCAGTGAACACAACAGCAGAGCCCTCCTTCGCCTCACCTTTGGGACATTTTATAAATTATTTTTTTATTCTGATGTGCAGCTGTGAAGCATCTACTTTTCTCCTCTCCCACTTCCCTATACCAGGAGGTTCTTTTACGAGGTACCAAACTAAGTGTTTCCTCACCCCACGTAGCAATGAAATGCATTTTGTCAGTGTGAACACATTTACCCTGGTTTAAATATACTGTTTGGCTGTTTCTCATAAGCATTCCTTTTGCTCAAAGTGACAGTACCTCATGTCCAAACGGTGCCATAGTGCAATCTTCTCCTCCAAGAATCTGTTGTCTGGACCACTCCTTTCTCAGCACTGACATGCAGCCTAATAACACAACATTCTTAAAGGGAGGCATAGTGGAGACACATACTGGACCATTATAACAGACACTGCACTATGCATTACTTCTCATGAACCCACAAGAGTCACCCTTCATCGAGCAGCTCACTGTGTACCATTTTGGTTCTGAAGCACATACTATTGTTAGAGGTTGGGATACACCTCAGAGAAGCTGGGTAGTTTAAGGTGGTAGAAACAATTGAGCTCCTTTAAGGAATAATTGCAGTCTCCAATCCAACCCAAAAGGTGAGGGTCACTGCCCAAAACAAAGGCACACTCAGGAACTTGAACTATGGTCCTGTCTACACCTAAAACGCTATGGCAACACAACTACACTGATGCTGCTGTAGCACTTCAGCATAGACGTTACCCACACCAATGGAAGGGGTTTCTCCCATCGGTGTAGGTAATTCATCTCCCCAAGAGGTAATGGCTAAGTCTATGGAAGAATTTGTCCGTCAGCCTAACGCTATCTACACGGGGACTTAGGTCATCTTAACAACACCCAACATAGTTCATCTGACCTAATTTTCTAGTATAGACAAGGCCTGTGTGTAAAAGACTTGGAGAGGTGAGCAAGGAAACTCTCCTGTTTGATGCTTCCTGTGATCAGGGAAACAGGACTTGTACCCTTCATGCAATTTTATTTACAAAAAATGTACCTTCTTCCTTCCTGACCAATTTCTGCTCCCGACTGGGAACTCCCCCATATAAATACCTCCAACTTTGCGGCTAGCTGCTCAGGACAAAAGAGGTAACACTTTTCTCTAGGATTTCTTACATGATTGGCATAAGGGGGAGGACCATGCATGCCAGTGTCCTCTCTACTCTTGGCCCACCCTTAGCATTCCGATTGCCATATATCAACTACTTTTTGTCTGAACAAGGGATCCAGAAGACTGTAGCCCAACAGAAACAACAGAGGTGAACTCAATCAGCGTTTGCACTCTAACATGACCCAATTGCAATAGAGATGAGATAAAGCTATGGTGAAAAATACATGAAGAGCAACATACAGAGAAAGAGCATAGAGCAGCCTGGACACAGAAGCTTGAGTTTCACACTTAGCGCTGCAAATCTGTGCTGCTCTCTTTCAAACCTTTCATTGTCTATGCAGCCTCCTCCTGTTTGCAGTATGAATTAAGGGCAGCTGGCTGAACATGCTGGCAGGGAAAGAGGAAAACACTTTGAAGAACCTGCCACCAGAAGTGTCCTCATGCTACACCAGAAGATAGCATCCCTCCTGCTACAGTCAGACTTGGCCACAGTGATCTGCCCATTCACAATCTCCAGGCTCCATCACTAATACACTGTACCTAGGAATTAAACCTTTGGAAAACAGTCTCCAGTTGATTCAGAACCCAGCAGCTGGCTTGCTGAGTAGCACAGGATGCCAAGACCACATCACCCCAGTGTTCTGCTCTCTTCACTGACTTCCTGTGGAATACCAGTTCAGAGTCCAGATTTCAGTCCTCATCTGACAAGCTCTCCACAGGTTTTGCCCAAGTCACCCAAGGGACTGCCTCACTCACTATAATCACAGCCTCCCACGATAGTCACAACCTGCCAGCCAGGAGAGAGGTAGGCTTGTACAAGCAAGAGACAAAACTGTGTAGGCGCAAATGAACTCAGAGTAATGATTGACAAAAACCAGACTATCAACCCCTGCCTAGATATTCTCTTATTACTAACACATTCCAAAACTTTTACACTCTGTGTACAGGAGTTAAGGGAGTTCACATTTGCAAGTTACTGAATGAAATTTGCTCTCAGATTGACCCTATACATTTTCCTCTCGCCACAGCATTTCCAGAGTTAGGAGTAAAAGGACTGATCTCTGTTTACAAAAGGGGATAGGTTGACAGATGAAAGGAAAGTCCTGTAGATCCTTTCAGCGCAGGAAGATTCTGTAATGTTTCCTGTAAGCTTGTTTGCATGCTTTTCTATGCAATTTAGGGAGGAAGAGAAAAACAGGTTGTTCCAGATGCTTCCTTAATCTAGTTCATGAAATGACTGAGATGTGCTTTTTGACTTTAAGCAGTATTTGTTCATGAAAGATGGCAACTGCTTCTGAAGCCAGCTCTCTATATCCAATCTACTTCAACTGGATTATAGAACAGTTATTTTTACAGTATCATATTTGCCTCTGATATGCTGGCTTGGTATGAATGTACTGTGAAAGACAGATTGTAAGGGCATGAACTCAACCCTGTGGTGCCTCCTGCTGGTCTCTCAGGGAATGAGCTCGATTTCCAGCCTACAGTGCCCTCTGCAGGTCAGTGGTCTGCTTTACTGCTTGCTGTTGGCCCCTTGTCCCTCCCTGGACCCAGTACCCCTTTTACCTGGGGTGCTGCCCCCTGGCAGGAACCCCTCTTTCTCAGGGTCTCCCCCACCCACTATCCCCACCTCACCTCAGTATATGGCTGCAGTATCAGCCTACCCATCACTGGCAAGGAGGGTTTGGACCTGCTGAGTTGGCCTACCCCGGGCTGCCCTCTGCAACCAGGGCCGATGCAAGGAAGTTTCGCGCCCTAGGCAAAACTTCCACCTTGCACCCCCCACCCAGCTAACCCTGCCCCCACCACGGCAGCTAACTCAGCCCCCGCCCCCAGCAGCTACCCCCCACCGCAACAGCTAACCCCTCTCCCACCACTGTCCCCCCATAGCAGCTAACCCCGCCTGGGAAGACTCTCCCCGCCCCACCCCGCCACAGCAGCTAACCCCGCCTGGGGAGACTCCCCCCACGGAAGCTAACCCTGCCTGAGTAGCCCGCCCCAGCTCACCTCGGCTCTGCCTCCTCCACTGAGCACACTGGCGCTGCTCTAATTCTCCTCCCCTCCCAGGCTTGCGGCGCTGATTGGAGGAGACTTAGAGTGGGGGCTGTGTGCTCAGCGGAGGAGGCAGAGTGGTGGTGATCTGGGGCAGGGAGCGGTTCCCCTGTGCGCAACCCCTCCCCCATCCCGTTACTGCGGGCAGCCCTCCCCGCGCGCCCCCCCACCCAGTTCACCTCCACTCCACCTCCTCACCTGAGGGGACTTTTAGGTGTCCCCAACCACTAGGCACCCTAGGCGGCCGCCTAGTTTGCCTAGATGATTGCACCAGCCCTGTCTGCAACCCCAGTACCTGTTGGCCTTGGGCTAGGCCACAGCCTGGGGCTTTCCAGCCTGGAGCTCCCCAGCTCCTCTGCCTTTCCCCAGGCCTGCTCCACTCGGTCTCTAGCTCCCTGCAGCCAGGCCCTTCTCCCTCTACAGGCAGAGGGAGACTCCTTGTCTGCCCCTGGCTTTTCTGCCTTTATAGGGCCAACTGAGTCTGTTTGGAGGAAGTGGCTGGAGCTAGGGCCATGCCCCAATCAGCCCAGCCTAAAAGCTGTTTTCTCCAGCCACAGCCCCCTCACAGGGCTGTTTTTAACCCCTCTGGACCTGAGCGGGGTGACCACCCCACTACACAGATAAAGAATTGATTGATGCCTAAACAATTTTTCTCTTCAAGAGTATCTGATATGAACAAGGAAGAAAAGAAGAATGAAAAGAACCATCAAGTTATGGCCAAATCTAGCAGTAGTTATTCCAGCTGAACTCCCACCAATGTCCATGTGATTTTTATCTGCATAGTTGGGATGTGCAGTTCAGTTAAATATAAACAGGATATCCAGGAAAAAAAAGACAAGTCAGCAAAGGGTTAACACATCTAAATGGGAAATGGTTAGCTGTAAATTTCTCTTCTCAAATAGCACATCTGGCTAGCAAGGCCTGCTAGGGAGAGGAAGGTCAGAAGAGCCAAGAAGCAGGTAGCACCTGCTACCTATCTGCTGACACATAGCCAGAAAGGTACTTGCATGGTTGAAACAAACACAACTGCTTATGCACTAGAAACCAGAAAAGCTTTGTAATCACTGTCACGTTCTGGGGTGAAATCCAGATGAGCATGGGGTTATGTCACCACTTGCCTTTTAGCCCTGGGTGTCTTAAATGCTCTGTGGCTGTGGCTTACTGACAGCCCGCAGACACGCACGCACTGAGTGTCTGTGTATTAAGCAGTGCTGAGTCAGCAACTCTGACTCCAACCATTGACTTGTTATACCCCATTCAAACTCCAGCATACACCAGCCCTGATTACATCTGACAAGAGGACCCCAGCGCTGCTCTTGTCCCAAATTTCCCCCACATTGTCTGCCCTGATGTGTCCTGCCCTCTCCTGGAACACTCAGAGAAATAAAGTTTGTTTGAACCTCTAGAGCAGTGGTTCCCAACCTTTTTTCTGCTGTGGCACACCATAATACCTTTAATTATTTTGAGGCATGCCACCATATTGTCTCCAAATGACCTCACATCCTCTTACTGCCTCAATCTGAGCTGTTTACCACCCTTGCCATTCACAATTAATGCTGGTTTATCATTCACTTTATTGTACAGACAGTAAGAAGTATTTTCAGTTGAATTACACATTCAAACCAAGAACTAAATAAAAAATTGTTTTATTATTTGTTGTTTATTATGTAATACAAAGTTGTACCAATCAAGAAACATCAACTAACATTATCACATATCAACACTTATGGTATTACCTTTCCTCTTTGAGGCATCGCTTCTTCTTTTGTATGGCTTTGGAAGTGAGCAACATCAAACGCCAAACTCCATGTCAGTATTCCAAGCCTAGCACTATCTGACACAGAATGGAACTCCAAAACGCTGCCCTGAATTTGATGAACAGAGCAGTGCTGCACACCGTGAGTCACAGGCTGTGATGAATGATCACAAAGTATATTTAAAAAGTTAAAAATAAACAAAAAATCTGCAATGAAACATCCAAGCTTGTCTTGATGCACAGAGTCATTTAATCCTGGGAAGAAATGCTGACAGTGCCACTCTGAGCTCTCGCTTCACGATCCTCAGACACTCTGTTCTTGATGTAAGTCAGACTTGAAAAAACTTAATTGACACAGGAATGTTGTTGAAAAAGGCAACAGAATGGAGAAAGCATGGTGAGAGATTACAGGATATTTGCCTCAGACCTTCAACCCAGAAGAGTCCAACGGTGTATCATCAAGCTTTGTTTTCACAGTGCCGTCCATCCTTAATTCAGCAAGCTGAATTATTGTAACTTCTTTGCGCTTTGCATTGCAGAGGAACTTCAAAGATCCCAGACCCAATCAAAATCTATATTAATTGAAGGAAAATATTAACTGAATTTTTCTTCCAGATTTTTTAAGTTCTCAGAACTGATTTTGACCAAAATACTGCTAGCAGGATCTGCTGCATTTGCCAAGAGGACCATTTCTATTGTTCCTTTTCTACTTTTTTACACTATCAGGGTAATTTAGACCTAAATCCATGCAGTTTTTCCGTGCTGGCGACAACATGCTCATTTCTACCTTGCATTTTCCTGTTCATTTCACTGATGTAGCAGAATATATCAGTCAGGTAAGCAAGGGCAACTCCAGGCACCAGCACGCCAAGCGAGTGCCTGGGGCGCCAAGCCACTGGGGCCACTCTGCCGGTCACTGCGACGGTGGCAGGTAGGCTGCCTTCGGCGGCATGCCTACGGATGGTCCGCTGGTCCCGCAGCTTCGGCAGACCTCCCTCAGGCATGCCGCCGAATCTGCGGGACCAGGGACCTCCTGCAGGCAAGCCGCCGAAGGCAGCCTGCCTGCCATGCTTGGAGTGGCAAAATACCTAGAGCCGCCCCTGCAGGTAAGCAAGTTTTGCACAGCATGTCATATCAGCGATGAAGTCTATGCACATGATTTCTCTGACGCTGGGAACATTTTGATCTTCTCTCTCAGCTCATACAGGCATGAGAGAACTTTTCCATGGGAAAGCCAGCATACTTCAGTGTGCAAAAGTAAACTCTGGTGCTCTCTTCCCGGTTCCTTACGTGGGAAGGAAAAAAGGTGTGATTTTAAGAGCCACGATTTTATAAAGTTCACTATCGTTACTGCCCTAACACTGAAGACAGTTCACCTAGCAGTGTTTTGGCAATGAGAGCTTCATGGTGCAGCAAACAGTGGGTCACCAGCACATCTGGGTTTTGTTCACTTACCTTGCTTACAAACACCTTCACTTAGCCAGTCATAGAGGCTACCCCATCAATACAAACTGTGAAGTTCTCTTTCCTCAAGGTAGGCCATTGTCACACTGAAAGTTTCCTCTCCAGTCATAGGACCTGGTAGTTCTTTGCAAAACAAAAAATTTTCTTTGCAACTATTTCCATCAATGTACTTTACTGTGACGGTGCCACCCATAAGGCTTTATGCTTATGAATGTGTATATATGTACACACCAATTCCATGATATAACACTGTCCTTAGGAGCCAAAAAGTCTTACCGCGTTATAGGTGAAACCCTGTTATATTGAACTTGCTTTGATCCACTCGAGTGCGCAGCCCGGCTCCCCCGGAGCACTGCTTTACCGTGTTATATCCAAATTTGTGTTATATCGAGGTAGTGGTGTGTATATATAACAGCTAGAATGTGTTTTATGCTACTGTCATAAACATACAGCTACGGGTAGCATAAAATCCCTTTTTACCCTGTAAGGGGTTAATTCCTCTTTTACCTGTAAAGGTTTAAGAAGCTCAGGTAACCCAGCTGACATCTGATCAAAAGAACCAATGAGGTGACAAGATACTTTCAAACCTGGAGGCTGGGGTGGAGACAGGCTTTGTCTGTTCTGTGGGCTTTTGCCGGACACAGATCAAGGAAGCAAGCAATCCAGCTCCTATAAAGTTAGTAAGTATTTAGCAAGGAAATGCGTTAGTTTACTTTTATTTTGGCTTGTTTTCTCCTTTGTGAAAAAGGAGGTTTATGGCTGGTTTTGTAACTTTAAGGTTTTGCCTAGAGGGGAGATCCTCTGTGTTCTTGAGTCTTTTGTTATTCTGTAAAGTACTTTACCATTCCGATTTTACAGAGGTAATTCTTTTACATTTTCTTCAATTAAAATTCTTCTTTTAAGAACCTGATTGATTCTTCATTGTTTTAATATCCAAGGGTTTGGGTCTGTTTTCACCTGTACCAATTGGTGAGGATATTATTCTCAAGCCTCCTCAGGAAAAGGGGTTTAGAGATTTGGGAGTATATTTGGGGAAGGCAGGGCTCCAAGTGGCCCTCCCTAAATATTTGTTTAAATCATTTGGTGGTGGCAGCATTACTTAACCCACGGTATAAGAGAAATTGTGCCTTGGGGAGTTTTTAACTTAAGCTGCTAAAAATAAGATTAGGGAGTCTTTCATGTGGGTCCCCACATCTGTACCCTAGAGTTCAGAGTGGGGAAGGAATCTTGACAGCTACATATGCCATGTAACAGATCTCTGTAAAGATCATGATCTGCTGAATCTATTAAGCCTACTTGTATGCATGTATCATTTTTGTATTCGAAGTTATGAATACTGGCTGTATACTTGTTTGATTCTAAGTAGGCTGTAGTGAAGCAGTTGGTCAGTTTCCTGAGAAAAGACTATTCTCAGTAAGTGCCCAATCAAGAAACACTTAAGCCAACAATGAACTTGGAGACACCAATCCATATCTGGACTTTCCCAGGAATGTGGCTTGGCTGGTAAGGAACCTCAGTCATGTATGGACATGTGACTTGCCCAGGTGACTCCAAAATTCCATTTTGTAGCTGGACTTTGCATAGGAGAGAGGAGGGGTTCTCCGCCCACAAGAGAAAGTCTATTTAGCCCAGCTGGCTAAAGAGAGGGCCTCTCCACCCCCAAAGATACCTGAAAGAAACTGGAGCAAAGGACAGTAACTGCAAGGGGTGTGAGTGATTGCTGGACCCTGACTAAACGGAGATTCGTCTGTAAAAGGAAGCATTCTGGAACTGGTGAGGATCTTATCTGTACTCAATTGTATTACTGTATTAGGCTTAGATTTGTGTGTTTTATTTTATTTCACTTGAGAATTCACTTTGTTCTGTCTGTTACTACTGGGAACCACTTAAATCCTACTTTCTGTATTTAATAAAATCACTTTTTACTTATTATTTAACCCAGAGTATCTGTTAATACCTGGGGGGCAAACAGCTGTGATATCTCTACCTGTGTTATAGAGGGTGAACAATTTATGAGTTTACCCTTTATAAGCTTTATACAGGGTAAAATGGGTTTATTTGGGTTTTAGACCCCATTGGGAGTTGGGCATCTGAGTGTTAAAGACAAGAATGCTTCTGTAAGCTGCTTTCAGTCTAGCCTATAGCTATTAGGGGATGTGGTTCAGACCTGGGTCTGGGTTTGCAGCAGGCTAGTGAGGCTGGCTCAAACTCGCTTAGGACTTCAGTGCCCTGCCTGACAGGGCAGAAAAGCAGGGGCAGAAGTACTCTTGACACATCAGGTGGCAGCTGCCAAGGGGGGTTCTGTGATCTAACCTGTCACAGTGGCGTAGTCGGCATGATCTGTGCACAGCTGATTGCTTTGAGATACTGGTAGTGATTTTACATGAGTTTTAAGTGTGGCGGCTGGAGAACAGAAAGTGATTACTGGTTTGTTATTTTCTGTTTGCTTATTTCAGGCAAGGGAAGTAGGGACAGAAAAAGGAAGCAAAATAAGTAAGAGGGAAGATCAAAAGAAGCTAAATCTGCACAAGTTGCTAATTACCCAGAAAGTCTGAACACTGGATACCGGGAAAGTCTCTATTAACTAAGACGTCCCTGAGCTGAGTGCATCTTAGTTTCAGTGAACTGTAGAGAGGGTATGGCCCAGCACAGGAAAGCAGGAAAATGACTACCAGTGAAGCAGCTACTAAACTAGAGCTGGCTAGACAGGAACCAAGAGAGAAAGAAAACATAAGAGACTGATGGAATTAAGACAATTAGAAATTAATGCAGAAGAAGCTGCCCACAAGAGAGCTATGGAGGCAGAAACAGCCAGGGTGGAAGCTGCCCACGAGAGAGCTATAGAGGCCCAGAGGAGACCCAGAAGCATGAACTGGCTGTTATGGAGTTGAAGAGACAAAACCTTCCACCTGCTGCCTCCACTTCCCCAAAAATCCACAAATGGGAGTGACTATGTCCACAGTATGATGAATCCAGCAATAGTGCCAAATATTTTGCCACCTTTGAAAGACTGTGCACCCTCCATGCGATCCCTGAAGACCAAAAGATGACCACATTGATAGCAAAATTGACCGGCAGAGCTCTGGACATATTCAATAAGATGCCTATTGATGATGCTTCAAACTATGGTAAATTTAAGGAACTGGTTTTGAAACAGTTTCAGGTTACACCTGAGACCTACAGGGTTAAATTCAGGAGTCTTAAGAGTGGATCTGGATTGAGTAATGTGGCTTATGTAAATAAAATGAGAGATTTGGTAGATAAGTGGGTGAGGGGGAAAGGCATTACTAGCTCTGAAGGAATGTGTGATTTGGTTACTCAGGAACAATTCCTGAATATGTGCAGTGATGACATAAACCAGTATTTGTGGGACAAAAAGGTGGATGCAGTGGGTGAATTAGCTGGGTATGCAGACTCTTATGAGCAAGCACAAGCTGCAATCAAACAAACCACTGGCAGAGGGGTACAGGGTTGAGGAAAAGCAGAATCACCACTTTACCCCTGGGAAAAAGGAGGCTGGGCGTACACCTCCCCATTCCTCTGTTACTCGTCCCAGCTTTAGTGTGCAAGCATTGATAATGCACAATGATCTATAACCTATCCTGGAAAACGATCCTTCACTCTCACAAACCTCAGGAAACAGGCCAGTCCTTGCCTACAGGCAATCCCCCAACCTGAAGCAAATACTCACCAGCAACTACACACCACACCACAGAAACACCAACCCAGGAACCAATCCCTGTAGCAAACCTTGTTGCCTACTCTGTCCCCATATCTACTCTAGCTACACCATCAGAGGACCCAACCACATCAATCACACCATCAGGGATCATTCACCTGAACATCTACTAATGTGATATATGCCATCATGTGCCAGCAATGCCCCTCTGCCATGTACATTGGCCAAACCAGACAGTCCCTACATAAAAGAATGGACACAAATTGGACATCAGGAATGGTAACATACAAAAGCCAGTAGGTGAATACTTCAATCTCCCTGGATATTCTATAATAGATTTAAAAGTAACTATTCTTGAACAAACAAAACTTCAGAAACACTTAAAAGCGAAACAGCAGAACTAACATTTATTTGCAAATTTAACACCATTAATTTGGGCTTGAATAGGGACTGGGAGTGGCTGGCTCATTACAAAAACAGCTTTGCCTCTCCTGGTATTGACACCTCCTCATCTATTACTGGGAGTGGACTACATCCAACCTGATTGAATTGGCCCTGTCAACACTGGTTCTCCATTTGTAAGGTAACTCCCTTCTCTTCCTGTGTCATTATATAATGCCTGCATCTGTAACTTTCACTCCATGCATCTGAAGTAGTGAGGGTTTTTACACCCACGACAGCTTATGCCCAAATAAATGTTAGTCTTTAAGGTGCCACTGGGCTCCTTGTTGTTTTTGTGGAAACAGACTAACACGGCTACCCCCGATACTCCACACAGTATGACCTTGCATGCAATCATACCTCTGAGAGCACGCTGTGCAGAGGACATCAGTTTTTCCTCCATTTGGTGTGACCTCACACGTATGATGTGAGGTCACACTGAGCAGAGGATGCCATTTTGCTCTTCAAAATGGGGTCCTCCACGCTGTCTAGGGTCTCAACAGGAAAGATTTCATTAAAATGGGGCCATGCCACCAAAAAGTTTGGAAAACCCCTGCTCTAGCTACATTATACCTCAGTGTCCCCAAGTGCTCCAGTGATTCTTCAGCTCATACCCATCTCCAGCAACCTAATACATTACCCCATCCTGTAGAACAGGATTCTAGACATACCACTGACTGAGAATGATAAAGTTAAACCACACAATTAGATCTAATTGGGTGAGTAACTAGATCTAATTGGCACCCATTCCTAAAGTTAAACCCATTGATAGACCTCTGGTTTGGAGAGGGTGACCAGCCAAACCAAAATGGCGTGTGATTTAATCTCACAATCCACACAACCAACCTCTTTGTAGAGTGGCTGTTTCTCTAGCTATCACACATGCTTATGCAGATTAATTTTGCTTTGAATAACTTGTTTATGTGGACGCACATATTAGTGCCTAAGCAGAAGTTCCTACCCTCACTCTGCCTTTCCAACAAGCTAGTTACAATTCTTTATTTTTGGTTATTTCTCAGCACACACTCTGTGCCAAAATATTCAAGACATGTTAGCATAAGGACTCTGAGCAAGCAGCTCTCATTCCATATTCCATGCCACCGTGTGTCACCTTCACAAGACAACAGAGCTCCAAAAAAGTAAGACTTGCAGCACAGTCATGGTCTCAAGTGCCTTGCCCTTCCCATACTGTCAAATGAATGTGTGGGGGGAAGAAAGGGGCTGGTATGGAAAAGGTTGAGAAGCACCTATTTTAGGGTTTAAGGAGGATTTTAATAAATGTGAGAAACAGACCCAACAAAGCAGTTTCTTACATGGCATTACACAGAATCAACACTGGCTCAGAAGCCAATTTTCTGTTGCATATAAAATTTAGACCCTAATTCTCTACAAAACCTTGTTTATTTGCAGGCCATGCTATGGAATTCTAGAAACAATCCACCCCATTGCTACCATCTGTTCAGCAGGACTTCCCAGGAAACACATATGGTGCAAGGAATCTAGTGAATTCTCCATCACTTGAAATGTTTAAATCAAGACAGGCTGTGCTTGTAAAAAAAGGTTACTTACCTTTTGTAACTGTTGTACTTCGAGATGTGTTACTCATGTCCATTCCATTCTAGGTGTGTGCACACCCACATGCACAGTTGTCGGAGACTTTTGCCTTAGCGGTATCCGTAGGGTCAGCTGTGATGCCCCCTTGAATGCCGTACTCATGCGTTGGTATATTAGGTGCCGCTGACCCTACACCCTCTCAGTTCCTTCTTGCCGGCAACTCCAAAGGGGTAAGAGGGCAGATAATGGAATGGACATGAGCAGCACATCTCAAAAAACAATAGTCATGAAAGGTAGGTAACCATTTTTTCTTCAAGGTCTTGCTCATGTAAATTCCATTCTAGGTGACACAAGCAGTATCCTCGAAGGTGGGCTCAGAGTTAACAGTTTAGTGGCTTGTAATATTGCCCTACTGAAACCAGCATTGTCCCTGCTGGATAAGCGTGTAATGGGATGTAAAAGTGTGGACAGATGACCAGGTGGCTGCTCTACAGATGTCCTGGATAGGCACTTGGGCCAGAAAAGCTGCCTCAGAGGCCTGGGCCCTGGTCGAGTGGGCAATGACAATCACTGGGGGTGGCACCTTTGCCTGATCATAGCAGTAGCAAATGTAGGTGGTGATCCAAGAAAAAATAATTTGAGCGAACATCAGATGACCTTCCATCCTGTCGGCCACCGCGACAAACAATTGTGTTGACTTGCAGAATGGCTCGGTCCTTTCAATGTAGAAAGCTAGTGCCCTCCTGATGTCTAGGGGATGCAGCTTATGCCCCTCCTTCGACTTACATGGCTTTGGGAAAAAGGCAGATAAGAAAATGTCCTGACTTGTATGAAACTGAGAGACCACCTTGGGCAGTTGGGTGCGGCCACAGTTTGACCTTGTCTTTGTAAAAGACCATACACAGGGCGGTTCCGAGGTAAGCACCCTAATCTCAGACCCAGTGAGCGGATATTACTGTGACCAGCAGTGCAACCTTCCAGGACAAAAGGAGAGAGCAGGAAGCCAGAGGCTCGATGGGGGGAGGGTGGTCCTATGAGCTGTGACAGCACCAGATTTGGATCCCACAGAGGAACAGGGTCCTTGACGTGCGGGTAGAGCCACTGAAGGCCCTTGAGGAACCTGGCCATCATGTCCTGGGCAAAAACGGATACCCTCAAGCAGCAGATGAAAGGCCAAAATGGCGGCCAAGCAGACCTTGATAGATGAATGGGATAAACCTTGGAGCTTGAGATGCAGCAGATAGCCCAGGATTAACTGCAGTGAGGCCCTCTCAGCCCAAATGCCTTTATCCAAGGTCCGGGAGACGAACCACTTCCATTTGGCCAGGTAGGTCACTCTGGTGGAGGGCTTTCTGCTGCCCAACAGGACCTGTTGGACATCAGTCGAGCACTGCTGCTCCTGCTCATTCAACCATGCAGCAGCCAATCCATCAGGTGCAACATTGCCAGGCTCGGATTCAGAAGACTGCCATGGTTTTGAGACCGCAGGTCTGGCCAGAGCAGGAGCTGTAATGGAGCTATCCCCAAGAGGTCCAGCAGCGTGCCAAACCAGTGGTGGCGCAGCGAAACTGGCACTATGAGGATCACTTCGCCCTGTCCTGCTTGATCTTCATGAGGACTCTGAATTAATAGTACTGGGGTGAAGGCATAAAACAGAGCCCCCGACCATGGGAGCAGAAAAGCATCTGACAGAGAGCCTCTGTTGATCCCCTGAATTGAGCAGAAAACTTGGCATTCCCTGTTCTGTCGGGACGCAAACAGGTCCATTTGGGGAGTTCCCCCATTTGTGCAAGATGAAGCTGACCATTTCTGGATGGAGGGACCACTCTGATGAGATGAGAAGGTGCATGATCAGCTTGCCCTTAGATGCTGGGGTCTTAGCCAAGTCTGCTGTGGTGCCTACAGTGCCAGTTGGCCTACTTGTTCTTTGGCTGCCAGGGCTACTTCACACAATAAGGGCCCTTGGAGAGGCCAGGATCCCTGGAGCTGGATCCTTGGTCAGGCTGGAGGGGTCTGGCCTCCGCGGTACCCCCGTGAAGCTCTAGGGCAGGCACATGGTCTGACATCAGTCCTTTGCCCAAAGCCCTTTTTCTTTCTGGTGCCAGGGAGCTCTTCTTTTGCTGCTTCTTTGGCACCAGTGAGTGGGAACAGTATCAGGTGGAGCCCGGTGTCAGTGGTGCACTCCGCACCAAAGCTGAAGTGCTTGGCATAGGGTCCAAGTGGGAGGGCTGCGATGGAGGACAAAGCACAACCTCCATGAGGAGGGCCCTCCAGCGGATATCCTGCTCCTTTTGGATTCTAGGCTGAAAGCTTTTACAGATTTGACACTTGTCCTTTCTATGGGAATACCCGCAAACACTTCAAGCTGCTGTCATGGGGATCACAGATATCAAGCACGGTTTGAAGCCAGGAGAACAGGGCTTGCCCAGCTCCAGGATGATGGTAGTTAGAGTCCTGACTGGGACAACTAACCTAACACTTAACTTAATGGCTGGCTAAGTACTTACAAACTATATACAAAGAAGATAAAGGCTGTAAAGAACCACTAATGCTCTTGCGATCTGCAAGACAAGGTGCTCCAACCAACCGTCATGGGCAGTAAGAAGAATCTGAGAAGGCGTAGGGTCGGCGGCACCTAACATACCGACACATGAGTGCAGCATTCAAGGGGGCACCACAGCTGATCCTACAGATACCGCTAAGGCAAACACCTCTGACAACTGTGCGCGTGGGCACACACACCCCTACAATGGGATCGACTTGTGCAAGCACTCGAAGAAGAAAAATATAGCTCACACAGAAGTTATGGGCAAAATTACTGGGTGACTACTCAGTGAATCCATGGCCTATGGGATGCAGGTATGTGATCTCACTGGCCCTTTCTCACCTCAAAATTTATGAATCTATACAAACACTTGAGATCTTCCTGTACATATGCAACACTTGACAATTTATTAGACCTAGAAGAGTTTGAGGAGGCAGCCCTGGCTGTGAGTTCCCCCTCTGAAATTTATCGTCTCTCAAAATCCCACATGCAGATGTAGCCTGAGTGCTGGCTTTAGTTTATTTAGTTCTGATAAGAAAGAGGGTCACATTAAATACATTGACCAAATTCTATACAAAGACTTGATACTGTTTTAGCACAGATCAAACTGATGGGTTAGGGACAGGGCCATGTTAACGAGCAGGAAGGACTATCAGGCAGGCACTGAATAATTTACCCCTTCTCACTTTACAGTAAATATTCATATACAAGTGGCCCTAAACATCTCACTGGATCCCCAGCTCCTCTGCCACATGAAAATAAGCACATTAAGTGATCTCCCAATGTGATGGATCTTTTCCTTTGTTTTTGGTCCCAGTAGAGCTTTCCTGGGAAGTGGACATTCTGAGCGCTACATTTATACCCCCCCCCTTAAAAAAAAAAAAAAAAGTCACTGAGAGACCTGACCTATTTAAATCTGCATTGCCAGAGTAAGGGAAGTTCATCAAAATCTCTCATTGAAATAAATCTAGCTTAGTAAAGATCTGTTTCCTAGCACCTTGCTGAGATGTGCACTGTTATCTAGCCCAAAATTAAACTTGTACAGTAGCCAACCTCAGCTGCTGGTGACTTGAAATGAGATTTATGGGAATTAAACTTAAATGAACAATCAGTGCATTGGTCACCAAAGCCAAGTATTCTTTGTTTGATGTTATAATTCAGGGGTCGGCAACCTTTCAGAAGTGGTGTGCCGAGTCTTCATTTATTTACTCTAATTCAAGGTTTTGCATGCAGTAATACGTTTTAACGTTTTTAGGTCTCTTTCTATAAGTCTATAATATATAACTAAACTATTATTGCATGTAAAGTAAGGAAGGTTTTTAAAATGTTTAAGAAGCTTCATTTAAAACTAAATTTAAAATGCAAACCCCCCCAGACTGGTGGCCAGTACCCGGGCAGTGTGAGTGCCACTGAAAATCAGCTCACGTGCCGCCTTCGGCGCATGCCATAGGTTGCCTACTCCTGTTATAATTGGAAGCCTACTGTTCCAATTCACAACTCCATCAGACTAGACACTGAATATATACATAAACTGCCTCTGAATGCAGCCAATTCCAGGGTGCCTGTCTGCTGATCGGTAGATAAATTAGTGCACGGCACACTTGAGATAGAAAAGACAGATCACGAAACCCCCTTGGTCATCAGACAGAGCATTTTTAATATGTACACACAGCAGATGGGATCTTGTTTTCAAGATTAAACCCACACCATCATCCTAGAACTCTCACAGTAAACTGCACATTACCCATCTTTTCCCCTGTGGAATAATGGTGTTTCTTACATTGGACTAATCAGGATCTCTGAAAAAACCTCCCAGAAATGAACAGATGGATCTAACAGTGATCTAGTTATGAAAACAGATCAACAGCTGAGACTTGTTTTTCCCAGAGGTTATCAAGGAGCAACTACACACTGTGCCTAGCAACAATGAAATTTCACAAAGGAACAAGTGGGGAAAAAGTGGAGGGGAAAGAATCAAGTCCATGTCTACTATGAAGTGTTTGTTTGTTTTAATATACAAAGCTAACTCAGACCTTGAAACTGCATCATATTCAGTCTCCTTTCCACCCATTTCCAGATGTTCCTGATTTTTGGCTGCAGGATGCCCTGTGCTCTAAGCCTGATATTTTGGACCACTATTGCTGCATCATGCATAGCACAACATATCACTCTCAATTATGGTAAGAAAAAGAAGTCAAGAGGAATCCTGAGATCATACAAGGGTGTGAGCACACCAAGCCAAGATGATGATGCCTTGACTAATTTAGTATAAAATTATACTGGGAACAAGGCAGAAATATCTGATGTTATTTTGTATCACAAATAGTGCTGACTGCAAAGAAAATCAAAGGCTACCCTAGTAAGAATGAGATATAAAACTTTTTGAAGAAGTTTAGTCTGAGTGCATCTAGACCTAGAAAGTCTTACATTCTAGGATTTTTTTTTAAACAACAAAAAAACCCAAGAAATCTCACAAGCTTAAAAGGCTTAGTCAGGTAGGGTGACTGAGAATTTCAGACTGATTTAGAAAAATTAGTGTTTTGTGACCTTTTACTTAGAACCTCTAATCTAGAATGAGCTAAAAACATTCAAAATTATATACATAGGGGATCACTTCCCTTTCACTGAAATACATCCACATTCAGAGAGAAGTCAAGAGTTATTTTGAACAACATTATCCAATAGTCATCAGGATGGGACATGAAGAATAAAGTTACCCAATTGAAGTTATAGAGGGTAATTTAGGGAGATGGTATGTTATTAGCGAAACTAGGATCTAGCCAGGACACTAGTTTTAGAAAAAGGTTCATGGTACCTTTAATAACCACTGAGGTTATGGCTTCTCCTTTTCAGTCTTACTCCAAAAATGGCACCACCTGCAGAAAAGTGATCCCCAGTACCGAGCACAAGTATAGGTAGGAAGCTTGTACAGTATTATGCCAACTGCACAGATACCTCTGTCAGTGGTGAATTAACTAACATCCAATACTGACCAGCCATACAGGTTAAATTTCCAACTTTCCATAACTTTGTATATAATTTCTTCCAGGTTTCTCTTCTCTCCCTACACCTTCTCACTCACACCAAACCGCATGGTTAATTTACAAGATTCACAGCAGGAGAAGGCTTCTGTGTTGTTTTTGGCCACAGTGCCACCACAATTGGACATTGTGAATTGGCAGCAAGCAAACTCTTATCTCTCTACTGATGCCACAGCTTTAGTAAAATGTGCTACAGATTAGAGCCCCCGATTTTCACCACAGATCCACCAACTGTTTGGAGAACCCATCAGAACTCAGTTGACAATTCTGTCACTCCATGAGGCAGAGTAGAATCTTAGTAAAGCAGATATGTTGAGTCACTTTTCTGATCATGAGCACACTTTAAGTGCTGCTTGTGAACCAGTCTGGGCAAGGAATAACCATCTTACTAGGTAAGACTCTGATCTGTAGCTAGTAAAGAACTAAAAGGAATTAAGATAAAAATTTTAGAAATGTTTTAACACGTTCCAGGCCATGCAGTTGTGCCCCGCATACGCATGTTTCAAATTCTAAAGTATTAGCCTTCGGTCTTATGCATCACACCACTCCCAAGTCAGCACTGAATTATTACACATCACTATTATTGGTTAGAAGCATTGATGTGCTAGAAAAGTTTTTATAAGGTATTACAATAAAGTATAAAAACATTGTATTAAGAGCATTAGCTTTGAATTAGCATTGGAAGGAACTATGCATTATGCTTGGATTAACTAATGCATAATACTGACATGGGGTTAGAGGATGTTACTTAGCAATTTATTGGACCAATGAAGTTCAATTTTTTTTTATTAAGCACATTCCACGGTACAAAGCTTTAGATCATGAACAATCTCTGTACAATTTAACAGTTTCAATCAGCTGTTCATACACAAACTTTCCAAACGGGTCATTGGCAAACATAATTACAAGTTAGAATTAGACTATCCCAGTGCTTTGAAACATTAATATAGCAGTAATGTACAATTGCTCAATTATGGTTAGCAAAACAAAGTCCAGAGTGCAGCCAGGAGTCCCAGGAGCCAAGTTCCTTGGGTGCCAATCACAAAGTCCACTGCTATGTTACACAAAGCACAATCAAAGAAGGTGAGACTGCATGTTCAAATACCATTATCTCCCAAGGAAAAACATGAATTTAATCTTACACATGCATAAAAAGGGACTCCATTCTTCATAAACAAATAGCTGTTTCTTCAGGGCTGCAACGGATGTCTTTTTTTAAAAACAATTTAATATTAAAGCTATTAGATGAAAAGGGTAAAGTAAGCCACTTTCACAAACTACTGCCAAGCTTACCAAAATGTGATCTTACAGACGCTTATCGAAACATGATATCTTCTGTACTTCATGAGGTCTGATCATCTCGAAGAAATAAATATCTTTGTCGTAACAAGTTAAAGGGAATTTCCTAACAAACACTGATCCCAACACCTCTCTCTCAATGGAATAGAGGACTAACTTTAAGTTGCACTCTTCTGACATTTCAGTAACATCTGATGTGCACTTCATTCTGAATTTGCCTGACATGAAGGTGGATGACATCTAACCATAGCGGTTGCACTGGAAGTTTAGTATTAAATCACTGGTCATCTAAAGTATCACCGACATTCTGTAACTCCCCTCGACCAAAAAAGGGAAAATCTGAAACCAAAAAGTGCTGCCAACAGAAGACGAAATACACAACAAATGACAATACAGAAATGACTGGCGACATATCTGTGACAACATATTTCTCCCCCAGGACAATAGGTATATCTTATACACGCTTGGTTTTAGTGCATTTTCAAACTAAGCATTAAAGAAAAACTACTGAAAACTGTAGTCATACATGGCAACTTAATAGGTCAATACTATAAAGATGGCATTTATCTGGGTCTTGCTTTCGCAAAGAAAAATATGATTAAATAAATGTGACTGTATAAATTAGAAACAGGAGAACCACGACAATGTAAGAAGGAACTACTAAGACATTTCCTACTAAGGTCATGTTAATGAAGAGAAACATTGACCATGGCATCACAACAAGGTCATAGTGTAACAGCTATGGGTAAGTGATCTTAAATTCAACTTTAAATCTGGTCATCATAGTACTTCCTTGAAGGGGCTTCTACCCCGCCTCAATTGTTACAAGTTACATATTTAAATAAATGTAACTTTGGCTGATGGCATTTTTTCCATTGAGCAGCCAAACTAATGCTACGGAAGGACATCTGTAGGCATGTGTGGCAACCTACTAATCAAAAAAAAATGTTTTGTAAATACTGCGGCACGAAATATAAGATACAGAACATAAATTAAACTTTTTTAATTTTTAAAAAGGTTAGAAATTACATTTTAAAATATGTAGTTCCCATTAAAAAAAATCCTAACGAATACTGAAAACTTCCTTTTGCAGAGAAATATTTCTATGTAATTCATATTAATCCCTTCAGTGCCAGTAGTTAGAATGTCCTGCTGCCAAGTGCTAACACATTTTGTATTAGTGTGTAGTGTCAGGAGATCCTGACTTCTAGCACCTGGAGGTTAAACTGTTATGTACATTATATTGACATGCTTATACAGTATTTGAAATTATGAGGCAAGCACACATGGAAAGATTTTACTATACCAAACATTAGGAAGAGTAGGACGGTTGTATTACAGGGCACAGTTAAAAAAAAAAGACGGTGCTATACAACTAGTTTAGATAATCTAGCCTGATTTACAGGTAATGTTTAAGTTAAAAGAAAGTATTGGTGCAGAAACAAGTAAACTGTAATCCAACATTACTGATCCATTCAGAAATATTTCTAATAGTCCAACGTACACCCCTATCAAACAAAACAGGCTGTGAATTTGTCATGAAGTCTAAAGGAGCATGGTGACTTTGAAAGCAAAACTCTGTACATTCTGGGTATGTGTTTGGCACCCAAATTTCACTGCAGAATATTTTTCTTTAAAGTCAGACAAAAGTGCAAAGCAATATAAATTAGGCCAAGTCCTTTCTTGACTTCTGATTTATTTCTGGAAAACAACTCATCATAGTTCAGTTTATATGGACAATTTACATATGAAGCTTTGGATTTTTCACTGCGGTGAAGAACAGGCTTCTCTGATTTTCATCTGCGTGAAGTCAGTGAATTTGTAGTAAATTCCTTAGAGGAGACCTCTGGGGACTGAAAGGGAGCAGGAAAGATTAAGAGAGATACAGAATTGCGCTGCTTTGCATCTACACAGCATCTATCACCAATTCTGACTTTAGCTGTGAATCAACATCTTCAGGCATGTAGTAGCCAGATATCCAGTAGTTCAAGATTGTGGAACCCTGAAAAAGATAAAGACAAGCTGGAACAATGGAAACTATAATCAGGCCAAGTATAATCTATTATTTGTAGACATATGGCAGAATCATATGGTATCCATCACAGAACCACCTCCCCCCCACATGCACTCTGACCGCACATGAAGGCATTGGCATATTTAGACACTTTATTTTAGCAGGCTAATCAGTATAGCACATACTCCTTAGATCGTAAGTGTTAAAGGAACCAGGGTTCCTTTAGAATGATGCAGTCAGTACAGGGTATGTCTACACTGCAATTAGACACCCACAGTTGGCCCATCGATCAGGGTCCCAGGCACCTACATCACAATTAAAGAGACCCTTAGCCTGAGCCCTGCAAGCCAGAGTCAGTTGGCATGGCCAGACACAGGTGTCTAATTTCAAAGCAGACATACCCTTAGAGGCTCAAGAGGTGACAATACCACCACTATAGGGCATCATTTTAATTCTACTGATTGTGGAACCTGGACCATACTTTAAATCAGATTTGTATGCAGACTGGGATCTGCACCTTTTTAAGCTTTTGAAAATTCAGCCCTATAAACATGAATTAAACTGACCTTTTCCTTACATGTGATATAAAACAGAAGTCTTTGCTAGGTCTTTAGGGACAGACTGGCAGGGGAAGACGAAGAAGTGTAGTAGTTGGCACAACAGGCCTCGTTCCAGGTTGAAACTTACCTAATGGAATTTCAACCTACTCTTAACACACCTCAGGAAACAACTCTCTTCTTTTACACATCACATAACACTATACAGAAGAGACCTAAATGTTATCCATTTTCATTAAAAATATGCATAGGTTATATCTGGTTGGATTGAATTTTTAATCATAGGTCTAAACAGTTGCTCTGGGAAAACTGGCTTGTGAAACCATTCACCTTTTTGTTTAAATCAATCCAACCATGTAAACTATCCTTTATTCTATTTTTAATAGGACTATTAAGTTCAGTTACTTGTTATATTTATATATGAAAAAGACTTAATGATCTCGAGAAATGAGCCCACAAATCAGATAATTAGAATATTTCCACAAGAGCTACCTTTTCACACAGTTATATGATTACACTATTTGATTAAACAGCGTTTCCAAACTGAAAATTCTTACTGTAATTAAGCTTAAAATAATTAAATCTAAGGTTAAATTTCACTTTCCATGCCCAGAAAACATGCTGCAGACTTTGATGAACTGCTCTATTCATGAGACTTTCATAGCTGAAAGTTTAAAACATCTTTCCCCTCCCCAGTGCTTAAATATAAGAATACTAGACTATCATATGGTAACAATTTTTATCATGTTACAATAAACAAAAGGAATTCAACAGAAGGCAATAAAACTTTCTTATAGCCCCCTGCCAGGCCTGTCAAAAATGATCCACTTTGAAGAGGTATATACATTTGGAGACTAGTAAAAATGGGTACAAAGCTTCTTTTGAGAATGTAGAGGCTAACGGTGTTTGGGAGCATATACAATTGTTCCATTAAATATCATAATAAAATACTGGATATTTTACAGTGATATTTTATGTAGATTTATGTTTTTGAATTATGATTAAGAAAAAAATTCAGGGAAATGACATTGTGTGGTTCCTTCTATCCAAGAAACAATTACATGACTACCAAGACCAGTCAACTACAAGGATATGCAGCTTTGCATGTTTTCAATTCTCTGCCTAATATGACAAGTCAGACATATAAACTGCTCCAAACTGTGTCAAATGTATGGAATCTGCAGGGAAGTTGTTAACAGTGCCAAAAAACATTTCATTTTGCACTAACAAATTTTAATATAATCGAAGTGAGTTTGCAAGTGAGGGGGCAAGAGAAAGAGTGAAAGTCAGTCATGAGACTGGTACACTGCTGACCAAATGGAGTAAAATGCATAGGAGTGGATTGAAATAAACTATACTGGACTTTTAGATGCCTAGGTAGTTATACTTTTGACCGGCATGAAAAATAGGACAGTGCTTCCAGAATTGGAAGATAATACAGTATAACCCTCCTAATCATATTTCTGCACAACCTTTAAGCCATTCAAAACTATCTATACGTTGTTGGGGGGAATATATATATAATTGGTACATGTCAACTCGTGGATTGTTTTATTTTGTCAATAAGAAAGTGTGGTTTTCCCACCTGGTGGCTTGTTCTAAAGGCGTCAATCAATTAGAAAAAAGGAAATTGTTTCGCAGGGTGTAAATCACATGGTTAGCATTTGCAGCCCCCCAAATACTGACCCACGAAATCTGTAATGAAAAAGTTGCCCTGTTTATGGTGAATGCAATTCCTTTAGGCTTGATATAACTCCCATTAAAGCCAATGGTAGTCTATCCATTTTAATAGGGAGTTGGATCACATCCTTAGAGGCTCGACCAGTGGCAACTTTAGGTAGGCCAACACCATTACTAAAGGCATTGCAGTAATATTGCAGCTATTCAAACAAATATGAATTTTTGAACACTGTAAACCACAGGTGGGCAGTGCTGAAGGACCTAGCTAATAGGGGGCTCTGAAACTGCCCATTCTCCTGGCCAGGCTGACATTCTTTTTAAGCTTGTTGCCTACCTGGTACACATAATGAATTTAGCAGACAGAAAACTAAAAGTCATTTTCAGACCTCTGGTCTTCTTTAAGGAGAGTGTAAACAGCCAAGAAGGGAGTTTTATGCATGCCAACTTTTAACTGTCTTGCAGCACAATTCTTAATTTCTCAAAGCTTGTTCATGAACTTCTACAGTTTCCTTTAGCCCACATTTAACTTCTTCTATATTACAGTGTTTAGATGATGAATATTAATTTAGAGAGGAAGTGAACAGAAGATAGATGTACTCAAATTAATGAATGGTGTAGGAAAGGCAAATTGGGCACTCCCATTTAGAGACAGCAGAATTAAAAAGACTGTGTGCGCAACCATAAAAATGACATTTCTTAATTGGAGCGACTGATTTGCAACCCAATTTTCTAGCCTTTTTTAATTTTTTTTTTGAACATTTTTGTTTTCTTTAAAGAAAAAGGTAAAAATTTAATAGCCATGCATCATCAGCAGATTTGAACATTGAAAGTTCAGCATTGCAGCACACACTGCTACCACTTGAGCTACAGGTCTGTAACAGGAAGCAAGAGAAGGCTGTTATCCTACAGGAGGTGGAATGCTGGGTCCTGGGTGTTGAGGAAGCCCAGCCTGCCATGGCCCTCTTTCTGTCCTTCCCCACTCAGGAGACAGAGAGCTTCAGACCAATGTGGTACACCCAGAAGAAGGGAAATGGGTCACTGGGTTCAGGAGGATGGAAGAAACCAGCCTCCCTCTCTTTGGAAAGTTGATGAGATCTGTTCTGTTATTAGTTGAATAAGCTGTCCACATTTTCCTGAGGCATGCAAGTGAGAACTGCCATTTACACTGATTTACTTCTCAACAAAAGCAAAATGGAATTTCATTAAGCAAAGTAAAGACATTTCACTAACAAGAAGGCTACCTCCTAGAAAATATCAAAGTTCTTCTGCAAACAATTAAATAATTTGTGGCACTCATGGTTACAAAATATTGAGGCCACGAGCTTAACAAGACTTGAAGAAGAAATAGACATTTATATGGAATGCAGTGTTGTTCCAGTCGTGTTGGTACCAGGATATTAGAGAAACAAGGTGGGCGAGGTAACTTTTTTATTGGACCAACTTCTGTTGTGTAGCTTGAAAGTTTGTCTCTCTCATCAAGAGAAGTTGGTCCAATCAAAGTTATTACCTCACCCACCTTGCCTCTCTCGTTTATATGGAAAATGAGACTATGCAGTTACAAGACTCACCAGCCAGCACCCAGGAAAGAATTCTCTGCAGTAACTCAGATCCCATCCCATATAACATCCCATCACAGACCACTGGGCATACTTTCCTGATGATAATCAAAGATCAATTGCCAAAATTAGGCTATCCCATCATACCATCCCTTCCATAAACTTATCAAGCTTAGTCTTAAAGCCAGATATGTCTTTTGCCCCCACTACTCCCCTTGGAAGGCTGTTCCAGAACTTCA
>NC_133775.1:77366266-77434241 GCF_003597395.2 Chelonoidis abingdonii | reverse complement strand
GAAGTCCATCCCGAGAGAACAGTCTTCTGTCCATAAATGCTTCCCAGTGGCCGGACATCCCAAAGCCCTCCTTATAGCACCACTGCCTGAGCCATCTGTTGATCACCATAATCTTGTCGCACCTTTGTTGCCCTTCTCTAGGAACCGGCAGAACCCCATTGAAGATCACCTGAGCCTCGATTTCCTTAAGCATCTTCCCCAGTCTGCCATAGTCTCCCTTGATATGTTCCAGTGAGAATCTAGCCGTATCATTCGTTCCCACATGAAGAACAATCAACGGATTCTTCCCCGCTCCCGTTAGGATCCTTTTCAGCCTCAGGTCTACATCCCGTATCTTAGCACCCGGCAGACAGCACAGCCTTCTGTTCTCTGGATCAGCTCTAGTTAAAGGCCTGTCTATTCTCAGTAAGGAATCCCCAATCACGTAGACCTGTCTTTTCCTGGTGACAGTGTGATCCTCTGGTCTATCCCCTGCTCCCACTGGCTGCAAGTCCTCCCGATTCCTATTCACCCTTGCAGTCCTCCGCAACCCTTCCCCTATCCTCCTGGGGCTCATATTTGGTGTTGTCTCCATTGACTCCTCCCCTCTTCCTGTAGGACTAGCAGCTCTTCTCTTTTTCCTTGCCCTCTCTCCTTTAGCGACCACCTGCTGTGCCCCTTCTTCATTTTCCAACTCCCCAAACCTGCTCTTGAGTTCTATTTCTCCTTCGCTGGCCCGTCTTTTCCTCTGCCTGGTTCTCTTAGTCACATGCTTCCACTGTCCACTTTCCTCACCCAGTAGTCTCTCCTCAGAATTCTTAGTTCCTGCTTCCATCTGCAAGTCTGAGCTTATCCTTTCAGCCTCCTCATGTCTTTCCTCCATCATCTGCTCGAACCTCCTTCTAAACTCGACCAGAGTTTCCACCTGCATCTCCAGTCCTCGGATCTTTTCTTCCATCAGCTCTATCAGGCGGCACTTCATGGAGACAAAACTCTTTTCAGGTACCCCCTCCAGGATCATGTACATGCCGCAGCTTCCACATCCACATCTAGTCATCCTCATTGTGTCTTTCACTGCTGCCTCTGTATCGGTCATAGCATACTGGACTGTACGGGCTTCAGGTCTGACCTGGTAAGGCAACCTCTGTTTCCAAATCTCAACATTCACTGCTATACATAGTAAAGTGCAACTGTTGGCAACCACATGCATGACATAAGAAAAAGACTCCATTGATCTAGCAAATGGATCTACAGAAGAGTTTTTACCCAATATATTTAGACAAAATATATATTGACGGTTGCAGAGAAATGGAAACAGTCAAACTTCATGAGAGTCTTCTGATGGCTTCAAACTCATTTTTCCTAACATGATGTATTTTTTCCTTTTGAAAACTTTACTACAGTGGCTATCACAGGGAATTGTCATTTATGATGAACATTAGTCAAAATGGCATACATCTCAGTCTCCTGGAGACCGATGGGCAGTGCTGGCTAGTCCCAGAAACAGAAAGATAAAAGCCTCAATGAGGAGCACAATCTAACTGAACTCTAAAAGGCTCTAATCTAGTTTCATAGAAATGTGCAAGAACACTTTTTTCAGTGTTACTGTAATTTACAAGCATGCCTCCATTATATAACAATTTCCACATGACGCATTTTAAAGTGCTATAGATCATTAAGGCTCACAGCACCCAAAGAAGGTAGAAGTATAAAGAAAATCTTGGCGTACAGGTCACTGTGTTCTCTGACAAAGGGCAGATCTGCTCTGCAACAGATGTGCCCTGCCTAAAGGAAAATCTCTCACTTCCATATTACTAATGTAGAAAGAGGCATTATGTGACATGCCCAAATTCACACAGAGCCAGCAGAACAGCCTAGGACAGAATCTTTACGCTGCTCTCCATTGAAATAAATGGTTGCACTCACAGCATCATCAGGACAGCTCTGAGCATTTCTGAAAGTCCCAGCTCCCAGTGCCCTTTGTCTAGTTACTGGATCACAGATTCCTCACACACTATGTGATAAGCTTTAGGCTCTGAAAGCATCCTCCCATTCTAACCAGAAAATGTGTAGGTAGGAAGCACAGCATACTGGCCAAAAGTACCTAATAAAAATTCTAACGGACAGTAGTTAAAATTAATGGTAAAAACATGTTATTTTTAAAATTGTACAAATTTTTTTAATTTTATGTAATTTTAGAACCTTTGGTTTAACAAACATTCTCAGCAGGGTGGATAAAAACCAATGATTTTTTTAAAAATAAAAAAACTGGGTTTTTTTGATCAAATGCTTTTTAAGGCAAAAACCTATCTAAAGGTAGTTTGAATTAAGATACATTATAGCTCAAAGATTTCATCATGGAATAGAGATTATAAATTCTAATTCTATAGTATGAGAAATATATTTATGTAATGTTTAAGAAAAGTTTTGTAAATGAGTTCCAACAGTTCAAGGATTAGGGACCCAATCTTATGTGGATCTAGGGGCTTCAGTATAGATGATTTAGGTTAATCTTTCTGTCTACTTAATGGAGCTCAGTGCTCAACCTAGAAGATACCATCAGAGATGCTTAGTTTTGTAGTTATCAAACTGTGGATTTGGGTCTCCAGAGATACTTACTTACTTTTTTGCTGTTAAGAAGCATGTTAAGTAAGTAAATAAATAAATAAATGTGAGAAATAACAGACTTCAACCCTATTGTTCCTCTGCAAATGTGTACACAGTCAATCCCTTGCCTCCCTCTAAAAGTGCAAAGTTTCAAAAAGTTCAATGAATAGAAGATAGTTGGGGATGGAATAGATCTGGACAAGAAGTCTGGAGATAAACGTGAGACGGGAGGGACAGGCAGTAGAAACAAATGTGAAACTGTTTGAGAAGCCTATTCCAGAAGCCTTGAGGTCTTTCTGAGTGTAGCCTTCATTGATTTCAGATCTACCATACCATTCTCTCACTAGAAGGGAAAACCTATAATGGCAGCAGGCCGTAAAAGAGACCCAGTTTGGGAATATTTTAATGAAGTTCCTCTACCTGTGGGTAAGAGAGGCATGTGTGCAAAATGCAAACAGTGCAACAAAGAAATGCAAGGCCTGGTTGCCCGAATGAAACAACATCATGAGAAGTGATCCTTCTCAGGAGGAAGCTGCATTGAAGATGATGAAAGGAACATGTCTGAACATGCAGCATCTTCAGGTTGGTAAACTTCTTTATTTCATACTGCTTTCTTAAGGACTGCCTGTCTTCCTTCTGGACTATTCTTGAATTCTCATGTTTGAGCAAAAAATATAATTGTTACTCTGTGGTATTATCATTTTAGATGCAGTTGTGATAAAAAATAAGTAGCTGAAATAGACATATCTTTTTACAATTTCCCCTTTAAAGTACTACTGAGTGTCAGTGAATACAATGAGTAATACTAAATGAGCAGTATGGTAGTAATTAAATAACTGCATTGGCCTGTTTTGTTTAGGAGAATCCATCCTCAACATACAGGATTTTGAAGACTATCCATCTTCAAGATCACCATCATTTTCTATAGTTTCAGAGTTATCTGCCAATGATAGTGTTTCAGTCACATCATGTATGTCACATAGCCACAGTATATCACCTGCAGCAAAAAGGAAAAAAAAATCGCCATCATCCAGAAAAAAACATAGATAAGTACCAACAGATTACAAAATATAGTAACTGATAAAAAAATTGCCCTGTTTGTTTATGCAGCAAACTCTCCTTTCCAAATGACAGACCCCACACTTCATTAACGTGGTTCAGTCATTAAGACCAGGATACAGTCCACCTGACAGAGCAGATGTTGCAGGCAAATTACTGGATAAAGTGTATGAAAGAGAAATTGAGCAGTGTGCAAAAGATCTAGAGCGTAAAATTGTTAACCTGAGTCTTGATGGGGGAGCAATGTCAAAATGATCCTGTTGTATATTCTTGTGTGACAACAGAAGAAGGGAACGTCTTCCTTACAGAAATAATTGATACATCAGGAAATGCACATACTGCAGAATACTTACAAGAAGTAGAAGAAAAGGCTGTAATAAATTGTGAAAAGAAATTCAAATGTCTAGTATGCAGCTGTGTCACAGACAATGCTTCAAATGTATCCAAGCTGAGAAGAATGTATCCAAGCTAATAACGTATGGTTGCAGTGCTCATTTGATGCTCCTCCTAGCCAAAGAGTTCAGTGTTCCACAAATAAAGACTAATGTTGAAATGTTGAACACATGCTGAGTACCCTGAAGCCTACTTCTGTAGTCCTGAACAAAAATGCCGGGAAATAGCTGTTTTACTGCTGATGCTATTGAAATCTGGAAGGAACTGAGTGAGATCTTAAAAAGAGAAATATGCAATGACTGAGTTAAGTTACAAGCATTAAAAAAACAAATGGGACAAGCACTATCTCCAGCTCATTTTCTTACAATTATTCTCAATACTCGGTACCAGGGTCAAACCTTAACTGCTGAAGAAGAGGAGTTGGCTATGACATGGACATCCAGCAATCATCCCTCCAAAATGCCAACTACAATAAACTTCAGAGCTAAGGGTGAACCATTCAAGAAATATAAGTTTGCTGATGTTTTAAAGAAAGTCACACCAGTGAATTGGTGGAAGTCACTTAAGGACTTGCATTCAGAGACTGTTAAAGTGATAATCTCACTTAGTAGCAGTAGCTTCTTCTGCCGGTGTAGAAATAATATTTTCTTCCTTTGGACTAATTCATTCCAAATTGAGAAATCGTTTGGGACCTGAAAAAGCAGGAAAGCTTGTTTTTCTTTTCCAGGTTATGAACAAACACGAAAATGAAGATGACTGAGTTAGCTGCAGAAGCCAATATTTTAAGTTTCTCATGTTGACCTGGCTGACATAGTCAATTTAATTTGTTTTTTTAAATTTCATTTAACTATTTTATTTAAAAACAATTTTAACAAAAACAAACCTGATTTTAAAGAACTTGAATGTTTAAATTAAAAAATTCATATGCTTGTTTTGTTAAAATACTATAGGTTTGCTGTTGAAGAAAAAAATCCAGAATACACAAAGTTGTTGTTTTAGTTAAATAAAACCATTTAAAATGCCTGGTGATGTTCTCCTTCAAATACAGCACGGCAAGAAAATCCTCCAAATATTAATGATTAACCTGTTGAACTGGAGATAGTTCACCTCCCAATGACTTCATAAATATCTGCTTCAATTACCTTTGGTAAATGAAATAACCAAACAATCATTCATTTTCTGATATAGCTGTAAAACTAATCTGAAAACTTTTCAAAATAAATCACTTTAAAAATGTAGTGTGTACCCTCTAATAATAAAACCTGCATCTATCTCTGAATTGTGAAGAATATGTATTAAGATAACTAACAAGAATGCACTTTTATGTAGAAATCCATGATTAAATCAAGTCTTCCTGACATGTGATTTAAATCAAATCCACCCTGATTCTCAGTTTGAGGTTTATGAGAACTGAATATCTTTTTAAATGACCTAGTTATAAATTCTTACATTTCTCAATTGTAAATGTGTTGCAAAAATATAGCGGTTTGTACATCAACTATCTGATTAGAGGCAGGAGGAACAGTGAAGATGTAGAAGATGAGTTAGATACTATGATGTTTTGAGTTTGAAGAACCAAAGCCTGATACCACAACAAAGGCTTCCTGATCCAAACAGCACAGCATCAACAGCAGATACATTAGGAAAACTCAGAGACAGCTGATATATAAATTACTAAGACCAGCACCAGGCAAATGACAGTGAATACACAAGTACAAAATACATTTAATATAATAGAGTTTACCTTACAAGGCTAGTAAAGTGCAGACTGTTATCTGGAGATGTAAGTGTATGTTCTGGATGGAGAGCGTGTCTCATTCTGGGCACTGGGTGGCACATTTAAGAAATCCCAAATCAGAATTGTGTCATCGTGGGAACTACTAATGATCTGAAATTCATCAAACTGGAGTCTAAACACACGTCCTGAATGTTCCTATAAACAGTAAGAGTTCAGTTAGCAGGCCATGAGATGGATCATCTTTCACTAATTTCATATTCAAACACTCATTTGGACACAAAATTGGAGATGAAAGTTTTGACTTGCTGGTCAAGGTTCATACACAGGTCTGAGAAGAATTACTGCTATTTAAATAGTTCAACAAATACAGTGGCTTCAATATAAAGTTTGTGTAGGCCATGAATTTTACTATGAAGTTGAGAACCAGAGAGATAAATGCTGAGAGAACTACAAGCCAGCTGGACAGACTGCCAACTGAGAGTAAGCAACTTAAACAAAAAAAGATTTGCTAGTGCTGACAAGCTGTCAGGGTTTATCTGCTGCACAAAATTTTTTTGTATGTTAAACAGTGCTGCTACTTCAAGTATTGTGCAGTCCCCATAAGGTACTTCATTAGCCATTCCAGGCCCAATTATTTGTAAAAGTGGCCAGAGTTTCAATACGCGCTCTTGAGAAAGAATTTTAAAAGTGACCCCTCTAGGAACTGTTTGCAGAAACAGCAATACCAAAATGGCACCAGGACTTTGCACTAGCACAGGAACCTGCAAAAGTCTGTACTTGGCCCTGATGATCCACCACAGTAAGTGATGGCATTGTACCTTTTAAAAAATGTTTAAAGGACTGGTCAACGGTGCCAGACTGATAACCCAGTAACTGGAGTCTGAAGTCAACACATACAATAATTGAATTATACTCAAAGAATAAGAGGTCAGTGGAGTCCCCCCGCCCATTCAATACTTGATCTCTGTGCCAAGACTGCTGATAAGGGAACCAATTAGTGTTTGTGCTGGGGGCTCTTCTGCAGGAAGTGGACAAGCCAAGATCATTTCACATAAGCCATCAAATAGATACCATGTAAGCAATGTCTTCTGGTCACTACTGACTTGGACAAGGTTCAAGCTTTGAACCTGGAGATGAAATGCTCTGTATAGTCCATGACCCATACGATGAGCTACCCAATTTCCCTACTACTGCCATAAATCAAAGCCTTTATTTAAATACATAAAAAAAAGCAGCTAAGGTAGCCACTTAAAATATGGTAGTCTTCTTTGAAATGATTACAGTTCCTATGGTAATCTCACCACAAAATCCCCTCTCTTCCTGCATCTATTATTTCCATTTTTACAATTGGGAGAAAGGGTTAAGGAAGGCTGATAGTATTCCAAATTGTTTCCATTTAATAAAAGTCCATTTATTTAAAGCCAGTGGTACAATATTGATATGATATTAAAATACCACACCAGAAACCAGAATGATTTGGATGCAATGTCATATTGATTACATTTTTAGACCATTTGAGAATACCAAGTCAGAAGAGCTTAACAGCTCAACTTTATTTCTATGCTCAGAGTCAACAAGAATTCAGTGCACAATGCAGTATGCTCAATCCTCTTTGTTTGTTCCCAGCTGTGGGAACAGAGCAGAATTTGCAGAAAGTGCTGAATTTCTTATCAACCCCCAGCCACTCGATGCATTTGCAATAAAATTTAACATTAAAATGTTCACTTTAGCCAAATATAAAATAGTATTATTGTGCAAAACCCCAAATGTATCAATGTTTACATACCACCAATGTACGCAAGCATAGTGTGCTGGCTGGGGCACGAGGGTCAAGAGCAGCTTGCAAGTCCCAAACTTTAATTTTGCTATAAAATTAAACAAGAATGTTGGTTATTTTATTATACTAGAAATGTTACTTCAATTATAAGCATTACAAAAACATTTGAATCAACAGAAAGCAAATGTTGGAATCTCCCCAACACTAACCAATTAGCAATAAGACAATATTAGCATATGACTAAAGAAATTCTAAGACTAAGTTCGTTGGGGACTGGGATTGTCTTGTGTGAGCACAGCAACTAGCACAAGGGGGCCTTGATCACTGATTGGGTGTGTAGGCACTGCTGCACACATATATACATAAACAGAAATATTCACTTCTGCATCTGGGGAATATTTTGCATATTAACTTAGAACTGAGAAGACCTCAAAGTCTAGCATACTGCCGATGAAATGCAGAGAGAACAGCCCCTGGGAATCTGTTTAGGATTACAGATCCCAGAAGGATAGTATCAAAATAACCAATTCAAGTTGAAAGGAGTTTCTGACTTGCCTTCAACAGCACTATGCTGTTCACTTGAACTAGAATTCAGCCCAATACCACAGATGACAAGCTAACAAGGAGAATAAAAGCAATGGGATAATCCATGTCCCTGTATAGTTTCCTTGAATTCACTCAATGTTAAGCCATTTTCCTTTACAGGTGGTTCCTGATGCCCTCATAACAGCCCCACACCACTAACTTTAAGGCTCCTATCAGAGAACAGAAGATACTGCAGCCTCTCTGCTGGACTGTGATGCTGCAATTTCAAAATTTTGTGAGCTCATATTTATATAGCCTCAGAATACAAACAGTTTCAGTGCTGGTATCTAGTAAAAAGGCAGCCAGACCTGTTGGGAAGCAGGGAGTTTCTCAAGGGGTGATGTTTACGGGGAGGAAACAAAGAGAAGTGTCTATTCAGAACAGACATTACTTAAGACAAGCTATTTGTCCATTCTAACCAGCTTGAGCTGTACAGCAAAGCCATATAAACTTGATTAGTAGAATACTTAATTCTGCAGGGAGCTAGAGCTACCTACTTACTCCTATGAACAGAGTTAAAGAGCCCTAAGAACAAGTTACTGGAAGGAACTGCAGAATAAAACAGAATACATAATATTCAAAGGCTACATTCAGGACATAGGTAGTCTGCGTTATTGAAATCTACAGGAAGTCGGCAACACCCAGGTTAAATGTAGATCTGTCATAACCAGATCACTTAGACAACAGGATGCAAACCAAAAAAGAATCCTCATTGTGTGTGTTAGGGATAAGAACTTTCAAAAGTGTGCTTTACTAGGAGATACATGAATAAACTTTCTCAGAGTGTGTTTGAAGTACATACCCATCATAGGCTCCACTAACAATTCTCTTGTTATCAAATCTGATGCATCGAACCAGTTCTTCATGGCCTTCTAGTACTCTTAAACAGGCCCCACATTCAATATCCCATAACCTTAAGAAAACAGAAGAAATAGATCTTTGAGAAACGCTCGTGTGACAATAGAGCTCCAATCCACTTACTCATGCTGCAATTTCCATTTTAATATAATCTTTATTGGGTCTCTGAAAACTAAAACCATAATACATTGTGAAAAGGTACACCTGAGGCCCCTGTACACAGTTCCCGAAGGGAGTACACTGCCACTCAGATACACTCCTAGTCAGTCTGCCCCATGGAACTGGCTTAATCATTTTCCATATTAAATGCATTTTAAAAGTAAAGGCTGGAAGCTTGTAACTATTTCAATATGAATGAAGTTGACTGCTGAATCTGTCTCCCTTTTTATTCTGCAGATAAAGCCATGTGTATCAGAGGTACACTTCTACCCCGATAGAACGCGACCTGTTATAACATGAATTCGGATATAACGCGGTAAAGCAGCAGGGAGCCCCGGGCCCTTTAAAGCACCATCTGAGCCCCGCTGCTTTACCGCGTTATAGCTGAATTCATGTGGAGCCCTGGGCCCTTTAAATCACTGTATGAGCACTGCTGTCAGAGCTCCAGCGGTGATTTAAAGGGCCCGGGGCTCCCCACAGCAGCTGGAGCACCGAGCCCTTTAAATCCCCACTGGGGCTCTGGCAGCCAGGCTTGGGCAGTGATATAAAGGGCCAGAGGCTCTGGCCGCTGTGGGGAGCCCCAGGACCTTTAAATCCCCACCAGAGCCCTGCTGCCAGAGCTCTGGTGGGGATTTAAAGGACCCGGGGCTCCCAGCAGCAGCTGGAGCACCGGGCCCTTTAAATCACCGCCAGGGAAGCGAGTCCAGGCCAGTACGTCATACTGGACTGAACCTGATATAACGGCCTCAACTACAAGGCGGTGAGATTTTCTGACCCCCGAGGACCATGTTATATCAGGGTAGAGGTTTATATGTAGTAACTGAAATAACTTGGTGCTTTAATTGGACCTCCAATTTCTCTAATGATCTTCAGATCAATAGACTGTATTAAGATGTGGGATTTGTAAATTACATTTTTAGATGCTGACATCAGCCCAACAGTTTGTGAGTTGCACTTGCTTGAGTAGATGTTGTATGTCACCTGTTCCCTCCTCAGCAATGGTTGCCTGTTCTAATGCTGACAAGACATATCAAAAGCTAAATGATTACTGTGCTATTAAACTGTAAGGCAGGTTCAAGAGACCTAGGAAAAAAAAACCCTTCTTTACATTTGCAAATGCACATTCTCTCCAATATGCTGTTAGCAACTGTCTTCAACCCACCTAATGGTGTTGTCTGATGATCCACTCACAACTAGTCGATCCCTGTACTGAAGGCATGCAATGCCACGCTTGTGCCCATTTAGAGTACGAACAAACTCACATGTGCTTGTACTCCAGACCTGTGGAAAAAATTAAAAACATTCAATTTTGAGAGAGCTCAAGGTTTTATACGTTAAACGGAAATCATGTTCAAATTTCATTAAAAAATCAGTACTCGAAAGAAGAACTTTGAGGGGAAAGTTGAATGAATGCTTAGATTGTAAGCTCTTCCGGGGCTAGGACCATCGTGTATTTTGTATTTGTACAATGTGCATCACAATGGGACTCCAAACCCAGCTGGGTCATCCCAGCACTGCTATAATACATATATCTGTTCAAATTGACTAAATCATCTTAAATTTAAAATATTAAAAACGTTTAAACTTTTTGTAAAGCAAGTAAGCATTGCTTAAGTAATTTTAGAATTCTGACTGAATTTAAATGTTGGCTGTTTAGCAATCACATCACAAAATGACAGACTTCTAGACACAAAAGACTAGTCTGATTATCATTAACCTATTTATTTTGTATCATTGACATGGACAACAATCTACTGTTTATTGAAGACAAGACCAGAGATACTTGACTTGCAGCTGAGAGAAGAATGTTCAGGGGTGGAAAGATGGGGTTTAATGTTAAATTAATTGTTTAGAATCTTTGTGGATTTTTTTAAAAAAGTTGTATTTCAAGTTGTAAAGGTTCTAATGAGTCATTTTCTATAAGAATAAAGTACCTTTGGCAAGTGTCAGACATAACTTTGCCAGAAAAAGTTCTTGGCACAATCTAAACCAGCTGTGGTTCTAGGGAAGGAGGGAGGGACGGAAATATCTTTGTTGTATAGTAAATTTGGGGTAACTAAGATGATTGGGCGGTCTTCAAACACAGCATTTTAATCCCTCAAACATGGCAAAATTTGGTTTAGTGGCTGAGAAAGTATGGTGGGGAAAGGTGGCTGCCTATACATTTCATGTCTAGAAAAGAATTGCTAATTTATAGAAAACAAATCATTTGGAAAAAAGCACAGAAAAGTGCCATGCTTAATTTTCTAGCCAATTTCAAGACCTAATCCTGAGTAGATTTTAAGCTTTTTATAACTTTATGATAGAAGCCACAAAAAATGTTAGAAGTCAAGTTATTTGCATAAAGGCTTTAACATCTAACAGGAAGTGACAGATGAATGATAAAGAAATAGCCACAGAACTGCTCTCACACACATTTGGGAATTGGATTTTAAGCACACATTCAACAACTAAATTTTTCTGAAGTGGAATTTTTTATACTTTTGGGCACACATTACACAAATCAAAATTATTAGTAGTTTCCTGAGTAAACAGAGCAGGGCTCTTTCTGCCAACTTACTTTAATGGTCCTGTCACCTGATGCAGAGACAATATACTTGTCATCAAAGTCTACAACATTAACAGCAGCACGATGGCCAACCAACACACGACGCAAAGTGATATCAGTAGGTGATGCCATATCCCAAACAGCAATGGACCTGTCCTTTGAACATGTCACCATTAAGCCATTACTGAAACGCAGATGAAGCACTGCCTCGTTGTGATGAATCAGTGTGTTCAGAACTTCGCCTGTGTTTACATCCCAAACTCTGTGGGGAGAGGGAAATGAAATTTATCTTGAATGAACTGAGATGACTACACACATTACAAACAGGAAATGCATGCAATGAAGAGTGGTCTGTTAGTCTAAGGGACAGCCCTTCTCAACTACTTTATCGCTCTGGCTGCCTAAAGTTGCTAAGTCTCATGGTTTGCTTCGAGAAGTCATTTTAACAGACAAAGGGGCTTATGTATAAAAGCCACAAATCAAGCAGAGGCTGACAATGGATTACACCGAGGACTGGCAATGAGATATGAATCTTTTACTTATATGAAAGATGCCAGTTCAAGTTCAGGTCAATAGTAACTGGAAGTTACTGCCATCCCATAGCTGTCCACTAGCTCATGTGAAACAAAGATGCGGTAATTTCCCCTCCATTCGTAGTGCAATGGCATCCACACCACAAAAGAGACCATAAATGGTGCTCTCAGAGATTAAGAACTCATTGGACATGGAGAATGAAGTCTCCTCCAGGCAAAGGCAACACAGAACACTCCAAAGAAACCTGCAATGACTTTGACTGTGCTGTACCTGGGGCGAGCATTGCCGTTGTCACTACAGCCCCTTTATTGAGCATTAAGATCACATAAAACTTTAAACCTAAGAATACAGAAATGGCCAGAGATCAAATGTCAGTATCCTATCATCAGTGGTGGTCAGATTTTTCAGAGGAAGATGCAAGAAACCCTAAATTGGGCAATTATGGAATACCTCACCCAGCAGAGAAGTTTCTTCCTATCCCAGTCAGATGTTGGCTTATGCTCTGAATCATGAGGGTTTATAGTCTTTCAAAACTTTTGAAATTCAAATCCTACAAGTATGCAACTCTAAAGCTTGGGGATGCTAGAAAATACTGCATATAGTCTTTTGCTGTATCATGTGTCTAGCCCTTAAAGGCACAGTACTATACTTGTTTTGTTGAGTGGTCCCTATGCTTTAGTACTTGCAGTAGATTATTTCTTTTGAGTGTCTCTACCCAAGACTTGAGTTCATTGGGCTAATACTTGAGGCTCACCTCACTGTAGAGTCCGAAGATCCAGTTACAATGACTCTCTCGTCATACTGCAGGCAGAGAACAGAGCCAGTGTGCCCTGTTAATATTTTCAAACATTCCAAGCTTGTTTTATCCCAAATCTGTCAAAAACAAAGATATGGGTTGAAATTTTGGCTTTCACTATTGTAAAGAGAAGACCAGTGGTAGCAAAGAGAATCCATGAGCAATCCAGCATGCACATTCTGCTGCAATTTCCAGGTGTGGGGCTTGAGCCTTTGCTTCTGTTTTTATGTTCTCCTGCCTTGCCAAGGAGACAAGCACATGCTGCACAGATCTATGAAACTGCCAACCATGAGGAAGAAGTTTGTCGTCCATACGGAAACATTTTGTTTCCTAGGGAAAGAGCAGAAATTAGCAATAATCCAAACCATTAACAAAACCATAGGATGCAGCCAAGCAAGGGGGCACAAGCCATCTGTTTACAGTAAACCTGATTTCATGACGGTATTGATTTTCAATCAGGTCAAAATTGCCATAACTGGCAGTCCACATCACTCATGAGGCAACACACAAGCAGGGATATGTTACCAGCTTCCCCTGAGAGATTATGCAAAACATGCCATCCTCAGAAAGTGCTGCACGAACAACGCTACCCCATAAAAAGACAGGAGAGATGGGCCCCAAGGAAACAAGCAGCACCTGACAGCCTCCTTCCCAAGTCTAAAGCCAAGACAGAGGCAGTGGCTCATGTCTCTACATAAAGAGGAAGGAAGTATATTACCTTGATGGAGTTATCCCGTAAGCCACTGATGATCTTTTCATCATCATACTGTAAACAGTAGACACCTTTGCTATTTTCAGAGCGGCACTGAATTCTTTGCAAGTTGTGTCGTCCACATCGCCAGTTAGATTCTATAGTCTAGAAAGATAGAAAAACTATTTATACCAAGTGATGAATAAAGCAGTGTATGTTTGTTAAAACCATGATTTCTTAGACAAAAATATGACTTGGATTTTCACTTCAAGTAAAATTCCTCCATGAGCACTGACACATTTGGTTCTTTTGTGGCTACGTACTTTTAAATCACGAGCATATTTCCAATAGCAAATATGTAAAACAGGACTAATTAGAATTATGACTTTTGCATTTTGTCAAGACAAAGCTATAACTTTTTTGTCATTGCAATCTTGCACCAGGATCAATAATGCTTGACTCAGACAGATCTCTTTCTATAATGGGAAAAATTCAATTTGCTCATTTAAATAATCCCATCATCTGATATAGGTTACAAAGCCTCTGTTTTTATAATTCAGGGACATCACACTACACTCAAACTCATTTGGGAAGGCGAACAATACAAATTTCTTTAAAGTCCAAAATGGAGGTCACATCTGTTTTGAAAACTTCAGCTAACGTGTCAAATAGCAAAATATACTAACTGACGCTGTTTTTTTTTTAGGAACCAACTTTGTGAAATGTATGTGTTATATATCTGATTTTAAATCCTGATGAAAACCAAGAAAAAAAATAAAATGAAAACATGAAATAGGGACTATTATAAAAATGAAAATTTACTAGTGGGAAATTGCCTTTAAATTCTTTATAAGATATTATCCGCTATATGTTCTTCCTAAATTTCTTTTTTAAATATGTAATAATTCAGCTTCTTGCTTTGATTTTGTGGTGTATACTTTTCTGGGGAAACAGAAAATTCAAATCTGGTATATTTTAACAAATAGGCTGTAATCAATGTAACATTAAAAGATAGAAAGTAAATCTGCTTTTAATCAACTTTACATTAGCGATAGGACAAATGTTGAGCCATTTCAAAGAAATCAGGAATCCTGTTTAGAAGATTTGTAATAGTAATCATAAAAGAATCAGTGCAGTGGAACAAACACAAAAAACTACAGCACAACATATGGAATCCCTAGACACACTGGGATATTTCTCATCCACTGTTAACACAGAAAAACATAAGTCATATGATAGATTGCAATGTTTGAAAGAGAAAAAACAGGTGAATGAGAATTGAGCAGTTGATGAACTGAAGATTTGTTCTGGAGAGCTCTCTTATTGATATCTTGATGCTATGCTCAATTTATAATCTCCACTCCCCCTTCTAGCCCCTCAGGACACTCCTACTAAAGCATTTTATCTCTGAATCAGAGTTCTGAACTATATTTTGTCCCTCCTTCTGGTTTCCCCCAAAAAGCCTGCAAAATCCCCCAAGAACATAAAACTGATTATTCAAGAACAAGTCAAGACACAAATTTGATTTAATTTTAAAAAAATGTTGCTGTCCAATGGTATCTCATAACGCATTCTAGGGAGACAGCATACCTATTTATCCCACCAACACTCTTCCTGAAGTGCCAGAAGGGTACGATTGGCTTACACGAGATAAGAGATGGTGGTAAGCAAAACAGCAAGATATGCTGTCAAATCATCCACTTTTATTTGCCCATTGGTGACATTTACAAGAAAATTAAGGCAGGAAGCCAGTTTTCATTTTCAGATCAGCAATACTGGTCAGCCAAGGTTTCCAAGTTTTTCAGACTGTTGATCAGCAACTTGTACATTGAGCATTAAATAATTATGCTCTGCTTGTATGTACTGAGTTTTTGACCACCACGCCAGATTCAGCCCTGGGTGTCTATTGTAATGTCCCTGGCAGAGATCAGATTGCTCATTACAATATTTGTTTAAGTTTATTTGATTTGGGGGTTTTTGCAGGGGGAAGAGGTAACCGTTTAATTTTTGGTTTACAGTATTTAGCTATGTTTGTTTATTTAAAAGGTGATATTAATCACCTGCCCTCTGCAGGGCAATATCATTTAATGTTCTGGGAAACAAAAGAAAAGACATTCATTTTAATTCATTCACTATTTCTGTTTAGTTCAATGCTCAAAAATTTCACCAATGGAAGCTACTTAATAAGGTTACCATATGTAAACGTTGGCTACAAATGAAGGAAACTAAAATATTATTTATATATTTGTCTGAGCACTATGAAGCAGTAAGTCATGTGCAGGTGTATATTTTAATTCTATGCGTCAATGTCATTTCATTTAGACATTATGTGGTGTGGCTACTGTGGGAAAATATTTCATGTTTTTGACAACCTGTAAAATCCTCTTACACGGCATAAATTTTCAATGTACTGGGAAAGTAGCCACCATACACAGAGAATATACAGCAGCATTACAATTGGCAATAGAGTGGAAACAGATGTGAGTATAGAGAAATAACATTTTAGATGACAAATACAGCTGAGTGGGTGGGCAACCTGGAAGACCCTCTACAAAGGAGCATGTTAAATACAGTACTTGCAACCACATAAAAGCTTCTTGCTATACAAAATTTAGGTTGTTACTCAAAGGTGAAGCTGACAAAGATTTCACCTGGAACCTCCTCAAGCAGATATTTTAAAATAAATTCTGTGTATGCAGAGTGGATAGGTATTTATATGGAAGGAATTACATTTTATGCACTGCAGCAAACGTTATGGAATTAATGCTACAGAAATCCAAGGTTCCTTCACATACTTATATTACAAAACCTCTGCCACTTGTTACCTGTAATTTTTATATACATCCCCTCAATAAAGCTTCAAATATAATAATAATAATAAAACCTCCTCTAAACTCAGTTCCCAGAACTACAAGCCAGACAAACTTAAATGCTGGGAAATACCAGTTTCCTACAGCATATTCACACCCTCAAGTTTCACACACTTCTATAGCCAAAGTCAAAAACAGAAGAATCACTAGCTGAAAGTAGCTATCAAATACATTGCACTCTCACAGGATAATAAACTAGTGGAGAATCTCATCCAACCAGAGCAGATAATTTAAATCAAGGTAAATTTGAAATCATTCATTTTAATCATGAAAAAGAATAAAACAAAAAATTTATTTGTTTTTGTTTCCTAGAAAATTTATCTTCCTTTCTGGATATCTGGGACATGCTAGGAAAGAAGCCAGAACATCTCTAATGGCAGGTGTACGACTAGTCAGATAGAAGAACATGAAAAAAGGGATGGCTGAAAGAATCCATCTGTCCAACAGTACACAGAGAGGGAAAACTAATGGCTTTAACATAGAGGATATGCAAAGAGCGGCCAAGGACAGACAGGGATGATAGAGCCTTGTTAGTGCTCTAAGTAACTTCTGACAGTAGGGAAAGTATTCAGATTCAGAAGTGTTCTTTTTCCTGGGTTAAGCCTAACAATATATTATCCATGGGATGTGTTAAAAATATAGATTATCCACCTGCTAGGTTACTGTTCATTTGTTTGATAACACACACACACACACGTGCCTTAATTATTTTTTGACCTTTATATGTGTTATAGTAAAAAGTGCACTTGGTTCACCCTCACAGGCAGAGGTGACTTTGTATCTCCTGCAGCACAAATAGAAGTCACCCACTGGTGAAGGGCATGGAGCAGTACCAATTCCATGCTTCCCTGGGGGAACCATTTTAAGTTCCTTCAGTTTACTTGCTAAAACATTAGCAACAGTTAGAAGGATTTTCCTCCTGAAATATTACAAGCTTTTGTGGCAACAGCAGCCGAAGACCTGCCACCCCATCCACATTCCCCCTTCTGCTAACCTGATTGATTAAAAATTAAATATCACTAGAGACATTCATGGACATGGTGAGAAACCCTGGCACACCTCAGAAAAGAAAGACACATCCTGAAATTCTTACCAGTATGCTGGCCCTGTACCCTGCTTGGGAACTTCATTTTTCACACGAGCTCCCTGCAATGGACGTGCTTCCTCCACCTCTCATTCTAACCCACGTAAGTACGCAGGAGGCAGGTTTGTCAAGAGACAGCACAGCCCTTATTAACTGCACAAGCTTTCAACAGACAATCTGCTCAAGCATGTGGAGACATCCAGTTTATACTGGGCATGCACAGAGGTTTAACAGGCATAGCACTTCCATATTAATAACCTGATATAGAATTATAGATGTGTAGGGCTGGAGAGAGGTCATCTAGTCCAGCCCTCTACTGAGGCAGGACCAAGTACTCCTAAAACCACCCCGACAAGTGTTTGCCTAATCTGTTTAAATCTCCAATGACAGGGATTCCACAATTTCCCTTGGAAGTCTATTCCAGTGCTTAACTATCCTTACAGTTAGAAAGTTTTTCCTAATAATATCTAACCTAATTCTCCTTTGCAGCAAATTAAGCCCATTAATTCTTGTCCTACCTTCAGTGGACATGCAGAAACTCAAATATGTTAAGGGCTGTTACAAAGAGAAAGTGAAGACCTAACAGATCCCCTGCCCCCCATAACTTCCTTTTTGAAGACTAAATATGCCCAATTGTTTTGTTTTTTTAAAATCCTTCCTCACAGGTCAGGTTTTCTAAACCTCTTATCATATTTGTAGCTCTTCTCTGGACTCTCTCCAATTTGTCCACATCTTTCCAGAAGTATCACTCCTAGGCTTGACACAGTACTTCAGCTAAGGCCTCACCAGTGCCAAGCACAGTGGGACAATTACCTCCCATCTCTTACACTCAGGACTATCAGGTTTGGAAGGGACCTCAAGAGGTCATCTAGTAAAATCCCTGCTCAAAGCAGGACCAATCCCCAACTAAATCATCACAGCCAGGGCTGTCAAGTCTGACCTTAAAAACCTCTAAGGAAGGAGATTCCACCACCTCCCCTAGGTAACCCATTCCAGTGCTTCACCACCCTCCTAGTGAAAAAGGTTTTCCTAATATCCAACCTAAACCTCCCCTACTGCAACTTGAGACCATTACTCCTTGTTCTGTCATCTGCCACCACTGAGAATAGTCTAGATCCATTTTCTTTGGAACCCCCTTTCAGGTAGTTGAAAGCAGCTATTCAAATCCCCTCATTCTTCTCTTCTGCAGATTAAATAATCCCAGTGTTCCCTCAGCCTCTCCTCATAAATCATGTGCCTCCAGCCCCCTAATAGTTTGTTGCCCTCTGCTGGACCATTCCCAATTTTTCCCATTATTCTTATAGCGTGGCGGCCCAAACTGGACACAGTACTTCAGATGAGGCCTCACAATGCTGAATAGAGGGGAATGATCATGGTCCCTCGATCTGCTGGCAGGGCTCCTACTTATACAGCCCAAAATGCCATTAGCCTTCTGGCAACAAGGGCACACTCGTTGACTCATATCAGCTTTCTCGTCCACTGTACCCCAAGGTCCTTTTCTGCAGAGACAGCTGCCTGCTCGGTCCCTAGTCTGTAGCAGTGAATGGGATATTCCATCCCAAGTTCAGGAACGTTCTGGATTTGTCCTTGTTTAAATCTCAGATTTTCTGTTGCCCATTCCTCTAATTTGTTAAGGTCCCTCTGTATCTATCCCTAAACCCTACCCTCCCAGTGTACCTACCCCTCCTCTCAGTTTAGAGTCATCCGCAAGCTTGCTGAGGATGCAAACCACATCATCCTCCAGATCATTAATGAAGATACTGAACAAAACTGGCCCCAGGACCAACCCTTGGGGAACTCCGCTTGATACCGGCAGCCAACTAGACATGGAGTCATTGATCACTACCCGTTGAGCCCGACAATCTAGCCAGCTTCCTATCCACCTTATAGTTCACTCCAGAATGAATTAGCCCTTTTTATTTGCATCACATTGTTGGCTCAGATTCAATTTATAATCCACTATAACTCCTTTTCAGCAGTATTATTGCCTAGCTAGTTATTCTACATCTTGCATTTGATTTTTCCTTCACTTTCCACTTGTCTTGATTGATTTTCATCTTGTTGATTTCAGACCAACTCTCCAGTCTGTCACGGTGTTTTTGAATTCTAATCCTGTCCTCCAAAGTGCTTGTGACCTCTCCCACTGTGGCAACACATTAAAATTTTATAAGCATACTCTCCACTCCATTAGCCAAGTCATTAATGCAAATATTGACAGTACTGGACCCAAGACAGACCCCTGCAAGACACCACTACATACATCTTCCCAGTTTGACAGCAAACCATTGATCATTACTCTGAATATAGTCTTTCAACAAGTTATGCACTCTATCTTATAGTAATTTCATCTAGACCACATTTTCTGAGTTTGCTTATGAGAATGTCAAGTGGGACTGTGTCAAAAGCCTTACAAAAAAAGATGCATCAAATCTACAGCTTCCCCTCTACCTACTAGGCCAGTAACCCTCTCAAAGATGAAAATTAGATGGGTTTGGCATGCTTTGTATCTTGCTAAATCCATGTTGGTATTTGCATATTACCCTATTATCTTCTAGGTGCTTACAAATTGATTAATACTTTGTTCCAGTATGTTTCCAGGTACTGAAGTTAGACTGAGTGATCTATAATTTTCTGGGTCCTCTCTGTTCCCCAAGCCTAGAGCCACAAGAACCTCGTGGCTGCTGGGAATCTTTCTACTACTCTACCCCAGCCTCAATTTTTTTTAATCTTACTCCTTTGAGTAGCTCTGGTGTCTCCCTCTCCTGTAGAATTTTCGATGCAACTGCAGAGTTAAATTTACATGATTCTTATTGCATCACTGCCACCAGGATTCTGAAGAGCAGATGAGAAAATGAGCAGAGTTGTCACTTTCACTCAGCTACTGCTTAGGAAAGATAGAAGCAGCAGCTGTGACACTGGAGCTCTATGCCTGCAGCCAGAGCCTCCTCTAGGGTACAGCTTTGTGTGGATGTGGGTGAGCAAGGTGCCCCCCTACCAACTCCCCCCTCCCCTCAGCACCTCCTGCCCACCAGGGGGCCCCGCAGATCAATGCCTCTCCCTCCCTCCCAGGACCTACTGCCAATCAGCTGTTTCACTGCATCTGGAGATGCTAGGGGGAGGGGAGAGGAGCAAGGGTGCAGCATGCTTGGGGGAGGCGGAAGAGCTGGGGAGGGGGAAGAGGCATGGGGGGACGTGGAGGAGGCTGGGGGGGGAGGGGTGGAGTGAGGGTGGGGCTTGGGCAGAGCCAGGGGGAGCAGGCTTGCCAGATAGAAACTCAGCGCCTATGTCCCAGACCCCACACCCTCCTAGGGACAGCCCTGCCTGCAGCCTCATTAAATGAATGCATCAGGTCACATTCATAAAGTTCTCTTCACAAACAAGAGAATTTTTTTAACTTTTAAATATAAGCTTATATTCTGTAGAAATTGATGGCTTAGGGTCTACTTACCAAGAAAGTTCCCACTCTATCATGAGTAAACCATTAACTGAAAATACAAGCAAGACTGTCAAGGAGGAAAGGGAAAGATTAGCTTAGAAAAATGACTGCAACCATTTTATCCTTATGAGTAATGAAAAGTTGTTTTTATCTCAATTGCCTCCTTCAATAAAATAAATTGAAGAAATACATCTCCACAAGTATAAAGGTTCAATAGGTAAATCTGTAGAACATAAGATTAAATTAAAAATAAAAAACATTAAGAAATCAGCTAGGTAGGCTGATGACTTTTATAGGAGCTGGAAACAACTAGCTTGGTAAAAAACTTCATTAAGTGTCTTAGTAACATTCCCCAAAATGAATTTCTATTATTCCGTTTTTATGACCTTATTTAGATATATCATATTCTGAATCTAGATGCAAGTTTTTTAAAGTTTTAATAAAGACATACAAAGGTCACCTTTGCTGAACATGTACCAGAAAATATTCCCTATGAGGGAATCAAAGGCTTCCTGTCTTGCTTTAATAATCATCTTGGACGGGATAATCAAGATATGCTTTCAAGAACTGTCTGCAATAAAGTAAGGCTAGCAATTAGGGAGATAATGCTGAAAGCCAAGCTAGATCTGAGTATGACATGTGCCTGGTTCATGCTTACATTATAAATTCAAAGATCAGAAGAGGACAAAACATGGCAAAATGTAAGTGAGTCTGAAAAATTCACTCATCAACTCACTAGAACAGTGGAAAAGCTTTTCCTTGTGAGTATCAGGGCCGAAGTTATTAAATTCTGCAGAATTTAAGACCTAAATATTAAACTTGTTATCTGAAGGCTTGAAAGAATTACTACACAACTACAAGATAAAGGGTTACAGCCTGTTAGCCAGGGAGAGAGAGTAATATGGGGACTGCAGAACATCAGCAATGTATTGGTGAGTAGACCTACCCCAGACTCTGGGAAGGAGAAGAATGCTAGAAATATCGAAGATGTATACACCTGCACTGAGATTGAGAAAGAAGTGGGAGGAAGACCTGTTGAAAGTCTCTGGATACAAGGAGTAAAAAAAGGTGATGTCATGGTAGGCATCTAATATAGACCACCTAACCAGGATGAAGAGGGGTATGAGGTTATTTTTAAACAGCTAATAAAATCATTCAAAACACTGTTGTATTATTTTCCCAACAGATATCTGGGTAGTTGTAGTCCCCCATTACAATCATGCTGGAAGGACATATTGAGTGGGGTCCTGCAGAGGTCTGTCCTGGGTCTGGTTCTATACAATAGCTTCATAAATGATTTAGATAATTGTATAGAGAATACACTTATAAAGTCTGCAGACAGATACCAAGCTGGGAGGGGTTGCAAGCACTTTGGAGGATAGGATTAAAATAAAAAATGATCAAACTGGAGAAATGTTCTGAAATAAATAAGATGAAATTTAATATAGACAAATGCAAAGTACTACACTTAGGAAGGAATAATCGACTGCACAAACACAAAATGGGAAATGACTGCCCATAACTGCAGAAAAGGATCTGGGGGTTCCAGTGGATCACAAACTAAAGATGAGTCAACATGTAATATTGTTGCCAAAAAAAAGTGAACATCATTCTGGGACGTATTATCAGCAGGGTGGTAAGCAAGACATTCTACTTCACACTAACAAGGCCTCCACTGGAGTAGTGTGTCCAGCTCTTGTCACCACACTTCTGGAAAGATGTGGACCTACTGGAGAAAGTCCAGAGGAGAGTAACAAAAATGATTAAAGGTCCGGAAAACATGACTTATGAGGAAAGACTGAAAAAAATGAATTTAGTCTTGAGAAGATAGCAGTCTTCAAGTATGTAAAAGACTGTTATAAAGAGGAGAGTGATAAATTGTTCTCCTTAACCACTGAGGACAGGACAAGAATTAATGTGCTTTAATTGCAGTAAGGAATATTTAGGTAAGACAATAGGAAAAACTTCCTAACTGTAAAGGTAGCTAAGCTCCAGAATAAATTACCTAGGGAGGCTGTGGAATCTCTGTCATTGGAAGTTTTAGAACAGGTTAGAGAAAACACCTGTCAGGGATGGTCTAGATAATATTTAGTCCTGCCTCAGTGCAGGGGACTGGATCAGTGACCCACTGAGGTCCCTTCCAGTCCTACATTTCTATGATTCTATGTATCTAGCTTTCGTTGGTCTGTTATTTACATCACTGAACAGATAGCACAGGGAAAGCAGATTTCACTTAGCTTGCCTATTGGTGTAAAAACTTTTAAATAATTTAAATTACATTCAAATAAAGATAGCTGCTCAAATGATGCAATACTGTCCCTGGTAAGGACTGGAAACTGAAAAGACCACAGACTACCTTTTGGAAGAAGCAGATATCAAGGTATGTATTTCCCAGCAAGGATTCTAGAAACCTTGTATTTAAGAACTCAAAATACATGGAAATTAAATCAACATGACACCTTCCAGACATAAGAAATCATGCCTTCTTGACAGCAGGGAGAGATCGATAACTGATTTTTTTTTTTTTTTTATTGGTAATGTGATACCTGAGCAACGTAATTCAATCCCTTCCAGCTCTCCAGGGGAGATTTAAAAAAAAAACAAAAAAAACCTTACAACCCAAGGGCAAGGAAAATGAGGAGGGCAAGCGTGAGAGTTACTGCAATGATATATGCATCAATAATAAATACAACGGCTGACAGTACACAACCATCCAACAAAGGCTATATTACACATTTTGCTTTCCATTTGAGATTAACATCACTATTTAATAAATGACTGTGTGATACCATGAAAAATACAGTTAGAAATACATTGAACTAGATACTTATTTGCCCACCCTTGCTGTTGTCTGAGCACATCCTACATGCTTAAAAATACACTCAAGCATCCCCCCTATTTGTCAACAGTTTCATTTAAGGAAACTTAACTACCCTTTACAAAACCCATCACTAATGATAAGCTCTCAAAGGAAGATAACTTGGATGTATACAGCCGGCCAGACTTTTCAACAAATTTTCAGTCATCTCACTCCAAAACTGTAAATGTTACTACAAAAATGTATTTCCTTTGAAATTACACTGTAGAGCTTTGGCAAAAAAAAACAAACAGTGAAGATCTTTCCCCACATAATCTTAGTAATGACTCCACTGAAGTGCCTCTTTCCTCTTCATGTTTTGCCTCTTATGTCCAAGGTTTTAAAAGCTAGTTTGTATTTTTTTAAATACGAACTCCCTTCACTTTTGGAAGAACACATGGAGTCTATTTGATGGTTTGGCCACATTCTTTCCGGGAAATCTCATTTGATATTCTCATTGTAATTAAGCACACTACAGTCTCCACAGAAGCAAGATGAAGGACCTTCCCATATATTTCAGGATATGAAGAAAATGTACAAATAATCTTCTTGACAGACCATGAGGAATAGATTATATTTGTGCTAATTCTAAAGGGATATATTAGTCCACCTTCATAGATCATATGAAAGAGGTCCAGGGATTTGGAGTTGTGGTATCAAAACTGTAAAACTTACCCTATTTGGCAATTTGCCTATTACTGTAGTCCATTTAAAACAGTTTATCTGCACCACAATATTTGTGGACTGTTTCCAAGTACAGGGTTAACCGGACAAACTCAGATGATCTTCACACAAACAAATTTTGCAACTCCACATTTGGTTCTCTCAAACACCACACTAGCTTTCCCTTTAAGGGAGTTCCTAAAGTACTTAGCTTGGCTGTTCAGCAACAATTGATTTGTAAACATCTGAAATTACTGGACTACCTCTTATGAAATAAAAACTAATTAAATATTTGGCCTCATTTACTGTTCACAATAGAAGTGGACAGAGTCGCATGCCTCTTTTCAAGAATTTGGTTTCAGATCTCTAAAGTGTCCTTTCTCATTCAATGATTGCAGAAGTGACAGTATATTCTGGAAATGTATTTGGTAGAGAGCAGATATTGGCACTAACAAATTTTCAGAGAGACAAGGAGCCTCAATTTGCCAAATCACAGGCTGTATTACCTTGCAGCTATCATCACCTTGTGGCTGCATGGACTTTTGACCCCAAATGCTAATAGAATCCAAGGGAAAGAATTAAATTAGCTCTTCATCCATCTCTCATTTTTGCTTCCAATTGTCAATTTGGTTTTTAGATTACTTTTTCAGTTCTGTCATTCAGTCAATCCAATGGAGACAGACCATTTTTCTACTGCACTTATCCTCACTTATAACCCAATTTAGTACCAGCTGCATACATTAATGAAATCCCTTTTGTTGTTAAAATAGTTTAACAATGGGTTCTGGTATATCCTTGTACCTTGCATGTGAAATAGTGATAGTGAGAAGTAAGTCATAACATGTACATTTCGTTGCACTAAAAATGTGGTCTTCAGGTAAATGTTTTGTAAAAACACGTTTTTGTCTTCTGAGTGCTAATGTGATAGTTACTAGGAAAACAACTTAAGTGGTGTGCCAAAGATGGATACTGAATTTAGAGTTCCTGTGGAAAGGCAGGGATCACAAAGCTTACAAAAGGATGATATTACAGGTAGATAGATATAGAACAAAGTTTGAAGTAAGAGAGCAACACTGCTTTTAAAAATCAGCAAGGATAGAAAATCCTTCAGACCCTGAATTGCCCCTAAGATGAAGTTTGGTATTTTTACAGCAGTTATCTGCATGACCTTTTGAAGAACTCAATAATGGAGGGGATGGAATTTAATCAGGTTGTACCCCTCTACCTCCACCCTTTTGTTAGCAATCCCTAGAGAAAAGAGGCCCAAGTGCTGTAGCTGGCTTTTTGTGTTGCAGACTTTCTGACTGAAGGACTGTGTCAACAACTTGTTGTGAGAGTCAACAGAGAGAGAGCCCTTATGAATCATACCTTACAGAGACATTTATTGGAAGAATTGGAAATGATGGGACCTTACAAGAGAAAAAATCATCTGATCCTTGACTACGAGCTCAAGAAATTCAGGGTACTAAAAGCATCAACCCTAATCCAGGATGGAAACATCTGAAACATGGGAACATTTCCCAGGGCTTAAATTGAAAAGCATTTGAGCATAGAGAACAAGTCCCAAGTTGCACAACTCCTCAACCCATCTACAGTCTCCAAATTAGCAACTTCATAAGACCAAGACTAGGAAAATTTTGCTGGTATAAGATGAATGCTTGGGATTCTGGAAGTGAGAGTTGGCTTAACAAGAGAGACTTCATATCCTTAGAAGTCTGGACAAAGACATGTCTGTTTCCTGAATATGGACAAGCTAAGGTTTACACTGATTTTGGGTAGAGAGAATTCCAGACTGAGAGACTGTAACTGAAAGACCTGGCTCCCTTTGAGTAGTTAGCTTAAGTGTCCTGGACAAATAAAGATGGAATGTTAAGTAGGAGTGAGTGTCTGGTGCGGCCAACACCCATGTGGGGCTTGGTGGGTGGCAGCCAGCCCCTTGAATTCACCTGATGTTGCTGACAGCCAGTAAAGAGTACAGACTAGTGTTTTATAAATTTACAGATCTTAAGGCCAGAAAGGACAGTTATGATCATCTAGTCTGACATCTTGAATAAACATTATGACTTAGTATTCCACCCAGTGATTCCTACATCAAGCCTGTAACTTGTGATTGAGACAGAGCATCTCTTTTAGAGAGACCGCTAATCTTGATTTAAAGATTTCAGGAGGTGGAGAAGCCACAAAATCCTTAAGAAAGCTATTTCAATGGTTAATTGCCTTGACTGTTAAAAATTTATGCCTTATTTCTAAGTCTGACTCTGTCCAGCTTCGGTATCCAGACATTTAATCTTGTCATATCTTTGTCTGCTAACTTAAAAAGCCCTTGACTGATCAAGCTCCTCTTCAAAGCCCTAAGGAGTCCCAGAGAAAAGAGTCAATGTTAAAATGGAATTATGGTTGTAAGTTTATATCAGTAACTTTGGGGAAAGACTTGATAGAATATTTTATTTTACAGACACCAAGCATTAGAAGGCCAGGACATTTTAAGTTAAGGATACCTGCAAAACACCAAAACGTTAAGAAAGTATAGAAACGCAAGAGTTAAGGTGCTTTAGAGAACCTTAACTCTGATCCTGTATGCTCACCTCCCTTTATGTGAGTTAATGAGACAACTTATTCTACAGGGCAAGGTTATATTCCATATTCAGCGTATGAATGTAAGTACCCGTTGCCAACTACAGAAATACCACCTTCAAAGCCAGATTCTCCTCCATTTCTCTGCCCATTGACATACCAGCTACACCAACAGCTTCGCACTTACCATAGACACATGCCCCCCAACGCAACGCGCCACACCCAACCAACTACTCAGTATAGTTAAGAAACTACAGGAGAAACATACCTACCACATATCACTTTCATGTTTCCTTGTTCCAACAGAAGCCTCAGTCACAGACAGCCACCTTATCCCTGTACATTTTACAAGTACTACACAGATTCCAGAGGAACCTCATTTAATGAAAGATGTGACAGGACAGGGCCAAATGTATTTTGAATGGCAGTTATGGGAGGAGAGTTACCATTCAATAAAATACTTGGAGTCTACATTTCCAGATTTTGAAACACTTGGTATTTTTGCTTGTTGTGTTGGGGATTTTTTTTGGCTTTGTTTGAAGATGTGAACGCTCAAAAATTTCCATGACATCAATTTTTTTTTAAAAAAAATTTTTTTGGACAGGGTGTCTATTAAGGTGGGTTTTTAAGATACCGTTTTGAATTTATAATCTGAAGTTTAATTTTCTCTGAAACTTGTACAGTTACAAGAAAATGTCTCCATCAGACTTACAGATTTCACTTGATATCACCCCCTCACTTTGCAAGATCACTTAAAATATGCAAGGCTAGGTTTTTTTTTATTATTATTTTTTATATTCAATCAGATGTCAGGGTAGGTTTTGGGGGTTTGGTTTTTTTTCAGCTTTTATGGCTGTTCATTCCCTATCAGTTTCAAAACCTTCATATCTCTAAGTCTGGCCAACAACATAAAGATGCACAAAGGATACAAGTAGTAAAAGAATTTTTAGGCCCAAATACTGCTATTTCTGCTACTTACTTAAATGGGAACAAGATCTGGCCTTTACTACTGGAGAAGGGGGCTCCAGCAAGAAATAAAACTGAAGCAATGGAGGGAAGCCTGCTGCCTAAGCCAGGTATCAATCACAGCAAAGCAAGGGTTAACCAATACCAGAAGGATCTTATTTCAGGAAACCAACTTCAACCATGCTAACAGAACTTGTATGCAGAAGAGAAAAGGATAAAACAAGCTATCTCACCACACAAGTATGTAAAGGTGTATGGTGCACAACCAACATGTACTAATAGCATAGCTGATTTCATTTTGCTTAGGCTTTATTTTATGTTTAGATTTATACTTGAAAAAATCATTTGAATTGTTATCAGTAGCTTATTAAAATACATATTTGAAAATGAGGCTTAGAGCTGATTTGTGAGGTAGCTAAATTTTACAGACAAGTTGGAGTTTTGAGTAATTTTGTTCATGAAGTGCCAGCCATACAAGCTCACATTTGCCATAACAGAATGATTTCATTAGTTCACATCTGCCTTAACCAACAAACACATGTTTCTCCACTAATGAATTTTGGACCAATAACTTTTATGTCCATCACCTGGCTGAAATAAATGCATTACAGTTTTTGGTCTAAGGAACACATTTTCATGGCAGATACATAGCTAACTGGATAAGACTAAGCTTTTCTTCTAATATGTGAACACCAAGATGACTTTAATCTGTCAAAAACATATGTTGAAAAGTAAATAAGCCATAACTTTGTAGCTCTTTTGCAAGGTAAGCAAAATATCACATTGCCAAACAAAGCCATTTCTTCCTCATCTTCATTCCTAAAACGCACTTTATGTTATAACCATATTGTAGACTCTTACTACAGTCATTCAAGACAGACAACAAAATTCTGCACTCTTTTTAAGGACAGCTATATTTGTTATCTTGAGTCTCTTAAAATTAAGGGGGGAAATGAAAATATTAAATAGATCTTTGTATTTTAATCTTTAATATTAGATGTTTAAATCTGAACTTTTTTTAAAAGTTAGGATAATCAAATTATATAGAAAATCTGGTTATACAGTATGCATTGATTGTCTTGGGGTGCACAAGACTTAAATATTATAATTCTGTTAAGTCAGACTTCACAATTCGTTTCTGAAAAGTCCCAAAGACTTTCAGAAAAAGAAACATGCTTCTAACATTGACATTAACAAGTTACCTGCATATTGTATTTACTCTATCCAATAAATCACTGCACATATTTACTGCATTTTCCTGGCAAATTAGAATTAGTACTAGAAATAGTGTAATTAATTACACAATGCATATTATTTAAAAACATACTGTTCAGGAATACACAGAGTAACAAACTATCAAGAAAATGTACTAGCTTCAAAAAGTTATTTGCACTGAAAAAGTTGTGTTAGAAAACATACCTCTATATCCTGTATTATCTTTGGGTATAATGACCTGTAAAATGAATTTGGTGGGCCATCTGTGGGTCTGTTTTTAAACAGGTACTGATCCCTAACAAAGAACAAAAAAAAAAGGTTATTTTCCAGTACGACATGCTAAACCAAAGATCCCTGCACAATGGATAACTCTGCACTAATCTAAAACTTAGCATATACATTCTCAAACAATACTTTTGATACCTTAAAGTCAGTTAACCCATGCAAAAGAATATCTAAAGGACTATATACCTCAATAAACGCTGTATTTAAAAATGTTTGAGGTTCAGAAAAGGAAATCTTTTTCTTTCATTGTGTTCGGTAAACAGGGATTTGCTATTTTGACAGGCTTTTTTAGATTGCTGGGTTTCCCACCTTTGACAGGTCTTGAGGCAGAGTCTGCAGTTTCATGGGCATGCTATTACAGAGGGCAGTAGAGAAGAAAAACACAATGAGGAACCTCCCTCTCGATTTGCAAAAGATGGAAAACCCCAGTTTTCCCATATCTGGAACAACATATTATCAGGAAAGAAATGAATTCTTTGAATTCTTTCTGAATTCTAGCTAGCCATTTCGCAAAATTTTAAGTGGCAATATTTCACTTGACAAAGTACCTAACAAGCATATTGAGTAGCTTTCTGTACTCAGTGTTGCACATTACAGTTCAGAGGTAATATGGATAAATATGCAAAAACTGCTACATTGAGACTTTGCAGAGTAAAATTTACCATAAGAACTCAAGAAGTGAAAAGCAATGGGGTGCGTAGGGAAATTGAACAAGATATCTGAAGAAAAAGGGAGCAGATTAAACAAGTACAGATTTTGAATACAACTTATGCCCCCCTTCCATCTATCCTAACACCCCCACACTTCTCCACAGAAGATATACGAGGACTAACAATACCATAAATTTATCTCTTGGCAGAACACTAGATTAGGGACACTTGTTACAAATAGCCTACAAAGCTGGGTGAATTAGTTTACATTTTGCAGTGGTACTTACCAACCCCTTCTTTCAGAGAGCCCTTTCCACAGTGGATCAGTGCGCACCATTCTCTCAATCAATTTCTTCCATAGCATTCCCTCAGAGATGACTCTCTGCCATTCCTTACACACCAGCTCTGCTGCACAGAGCGATCTGGCATCAAGATAGGAAAGGATATTTTCTGCTATGTGATCTAAGCCTTGCTCTACAAAAAATAAGGACAATCAAAATGTCAGTCTTGACAGTAAACCACTAAATGATCTCAGCTTGTGTGGTACACTCAGGAGAAAGATAACGTGGTTCTACTTAAGGTACTAGAGAAGTACTAACACAAATATTTGTTTTCTAGATGGGCTTAGTGCTGTATCATTATGGATAAATTATCTAACACTATACAAGAAAATAAAGTGGCATTATGATCTAACCAATCAAACTTGATATGTTTTTCTCAGATTACTAATACTTTATTTTCAACTGCACTGAAAATTAAGCTAGAGTTAGATAAGAAAATACAGCTACCAGTAAGGAAGCACTGAATTCAAACTGACACAAGAAGCAACAGTTTGAACAAGTTAATAATTCTTTATTCTTTATTTCTAACATCTTTTGCATAGCAGAATTCCACTCTATGAAGGCTGGGCTATGAAAGTAAACCAGAATTCACCACCATGCATTAACAGCACAACAATTATTCTGCAGCTTTTTCTGCTCCATATTAATTCCACCACAGATGCGGGGAAGGAATGCTGAACTCTTTCAGAATATTAGAGTTTGCTAAATGACAACACAAATGAAACACTTCATATTTCGCTTCTCTTACCAGTCGTCCCTTTTATGATTAACTCCTACCCGGACAATGTAGAGTAAATGAACACAGTATATGATCAGATTCCTCTTGAGCAAATGCTCCATATCCTTGTGAGATGGTCAGGAGAGGTATTGAAAAGGATGCTGCAGAACAGTGTTTCTCAAATGTGGCCACCGTGGCCATCAGGGGTTTTTCTTGTGGCTAAAGCCTCCTGGGCAGTGATTGGGTAGGAAGGGGGAGCAGCAAAGCACTCACTCCTTCCTGGGGGCCACCGGTAGGGGTTGGGCCCTGTCCCCCTCTGGCGCTACAAACACAAGAGGAGCAGACAGCCAGCATAAGTTCTCCCCTTTCCCAGAGGCAGTGGGGTTCAGGCTTCCAGGGTTCTGCTGCCCCAGCCCTGGGGCGCTGGGCAGCAGACTCTGGCCATGGGGCTTTGGGTTCCGCCACAGATATTCAGGCTCCATCCACCAGTCACAGGGCTTTGGGCTCTGGCCCCAGGCTCAACTCCCCCACCCCCCATGGCCCCCCTTCTCCAGCCCTCCATTGCCCCTGGCCCCTGCTGCCTCACTACCCACCTCTCTATTCAGAGCTTAATTTATCACCCGGCTTGCCAGGGCTGAGTAAGTCTGCTGTGAAAAGTGATGTTTAAAAAATCTACAAATATCAATTTTCACAGGAGCAGACTTACTAGCTAGCAAGTCAAAAAAGGAAAACCACCCAAAATAAACAAAAAAGAGAAGAACATGCAAAGCACCTTATTTTGTTTCTATTCTGTTTAGGTCCAGTAAAGAATAGAGAAAACTGTACATTATTTTTATTACCGAGTCTGAAAAAAAAAACCTACATAAATTACAATTATTTGTACATGTGCATATTTATTTGTTTTTCCTAAAGTAAATTAAATATTTTAGGAAAAACTGTCAGCACAGCCACCAGTAAGAGTTGGTGGCCGCACTCTAAGGCCACCAAAAAATTTCTTGTTCAAACCCCTGTGAAAACAATTCTCACAAGGGCTCTCCACCTCACAAGAGTTCTCCACTTTCTAATGTCAAGGTTAAATACCTCTTCCATTAAGCTGTTAATACAACCTGAGAACATGCTGCATGACCACTCCTGAACTTACTTCAGAAGCTAAGAGTTCTTAACTGAATACTAAAGAAAGCACACACTTTAGCCTTGTCTTCACTACTGCGCTGCAGTGGCGCTGATGTACTGTGTCCAGTTCTGGGCATGACACTTTAGGAAAGATGTAGATAAATTGGAGAGCGTCCATAAGAGGAGTAACAAAAATGGTAAAAGGTTTGGAAAACCTGACCTATGAGGAAAAGTTACAAAAAAAACTGGGTGTGTTTAATGTTGAGGAAAGGCAGTACTGAGGGGGACTTAAGTCTTCAGATTTGTTAAGGTCTGTTCTAAAGAGGATGGTGATAAATTGTTCTGCATGTCCACTGAAGGTAGGACAAGTAGTAATACATTTTAGATATTCGGAAAAACTTTAAGGTTAAGGGTATTCACCCACAAAAGCTCATGATCCGAAACGTCTGTTAGTCTACAAGGTGCCACAGGATTCTCTGCTGCTTTTACAGATTCAGACTAACACGGCTACCCCTCTGATACTTGACACCATGCAAGGCACTGCATTTAGCCCTATGGAGTGGAAATCCATCAACCTCATGAAGAAACTTGCCAGCATATATGTACCTGCCCCTGGAAATTTCCATTACATTCATCTGACGAAGTGGGTATTCACCCACGAAAGCTCATGATCCGAAACGTCTGTTAGTCTACAAGGTGCCACAGGATTCTCTGCTGCTTTTACAGGTTAAGGATAGTTAAACTTCCTTATTAGGCTTCCAAGGGAGGTTGTAGAATCCCCTCACTGCAAGTTTTTAAGAGCAGGTTGGACAAACACATGCCAAGGATGGTCCAGGGCTACAAGTCTTGCCTCGGCTCAGGAGGCTGGACTTGATCTGTCTGTCCCTTCCAGCTGTACATTTCTTTGATTCTATAATTTATAGAGAAGAATCTGGATAAACCCTAATTTGACTTGGTAGCTGCAAAATCTGTATCATCATCTTTAGAAAGTGCTTTGTTATTGATTCTTGATTGCATGGATATCATTTAAAACTGCTCAACAGCCATTTCTTCTGCAATTTCCTCTCTTCTCTTCACCATTCATTAATTTTCACAGGGCTTGTCCAACTAATATGCAGTTCAGTGAAGGACTCTCTATAGAAACGTTCTTAAATAGATCTCTTCTTAAATTAATACTGTTTTCATTGCTAGGTTTAAACTAGGCCATCAAGAAGTACAGTAGCAAGTGAAAAAAGTTGTCACCCAGAAGCTTTTACACTTAGTATATGTCAAGGATTTCTTTGCCATCTGTTACAATTTGACATATACTATCTGCTAAAACTAAGGTATTTCTAGTGGAATTCTCTGACTAATGCTATTTTTAATACGGCAAAAATCCAGGCTCTTTGAATTCAGTAATGGACCTAACCGTGATTTCCCAGTGTACGATGATGGACCTCACTCAGTAGGCCTTTTCACCAACCCACCAATGAAGCTTAAGTGTTCTGAAAGTTAGATCCTAATTCTTTTAAAGGCTAATCTGAATATATATCCCTGACCTGCTGTCTACATTGTTTCTACTTTTGTTCAACTTTAAATGAGCTCAATCTGCTTACTAGCTAGTACTCTTGATATAAATTAATGTTTAGACTAAAGATAAGGTGCAAAGGGGAATGCATGCAGCACCCCATATAAATTATCAAATACACTGATGTATTGGAAAACCTTTGGGTGCATCTCCACTGACTTCAGTGGAGTTGTATGTATCACTGACATTACCCAAAACATCTAAAAGCTTAACATTCTAGTCCAGCTGTAGAATAAAGATTACCTTATCTGATGGGTTCTGTTATGAGGGAACATGGTACAGAACAATGACCTGCATCTGCCTGAGCAGGTGGGCTAGATTCTGGATATGTGTGTGTTTGGACTTGGGCTAGAGAATGTAGTTGATCTACAAGTTGTATCCAAGCAGTGGTCTAAAAATGCAGCCATTTCAATATACCTCTTCCAGTAATCAGAGTTCTCAGAATATAATTACATCTGCTGCAGAGTGCATGAGAGTAGCAAGTGTAATTAGAAAACCATGACCTGGAAGAATGTCTTCTCTCAATTTCTGAATAAATGCATTAACTTCCCTGGTCAAGCCAATTTTTGAGTAACTGATCTGGAAACCTGTAACTCTAGGGAACAGACTGAGAAATACAGAGATAAATATTTTCTTGATACAGCTTGTGGCATCATCTCTTGCAGCCAAAGAAGGGAGCTCTGCCAATGGGCTCTCATTTGGTATAACTCTGCTTTACTTGTGAGTCTCTTTTGACTCCATTGTCATAAAAATGGCATTGCTAAAGTCTCTCTTTGGGCCCAGAAGTTTAGGTTTGTCAGAATCTGATGGTAAAGGATACGACTTAATCACAGATTCTGAGACTGTAATGGGCCCAGTGACTCCTTTGGGTTCATCCCCTGCTGGAGTGGCTGAGGCCAGGGCTGGAGCTCCCCTCTCCCTTGCTGCTCATAGCTGTGGGCTGGTGCCAGAGTTGTGTTGTGTGTACTTCCCCTCCCTCTCCAGCTGGGGCCTGGGCCCAGAGCTGTTCTTCCCTACTTCCCCAATGGCCAGAGCATGTCTCCCACAGCAGTCCTCCTCCGCCCCAGCAGCAATAGGAACGGTCAGTCGTGTCATTCGCCCTCCATCACACCCCCCCGCCCCCGGGCTCTAAATCAGGGCCCCCCGACAGTTATTTTTAGTAAAAGTCACGGACAGGTTGCCGGCTTCCATGAACTTTTATTTATTGCCTGTAATCTGTCTGTGACTTCTACTAAAAATAACTGACAAAATCATAACCTTACTAATGGAGTACCATTTTTGCCATCAGGAGCACTGGTGCAAGCTTATTGAACTCTCTCTGAAGAGATGATGCTGGAATAGTATCTGTTCTCTCTGTGTAGTTAGAGATATTTAAATTGCAATATTACGCTGCCTTTATAAATCCAAGATAAAGAGGGTTACCCAGTTCTGGGATTTATGATACAGTAGCTAAAGCAAAATGATTCTCTGGTGACATCCTGTGGATAGTTACCTGTATCCTTGGAAACACGATGCTGTTCTCAAACTAAACGATCACATTCCTCAATGTTGCATTTATTTTTGGTTCAATTAATCCTACTGCGACATTCGAGTTTAACGTAGTCTTAAGAACATGGATTGTTTTTGCGTTTGGTCTAGTTGTAAAGATTTCTTATAAATATTGTTACTAGTGTAAATTATTCAATATTTGCCTTAAGATGACAGGCTCTAGACAATGAACCATGAGCCGTTATAATTGTCTTGTATTTAAAAACGTCGTTCAAATGAACGAAGTAGGATAACTAATACTCAATTACCTTTTCTTAATTACAAAGGGCTTGTCTATACTACCGCTTAAGTCGATGTAACTTACATCGCTTGGGGGGTGTTTTTTTCATCCACTAGGTCAGTAAGCCTGACAAAGGCGGCATTTAGGTGAGTTTGGCATGGATTTGTTCTTGACAAATCCATGCTGGCTATGCCGCATAACCCTATTAGCCTCTTGGCACTTACAAATTGATTGTTTAATAATTTGTTCCAATATCTTTCCAGGTATTGAAGTTCCATTGACCAGTATGTAATTCCCTAGTTCGCCTTTGTTCTCCTTTAAAAGAGGTACTATGTTTGCCCTGCTTAAAATAAATGCTAAAACTTCCAAGATTGCTTCAGCTAGTTCCTTGAGTAGCCTGCTGACTTGAATACATGTAACTTATCTAAATATTCTTTAACCTGGTCTTTCCCTATTTTAGTTTTCAATTCTTCTCCTGGGTTGTTAATATTAATTGTGTTGAGTACCTAGACACCATTAACCTTTTTATTGAAGACTGATGCAAGAGAGGTATTAAACATCTTAGCCATCTTCATGTCATCAGTTATTAGCTCTCCTTCCCTGCTAAGTAGATGACCTACACTTTCCCTCATCTTTCTCTTGCTCATGTATTTAAAGAATCTTTTATGTCCCTTGCTAGGTGTAACTCATTTTGTGCCGTAGCCTGATTTTGTCACTATATGCTTGTGCTATACTTTGTACTCCTCAGCAATTCATCCATGTTTCCACATTTTGTAGGATTCCTTTTTGATTTTCAGATCATTAAAGAATTCCTGAGGCAGCCATACTAGCCTTTTACTATTCGTCCTATCTTTCCTATATCACCAAGTTCAAACAAACAAGTCTTTCAGTCAGAGGTTCCAAACTTTAATTGCCTCCAAAATGGCAATTCCCTTTCTGATTATGGATCTTCACTGATCAATCATCAGGACTTCACCAATAGCACCTGTTACATCAGCATATTTACACAGACATTTGATGTGTTCGATATAGCATGATCATTATGGTAAACCTGTTCTTCTAACCTGCACTTGTCCCACTAATTCTAGTACATATTGCCATTCTAATTTTCTAAATCCTGCTTTTTTTTTTTAAGGACAATTTTGCCAAAAGACAGTTCTCTCATTTGATTGTGCTCTTCCTTCATTAGTGGTGTGTGTGGGTTTTTTTTGTTTGTTTGTTTTTGGAGAAAATTCAATCATGAAGTGGTCATTTAAAAAGTTTTAAAATAACTGATTTGATATAGTAAAATCAAATGTAGTAATTTGTGGCAAACAATAAGAACACCTTCACAGGCTAAAAATAAGGAAGGCAATAAAGCTGTATTGACTGGACGGTTTTCAGATTTTGATGGTGTGGGAGGTGTAGGAGAAAAGGGGAAATACAGCCGTATCTTAGAAGGGAAACATTTAATATAGCTGTAATTTTTTTGTCCCCTCGAGATTTCAGTAGAAAACTGCTAGTTAAACATCGCTACTTAAGTCAACTTTTTAACAAGCTCAAATCAACAGCCTTAACAGTATTTATATAGAACCACTACGTCTAATGTCCAATAAATTAATTTAATGCCATATTCTCAACACAGGATACTAACCATCCCCAACACATAAGACAAGCAAATCAACATTTGACAAAGGAAAAATAAAATCCTTTTTACATTAGCATTAATAGCTCCCAAAGTGAATGGAGCACTGGATTTGGCAATTAATCCTTTTACATCGATACTGTAACATAGGGACTACTGGGTAAACAAAAAGTTCCCAAGCTCCCATTCCACTGTATCGTTTTAATCTCAAAAGCCTCTATACAGCCCCTGTTCCAGGTCCCACAACCAATCTGCTCTCCAAATTATTTGCTTAGTTTTCTCTACCCCTGTAATTCTACAAAAATACAGGGTAAAGATGTTAACGCACCTAACAGTGTTGGTATTTAGATAAACGGTTAGGTAAACAACAAATCCACATACAATTAAAAGGTGATATAGCTCTGTTTAGCTGATGATTTAGTTGTATCACACCCTGCAACAATACTAAATACAAAAACGTTGGGATTAACTGTAAAAACTGAAGTCTACAGAACATTCTTTGCAATAGATCACAAAGTGCATAATCTAGTGTTCTGAAGGAACTAAACTTAAATTATAATAATGCTAAAGTACATTAAACTGTTGGACCAGAAGGTAATCTTGCCTCTAGAAGTCATTTTTTAAATGAGCTAAATGATTCTGGTGTCCACATAATTAGCTTTTTACAGCATCACCATATCTGCAAATTCTGAACTTGTCAATCTGTACTTTCAAAACTCCAGTTATTTCCCAGTGTAAACTATAGAAATGTTATCTTTCCTTTCTACCATAAGGGTACTTTCTACCAACTGCAGCCTGCACAGAAACAGAGGCACTGGAGTTGTCTGCAGACTCAGGGAAAAGATAATGCATCAGTTAAACTAGGTTTACAGTGGAAGGCTATCGTTACAACTCCAAGAACTAGAACTTATTTTAAAATGAAAGCTTAGATTCTGCAAAAGTTGATGCCTGAGTAAGTTCCCTTCTTGTCACTGGCAAGTGGATTTTCCAAATCCTGGTTAATAAAGTTTACCACAAAAGCTAAATGCTCCCTTTACCATTACAACCCTTCACACTCAATCACGCAGCAATGGTACTGCACTCACCTATAAGGACAATTACAAACAGGCGAGTAAATAGAAAATCAAGCAAGGCTGCTAAACATGTCTAGGATGCAGTGCTGGCTCCAGCTTTTTTGCTGCCCCAAGCGGTTGGGGGGGGAGGGGAGGAAAAACTCGATCGAGCTGTCACTGAAGTGCCACTGAGGAGCAAGACAGAGAATGAAGGATCCGCCTCCGAAGTGCCGCCGATCCAGAACAGGCCGATTGGGCTGCTGCCGAAGTGCCGCCGCTGCTCTGGACGTGTGCCGCCCCCACAGCGGATGCAGTGCCACCCCTTTCCATTAGCTGCCTCAAGCACCTGCTTCCTTCGCTGGTGCCTGCCCTGCTAGGATGCACAGTCCAGGTGATCAATGATTACCAGGTAAGAACAAGAGACTGAAATAAGTTAAAGGGCACACTACTGGTTTAGGGGTGAAACAGGCACATTTTTAAAATTACAATTTTGCCCCGCAGAAGACCACTTGTTTTGACTTCAACTCTTACGGTGGGGGGAGTTTGTAACCAAATCTACATGCAGGCAGGAACAGATATGGATCAGAGTTTCTCTCCTGACTGAAAGTCTAAGAAAAAAAGGCAATACTTTGTAAGTTAACACAATAAAAAGATAAAGGTTTACATATGTTCCATTTGAACACTGCATTTTTCTCTTTGGGATGCGGGGGTGTTAGTAACTTTATGATTAACCTTAAACTAATGCATAATTGAAGTTAATCCAGCCATTATTCAACTACCACAGACATACTGCAGACATTGATTTACTTTACGTTTTTGAGCAATGTAATCAAGTGACAGTCTTTCAAAAATGGCATGAAATGCATCTTCCTTCAGAATGTCAAACGTAGAGAAATAATTCCAAATGGAAAAAAGTGACAGGGCATATTATGAAAGTTCTTAAGTTACCATAAAAGCTAAATCTTAAAAATTTATCTCTTACTGCCATCTCCTGGTAATAAACGAAATAATTATTCCCTCTAAAATAAACTGGAATATTTGCCTTTGTTATTTTATGTTCTGTAGAGCTATAGTTAACTGTTTTAGCTACTGAAATAAATTACATTTTAATAGCATGAGCTCCGCAAATGTGAAAATGTTTTATTACTAGTTCAATGTGCTTATACTATCTTCTATAGGAAAACAGTGAATAAATGCAAGTATGAATTAATTTTGAAGTCCCTTCTATGGTTAAGGGGCCAGTGCCACTTTCGTTGTTTTCTCAATGGCACAAATATTTTAAAACTGAGCTTGAACAAACTCAAAAGAGACTTTTCCAAAAGGAAAAAACACTGTTTTCAAAATCAGTTAAGGCTGTTAAATGCCAACAATGGACTTATCACTCAAAAACTCAAAAGCATATGAAAACCAAAAGCCTCAGATTTTACGCTGCCCACATAAACATCCAGTATAAAAACTCATCTGAGAAAAAGCTATATTTAAAGTGTATTAAACTGTTAATGAATCTCATATGTAGCATATACATATGTAATTTATATATAGATTCATAGATTCTAGGACTGGAAGGGACCTCGAGAGGTCCTCGAGTCCAGTCCCCTGACCTCATGGCAGGAGCAAATACTGTCTAGACCATCCCTGATAGACATTTATCTAACCTACTATTAAAATAGCTCCAGAGATGGAAATTCTATAACCTCCTCAGGCAATTTAATCCAGTGTTTAAACACTCTGACAGGAACTTTTTCCTAATGTTCAACCTAAATCTACCCTGCTGCAGTTTAAACCCATTGCTTCTTGTTCTATCTTTTAAGGCTAAGATGAACAAGTTTTCTCCCTAGTCCGCATAACACCCTTTTAGATAACTGAAAACTGCTATCATGTCCCCTCTCAGTCTTCACTTTCCCAAACTAAACAAACCCAATTATTTCAGCGTTCCTTCATAGGTCATGTTCTCTAGACCATTAATCATTCTTGTTGCTCTTCTCTGGACCCTCTCCAATTTCTCCACATCTTTCTTGAAATGCGGTACCCAGAACTGGACACAATACTCCATCGGAGGCCTAACCAGCAGCAGAGTAGAGCAGAAGAATGACTTCTCGTGTCTTGCTCACAACACACCTGTTAATGCATCCCAGAATCATGTTTGCTTTTTTTGCAACAGCACCACTGTTGACTCATATTTAGCTTGTGGTCCACTATAACCCCTAAATCCCTTTCTTATAAGAACATAAGAATGACCATACTAGGCCAGACCAAATGGTCCATCTGACCCAGTATCCTGTCTTCCAGTAGTGGGTAGTGCCAGATGCTTCAGAGGGAATGGACAGAACAGGGCAATTTATTGAGTGATCCATCTCATCATCCAGTACCAGTTTCTAACCGTCAGAAGTTTAGAGACACCCAGTGAATGAGGTTGCGAAAGTATGTCAGGGTCTGAAAGCATGTGCATTTCCTCGTACTTTATTAGAACACGCTTATTTATATTCATTATTTAGGTAGACATTTGTGAGGTCTTTAAACATTTCTTTCTTTTAATCACTTGGGCTTTTTAAGTGATGTCATATTTACATTATATTTAGCAATATTAACTTTTTAAAAACAATGTTTTTGGTTTTGCAATTTCTTCTAATTGCATTTTCTTGTGAAAGCAAGACTTCTTAAAAAATAATTCAGTGATGAATAGATCATTAGATTATTAAATCAGAATGAAGTGAGCTGATGAAACTAACGGTAGTAAGGAAACCATCTTTCCATCTCAACATCCATCTCTCTATTTTTAATGTGGCAACTTGAATGATGGAAACTCATGCCTAGTTTTCAAATAATGGTGATTAAAAAAATGAACCCTTGAAAATTGTCACTTTTAAAAGTCAGTGTCCAAAGCTACTTAACGTTTCAAATTTGGTCGAGTAATGAGATTTCAGTGGATAGAAAAAACACAATCATTAAGCTTCATAAAAAAAGTCTCCTTCCTGAAATTTTAAGTCTTAAACTCAAAAATGCTTAAATTATATAAAAGTTTCAACACATTCCACTTGTCAAAGGAATATAACCCTAAAAGTCAGACAGCCTGATATATCTTGACTTTAGCAAAGCTTTTGATACGATCTCCCACAGCTTTCTTGCAAGCAAGTTAAAGAAGTATGGATTGGATGAATGGACTATAAGGTGAACAGAAAGCTGGCTAGATTGTTGGACTCAATGGGTAGTGATCAATGGCTCGATGTCTAGCTGGCAGCCGGTATCAAGCGGAGCCGGTTTTATTCAACATCTTTATTTATGGACGGGATGAACTGCACCATCAGCAAGTTCACAGACGACACTAACCTGGGAGGAGAGGTAGATATGCTGGAGGGTAGGGATAGGGTCCAGAGTGACCTAGACAAATTGGAGGATTGGGCCAAAAAAAATCTGATGAGATTCAACAAGGACAAATGCAGAGTCCTGCACTTAGGACAGAAGAATCTCATGCACTGCTACAGGCTGGGGACTGACTGGCTAAGTGGCAGTTCTGCAGAAAAGGACCTGGGGATTACAGAGGACTAAAAGCTGGATATGAGTCAGCAGTGTGCCCTTGTTGCCAAGAAGGCCAACAGCATATTGGGCTGTATTAGTAGGAGCACTGCAGCAGTTCCAAGGAAGTGATTATGCCCCTCTATTTGGCACTGGTGAGGCCACACCTGGAGTATTGTGTTGAGTTTTCGTCCCCCTTCTAAAGAAGGGATGTGGACAAATTGGAGAGAGTCCAGCGGAGGGCAACAAAAATGATTAGGGGACTGGGGCAAATGACTTACAAGGAGAGGCTGAGGGAACTGGGGTTATTTAGTCTGCAGAAGAGAAGAGTGAGAGGGGATTTGATAGCAGCCTTCAACTACCTGAAGGCGGGTTCCAAAGGGGATGGAGGTAGGCTCTTCTCAGTGGTGGCAGATGACAGAACAAGCAGCAATGGTCTCAAGTTGAAGTGAGGGATGTCTAGGTTGGATATTAGGAAACACTATTTCACTAGCAGGATGGTGAAGCACTGGAATGGGTTACCTAGGGAGGTGGTGGAATCTTAATCCTTAGAGGTTTTTAAGGCCTGACAAACCCCTGGCTGGGATGATTCAGTTGGTGTTGGTCCTGCTTTGAACAGGGGATTGGACTAGATGACCTCCTGAGGTCTCTTCCAATCCTAATAATCTATTATTTTAAATTTTGAACTACAAAGAAAAAGCAACAACCAGCCTTTTGATGGAACCTCTGGCTGCAACCTGGGCATGGGTGCACCACCAAGTTGGTGTTATCTTCTGCAATATCTAAGTTCCATTTTAAACAAATAAGTTTCTAGCCATTATAGCTTAGAGAGAACTTTCATACACAAATTGATTGTAAACCGTTGCAGTGATGTCACCCCTAGCCCACAATATTTCCTATACTGCAAAATGAACACTCAGGAGATGATGCTCTTGCATACAGCGTGCAATCCTACCACCACTGAAGTCAGGCAAAAAACTTATTTATCTCAACAGAAGCAGGATCCAAACTAGCCATAAAATTACAATGTTTTAGTCCAATCATAACTTTAGACAACATGAGTTTTCATGAAGATTTGACTACACAGAGTTTGAAGGCGCAGTAACAAGTTATTTTGGAGCTAAGACACAAATGTTAGGCAGTCATTTTTTAAAAAATGACTAACTTGTACTTGAAAACACAGTTGGTTAATTTTATTCAGACTTAACAAGAATTTTCTTTTGTTTGAAGGGTAGTTGTGCTATTAATTAGATCAGAACTATTTTTCAATCCAAAGTTAAAGTTAAAATACGGTGTTATAACGGAAGCTAGATCCAACAAACTACCATCTCTTCAATAGCAGAATTAAGACACTGATGCATCTTTCATGGTCCATTAATCCACATGTCAGGTGACGACAGCACACAGCTGCAACACACCAGGGGTGTGTATTAACAGACCAATACCAATAAAACATAGTGTGTCCCATGGATCTACTATTAAACTAGATATAAATAAGAGTTTACTGATTAACTGTCACTGATGTTACAATTAAACTCAATTAACTCATATTAAGAAAAAATGCTCCTTTTTAAGAAGGGGAAAAGAACTGTAGTATTTCTTTGGTGTTATCGAAACACATCAAGCTTTCACTCTGGAAAGCCACCTGTAGAGTGTAATTACTCAAATGTTTTGCTCAGTATGCCTTCCTGATTCTACAATTTTCTATTTTCTTCATCATAAATGTGATGTCCACATTTACCTATAGCAAATAAAACTAGAAATGTGCACTTTATCCAAATGAATTCAGCAGTAACATGTCCAAAGCCTAGCTACAATGACAACCCATTTATAAGTACACCTCTAGTTCGATATAACACCGTACTTGGGAGTCAAAAAATCTTACTGCGTTATAGGTGAAACCGTGGAATATTGAACTTGCTTTGATCCGCTGGAGTGCACAGCCCCGCCCTCCTGGGGCACTGCTTTACGGTATTCTATCCGAATTCATGTTATAATCGGATCGCGTTATATCCAGGTAGAGGTGTACCTCAAACACCAAGCAGGAATCTCTCACTCAATTCATTTTAAAAAAAATATGTAGTTTAGATCCAGAACAACATCAAAAGGCTACAAGTACACATTTTACACTTCATGTCTGTTTATATATTAAAAAAAAAAAAACACACACACACTTGGAACTGAAAGAAGCCATAAACTAAACATTTTCCTTAATAAGCATGTCTAGTATTTATTAGTATATTTTTCAGAGAAACAAAATAATGTAACATCAACACCCTCAGAGAGTGTTCTGGTAGTTTTATATAAAACAGTGAAAAGGTACAGCTGCTGGTCACTATAGGTACCAGATGAAGGGCTGGTTTAATTTCAATAATAAATTAAAACAATTAAAATCCAGAGAGATTTCAAAGCTCAATGTGTAAATATCACTTTGTATGAAAATGAAACCCAAATGCGGGATGACAATTCCATGCAACTGACTAAAGTTGGATATGAAACAGCAGCTTAGATCATGAGACTGCACAGATTTTTGTTATTTTAGAAACAAATTTCAAAGAACTTTGGCAGGATTTTACTTGCTCAATACAGTGTACAGCTTTTTTACATATAAAACAGTTGCAGAAGGGACCTTATTTTTCTAGGCAAAGGCAATATAAGATTATTACAAAGGTGAAAGCTGCAAGCTGACTAAAAAAATCTGATTTGCATAAGAACATGCAAAGTATTGTAAAATTCATTTAACTTTCATTTAACCTTTATTAATTAAGGCACAAAGGTGAAATCAATTACTCTTACAACTAAATTACCTTTTATTATGAATTAATGTCTACTTAGTACAAATAATATTTCACATACTAAAAGAAACATGGTCAGCATATTTAGAAGAATCCAAAGCTTTTCTTAATCAGTCTGAAAAGTGTAAAAGGCAAGTTACATGGTATTTGCAACAAAACCTATTTTACAGTCTCTGGCAATCACCTTTGTGAAGTAGTAAAGATTTGCCTTTAGTTTGAAAGATATACCATTTTCCCTTTAATAACAGTACTTACTAACCACAACCTAACCCTGTAAGAACAAACCCTGTAGACTAAACATTCTACCACTGCTTTTTGAAAAGCATACCATAATTATCACTTTTTCCACTGAAGAGAAAGGAAGCCAGAGACCACAAACATTTTCCATTTTCCTTGCGTTCGCACAGGTGTAAAATTCAGAATGGACAGTACCAAGCAAATACTACTTCAGCTTCTCCCTCTGAAGTCTGAAAAAGGGAGCTTAATTCTTTCAGACAAGTTATTTTCAAAAACAGGTAATTTTTAAGAGTTATCTTTTAACATAGTTTTAGCCAAATATGGTATTAATTTATAACAGCTCAGAGCAAGCTGCCTGGAACTTTTATATGTGAGTTATTCATGCACTACATACTTAACTACATGTTTTCCTGATATTTCTAAATTTTCATCACTGAAGCAGCAGCACCACACATCAATCTCCCTGCCCTAATCACTCTTTACAGCGAAATTCATCAAGCCTTAACACGGTTTAGTTAAGATCCAGAAAGTAAACTAGCATTTCTAGTTTAACTGCACGACCCTGTTGGACAAAATGCACATCCTTCAAGAGACAAAAGGTATACTTCAGACAGATCACTCTGTGCGCCCACATACAAATGAAATTTAAGACAACCTCAAAGTACTAAAAAGCCACTCTGCATCCAGCAGGGGTTGAGACACGCTAGCCTCTTCACAACAATGAAACTACAACAAATCTTCAGTTCTACAGAAAGGTGGGTGGGAGATGGATAATCTTTTTGGATGTGTATTTTAAGCAGAACAATTACAAGTAATTGTCTTTTCTTTAAAAAAAAACTTCCAATAAATGACAAAGCTCTAATGATTTCTCTATGAAACCACATGCAACATCAATGAGAAACTGCAAGCAGTATGAAGTGTAAACAAAGTGTATTTTTACTAACCTTGGTACGAAAAGATTTGTGTGGGAGGGAGCTGAAGTATGATTGTAGTAAATTTACTTTACATCAGAGTGGATGAAATGTATTTACATTCCCTGGATGAAAATAGATTAGATTGTTGCCATAGCTAAGACAGGCATGCAAGTATGAAAAAATATCAGCAGGAACTAATGCCACCTGAAGTGGTGTTCATAGCACTCAACAGCTTAGCATAAAGTTGGAGCCTGAAGCTCACTGAAAGTTTATTACCGTATATCACCTGGAAAAATGGTATTTCATGTCCAAAAACTGAGTTCACAAGCACAATGGCCGAAATGTTGCTTCTATAAACTTTGTAAAGATTCCATCAACCCATTACAGATGGGTGTGTTTACATTTTTTAATTAACTAAACCTTTTGATATATTCATGCAAGGATAAGAGAGGACACTCAGTGAAGGATGCAGTGTAGTTGTACCAGTGTCAGTCTTAGGATATGAGAGACACACGATGGGTGAGGTAATATCTTTTATTGGATCAACTTCTGACAGAGACCTGAAGAAGAGCTCTGTGTCACTCAAAAGCTTCTCTCTCTCTCACCAACAAAAGTTGATCCAATAAAAGATATTACCTCACTCAGTGAAGGAATCTAACAGGATAAGAGATGAGGAATGTATTCAAGCAGTTTATTGGGGGCATGTAAAGTTATCCATTTGTTTCCACTCGAATGTGTACATTCCACTTATAGACTCCTGTGCAGCAAGAACTCAAGATATCTCAGAAACAAGCCTATCAGCTTTTAGTCTCTCGGAAGCCATGCCAATAGGGAGAGCAATTCCAGGCTGGAATGTAGAAAAGTTCCCCAGTTCTGTGCGATCAAATATACCTATACATGCATCTTGGTCAGCAGGAGACTAATGAGACTGCAGAATCCTTGTCTTCTGCTCAGCTTAGTCAGAACTCTTACAACCAGAAGTAATGAAGCAAGTGCATATGAGCTTCCCTCCCCAGTGGACAGAGGTGTTTCTTGTCACTGCAGGACACTTGTAGTGTGTCCCCCATGTGACAATATAGCTCATTTATAAAATATAAAAAGTAGTTTCATGGGGTTTTATGCAATATCTCCTTCTTCTATGGATACTTCCTCGTAAAATGAGAAAATAGGGAAAAAAGTTAATACCAATTTGAATGTTATTTTTGCTAGCATTCCCCCGCCACTCTTTCAAAGCAAGTTCTGTGAACTATCTGAGCCACCATCTGACCCCTACTGATCTTTCAGTAGCGGTTTGTCAACCAGTAGTCTATTTGTAGATAAGAAAGTGAGTTAAATTCGGAATACTGAGCAGCTCCCAATTAAAAGACAAAAATGGCCACAATGCAGCTTGGCTCCTCAGGGCGAGGGGGCAGTTTAAAACTGCCACTTTCAACCTCTCATTCCTCCAACTCCAGCCACTCACTTCCCCACACATCTTTTCATCTCTATCCATTGAGGGTGAATTATCTTTTATAAATCACAACCGAGTTTTAAGAATTACAAATATTTTAATTCAACAGTGCAGGTCATGGCCTGCAATCTCTTCCATGCTTTTACCCAATAAAATACTAAAGGATGATTTGTGGGAAGTAATCCAGATTAGGGCACAATGTATTTGTTTAAAAAACTCAAAAATTGCTTTAGTTTCTTCAGTATTATTTTCTATTTTTCCAATCTTGATCAGAGAGGACACAGTTAAGGAAGGGATGGGCAAACTACACCCCAGGGGCCGCATCTGGCCCTCTAGAAGTTTTAATCCGGCCCTTGAGCTCCTGCCAGAGAGCGGGGTTAGGGGCTTGCCCCACTCCACGCAGCTCCTAGAAGCAATGGCATGTCTCCACTCCGGCTCCTACGGATAGGGGCAGTCAGGGGGCTCAGAACACTGCCCTTCCTCCTCCCCTCAAGTGCCGCCCCTGAAGCTCCCATTAGCCAGAAACTGCAGCCAATGGGAGCTGCAGGGGCAACACCTGCGGATGGGGCAGCGCGCAGAGCTGCCTGGCCTCACCTCTGCATAGGAGCTGGAGGGGAGACATGCTGCTGCTTCTGGGAGCTGCTTGAGGTAAGCGCCGCCTGGAGCCTGCACCTCTGACTCAATCCTGAGCCCCTACCCCAGCCCGGATCCCCCTCCTGCCCTCCGAACCCCTGGGTCCCAGTCCGGGGCACCCTCCTGCATGTTCAAGCCCTCATCCTCAGCCCCACCCCAGAGCCCTCACCCCCTCCTGCACCCCAACCCCCAATTTTGTGATCATTCACGGCCCACCATACAATTTCCATACCCAGGTGTAGCCCTCGGGCCAAAAAGTTTGCCAACCCCTGAGCTAAGGAGCTACTGAGACCTGCTCACAGCCCGTGATAACCAAACAGTTAACATCCCTTGAGACAGAACAAGCAACTCTGGTTTTGACTGAAAAGGTGATTTCAAATAGGGCTATTTTTAACATTTTATTTTTAAAGAGAATCACCTTTTCAGTCAAAACTAAAGGGTAGTCTGAGCTTTCCCACCAGTTTTACTTTGCGCAATTGGCACCTACTTCCCATTTAGTAACATTCAGTTCCGGGTGACTAAAACTTAGTCTTCATGGTAAGCATTTTGTAAACCCTGCCAAAATCCCCAAAAGAGTTACTGTACTGTAAGGGCTTATACAGTGTTTCAGTTCAAGATCACCCAAGCAGAAAAGGGAGGAAAAGCAGTTGTAGATAAAAAATTGAGAGGGGAGACTGATCACAGGTTTAGGTAGCCTCTGCAGTTAGCAGCTGTAGAATTTTTAATATGCCTTCTTAAACCTCTCCCCACTTCAGTTTAACATTTTTGCATTTGCCCATTAAATATAATGGATATAGTGATACATAAGCAACAAGGTGCCAACTGTACATCACTGTGACCTGCAGCCTGGCTCAGATTTCAAACAGGCACAAACAGTCAACTGAAATCATAGAATCATAAGACAGGAAGGGACCTTGAGAGGTCATCTAATCCAGTCCCCTGCACTCATGGCAGGACTAAGTATTTTCCAGACCATCCCTGACAGGTGTATGTCTAACCTGCTCTTAAAAATCTCCAATAATGGAGATTCCACAACCTTGCTAGGCAATTTGGTCCAGTGCTTAACCTTCCTGACAGTTAGGAAAAACTTCTGAACATCCAACCTAAACGTCCCCCACTGCAATTTAAACCCATTGCTTTTTGTCCTATCCTCGGAAGTTAGGAAGAACAATTTTTCTCCCTCCTCCTTGTAACAACCTTTTGTGTACTTGAAAACTGATGTCCCCTTTGTTTTTCAGACTAAATGTATATGCCTAGTGATTTTCTAATGGCAGTTGGAGCACAATAAATTTCTACATTCTATTGCTAGACTGATGCAAGATGTCTCCTTAAGCCAATAGCTTTAGAATTTTGAACCTGGAGAATTTCTAACTTGGTCACATCCAAGAGCTGAGATAGGTTATATGGGTATCTTTACAGAAAACAAATACTGAGTGACAAGTAGAGGTAAAAACTCTTTGGGGGACTCTGAAAATATATCCATATGTAAAATGAAGAACCAAATGTTCCTTATCCTTAGTTGTAATATGTCTGGTAAGCGTTCTAGTATAGATATATGTTTTTCAAAGGATTAAATCAAAGCCCAAAAGCATTTGGCACAGAGGTTAAATTATTGTGCATCTTTATTTACCTTATTCTCATCTCTCCACAGCAGCAACTTTTTTTCTGGATGCAAAGATTGCTTCTATAAGCAGACCATTCCACTCAACATGAACCGTCAGTTCCATCTTAGGCCCTAATTTTTTTAAATGTATTCATTTTAATCGAAATTCTAGTGCAAGAAAACTTTCCCTTACAAACATGGATGAGACAAGGGTGCACACTTGCCCTTTTTGATACGCTTAATTTTCATTGAGCCTTTTGCTACAGCTCTTCCAGAGATCAAAGGTTTACAAAAGATGATGTGCACCGCAACGTGTGTTCTGAAGATATGAACATGCACATCACAGACCCAGAATAATGTTAAATACCTATTTCAAGCCATTCACTCCTTATACTCTGGTATCTAGGTACAAGAGAAATGGTAATAAATTTCAAGTAATTTCTCTAAATCCCTTCTGCAATTCTACCGTTTTTAATCCATTTCCTGTACAACTGAAACCAAAATGGCAATTGTTTGCAATTGATTTGATTAACTTCTATTATGAAAGTCATTCATAAGTGATTAGAAAGACAAAGTTTCAAAGAGGTTTGAACTTAGTTTGACTTGTTCGGGTGAATTTCTCATTTTTAGTCTACTACAAATCGCAAAAAGTTAAAGACTTTAATTGACACACATTCAGTATAGTAACTTCCTATTTTAAAATAATTATAGAAATAAAGGAATTAACGTCTTAAATTCTTATGGAATTAATCTGTCTCCAAGAATGAGGATAAAATAAAATTTGTTTTAAAGGAAAAGAAACATCATACAATATATGCCCTAGCATTGAACAATGCCACACAGTTTATATCTTGCAGAAAGTGTTAAAATAGTTAGAATCAATAGCTTTCACATACCACAGGTTCAGGCATGGCAAGATCTCATAATTGCAGCTCTCTAAGCCAACATTCTTACCTCTAACTATAAAGCATAAGGAATAGCAACGTAAAATGCTACAACTGGAACACTGCATAAAGAAGAATCTATATTTTAACATACACAGACTAATTAGCATATATGCCCTGATCCTGCAAGTTACAATGCACAAAACAAACCCTTGTGCTCCACATGTTCCACAATTTCAGTGGAGATCTTTTTGGATGCAGGGATCTGCTCACAACTGAAATCTGCAGGACTGGGGCTCTAATAAGCAAAAACTAGTCAATTTTAAAATGGCAAGTTGTTCTGAATGAATGAGTGGATAAGAATCTTCACATAGTGATGGATAATAAAGTATGTTTGCACAGATGCCAGACAAATACTATATACACCTAGTACACAATTTTTAAAATATCTCCAGAAGAGCTAGGTAAAATAAAAATCACAATGCTAGGCATTTTCACAATACATAAGAGTAAAATAAACCTGAGTTTTAAGTCATGAAATTTAAAAGAATCCTTTCATTAGCTAGTAAAAACCCTTTACACGTAGAGAATACATTTCTACATGACAAAGCTCAAACAGTCCTAAAAATTTAGGACCAGCTTTTTAGAAGTATTTAGGTATGGTGCCTAAACATCATTAATAGCCAGATCTTTAACGATTCATGTTGTGGATTATGTCAAACCTGTCTTTTACAAAGCTACAGGATGCCAACATTTGTGTCAATAAATCTGGAGTAGATATTCTCTACAGTCATCTATGCCACCTCCATTAGATTGCTCTAAGTGGAGGATTTCCGCTCTGCCTCCATATTATTTAGTATAAAAACATTTCTTCTAGTATTGCCCAATATTTATTCTGATATCCTTTCAAAAAGCAAAGTTTGCTAGATTAAAAAGATAGTGTTTTCCAGTGCATGACAAAGCACACGTTGTATAAGAAGCTTATAGTGAATGCAATATACAAAAATGATTTGACAGGATGAAAGGAAGGCCAAATTCAAGGTCAAGAAGGAAAACAACCCTATTTTTTCTCAATAAAGCTTTCAGTGTTTATGCTGTATCTAAAAATAAATACCTAAAAAATAAGATTTTCTCCAATCACACTAAAAAAAAGCTAAACCCTAGGACAAGCCCAATTAATACTGTACCATAAAGCTGCTTCATTCAATGTCATGTCTGCATTACAGCTGTCAGAAACATCAACAACCATTTTTTGAACAAAAGAACAACCATGCAAAGCCGATCACTGTGTGTGTGGAGATACTGAACTCCTTAGAGGAATGTTATCTTCAAACAGGACTTGAAGTTAGCATTTTATTAACATTTTCTAATGTAATTGCCACCTTATTTTCTGAAAATGTCAAGCATTTTCCAACAGAAGTCTGAATCCACAATGTACATTAATTTTCATGCTCACATGGTCAATATTTGCCTGATAGGAAGATTTCTTTTTTTTAAGTACATTGTTTTATTGACAATAAAAGCTGCTGGCAGCAAACATTTTAAATAGTCTTAATACAATCCAACAAACTAACTTACAGGATAACTTTGGCTGCAACTGACCAGAAAATATAAGCATCGGTCTTGGCATGCCATTTTATGAAAGGTAGGGGGAAATGAGCAAAAGAAAGTCAAATACTGGAAGACATTTTAACATTTAATATATATAAAAAATATAAATGTGTATATGTAAATATGAGGACTTATATGACTCATATGAATAAGTGATCTGGATCATTACAAATCTTAGTAATAGGTATCTAGATTCCACACTAAAGTTCAAAATAAAGCAGCTGCAAACTCAAACTTGTGTTAAAAAAATCCACTTTCTTAACTGAAGACCACACTGTATAAATGCCTTGACCGGGCAGGCCTGATTTTTTAAGTTGCACACTTGTTAAATATCTCCCAGGAAAATATAAAGCAGATAACCACTTTAAAAGAGGCGACGGGCAGAAGATCTATAGTATCTAAAAGCCGAGTGGGGTCATTTCTGCAGATAAAGCTAGGAAGTTCACTAGAAAGAAGAAACCCACAATTAAATCAGATTGAAAAATCTTGTATAAAGCTAACTTATCACAATATTGATCTCATCTGTCCCCCTTCCCTTCATATTCTATCCTTTTTCCTTCTGTACTTTTTTCTTGTCCAGTTTTTTAATTTCCCTCTTTTTTTCCTTTCACTCCCACTTCGTCCGCAACCGCTGAAGCCCAGACCCTCATCTGGCCTGATGGAATGGCGTCGATTTTGAATATGAACTGGCACCTCTGAGACAAGTAGAAAATTCTCTCTGCCCAGTGGAAAAAAAATGTAGGCAACAGCGGAGGGAAACTGACATGTACCTGGTTGATTTCACTACTTTGCTCCCCATTTGTAAAATGGGGATACTATTTGCGTTTTCTCCCTTTGTTTGTCTTGTCTCAAGACTGCAAATGATTTAGGACAGGGACTGTTTCTTACTGTTGTGTATGTACAACGGGGCACCACTCTCAAATGGAACTGTTAGCCACTACTGTAATACAAACCACAACCACTTTGGTAGTGAATCCTTATATGAAGATTTGAAATAAGTGAATTAAGTATAAGTAACTAAGTAAAATACCAACATGAATGTTTATAATCAAAACTAGATTCCATCTCATAATGCATCATCGGCTCCTAGCATCTTTTCTTGTCTCCTTTCCTTTCCGTTTCTATGCTGTCCCTTACTAGGTTTTCAGGTTTCCCAGAGGCGCTGAAGTCTTAACAATATCCTGCATACCTAGAGGGAGCAGTTACAATTTTAGTTGGGAAAAGGATAGACAGAAGGAAAAACAAGAATAGTGCTGCTTGAGTTTTTATGGTCATCCAGCTCTGACAGATTCGCCCCCTCAGCACTGCATCAATTCAGTCAGCTGCCTGTCACTATCAGAGTTTCTCAGCAGCTCAGGCCTGTTTGATTCAAACATCAGAAATCATGGTGTGTTGTGCTGGTGCCATCTGACAAATAAGTACAATGATGTGTATAACAATCTGGTATTCTAGCTATTGTTTCTATGACTGATCCATGCAGAGGACAGAACAACAGATGGTCAAAGCAAACGAGAGAGAGAATATACCAACACGGGAAGACAGGAGAATGTGAAAGGTTAGGAAAGGAGCAAGATTACAAAGAAAGAAAACTGACAGCTATTAGATAGAGCAAGTCCTAATCTTATACTAACAGAGCATTTGAAGCAAATTTCTTTGACTGACTCGTGTCACTTTCATCCTAACAGCCTGGATTTAAATTAGCAGGCTTTTCCAGTGGCTGAGTAGACCAGGTTCTGGACAGTGTCTCAATGTTTCATTAACTACTGTTAAACATTATCAACTATTAGAAACCCCTCCATCAGTGGTTTCTTGAATTCCTAAAAGACAAGTGATTTTTCTCATATCCAACATATCCTGCAGTGGTTCTACTGTATCTACTTTATTATTATTATTATCATTATCACCACCATCACATGCTGAATTCATTTTTGTTTTTAAAAGGGTATCTGCCTCTTACTATCAGAAATCAGAACAAAATCCAGGAAACCAACTCCTTGTTGCTCTTGCTCAGGCAACTGAAATTTAAGTTGCCTGCCAAGCAGAGAAAAAAGTCTAAAACTAAAGGGATTATATGCACCTAGAACAGTAGTGCTCCATCCTCTTTGCGGACTTGTATAAAGTATACACATGTATGAACAGCCTGCTAATACACAAGATACTGAAGAAAGAACCAAACTTGAACTGTATAAAAATTTTACAATTAATTTTTTTTTTTATTAAGTAAGTAGCAAGAAAGCCCAGATGTCTAGACTAGTTTATCAAAACAGACAGATTTAAGATTTCAGGTCACTTTTAAAAAATATGTGAGAAACCTAGGACAAAACAAAAAATGCAGTATAGGCTTCACAAATCAAAGCCATGAAGGCTAATGGTATTTTCTACATTAGAGGGTTTGGTATGGAAAAGAAATCTAGGATCAAGTTTGTAATTGAGAAGCAACTTTAACAATAATTCAGACCCAAGTAAAACACAGACTGCTATTTAAAACATACTAGTTAAACTGTATTTATGTGGAACAATACTGGCATCCAGTGGCCAGTTCAATTAATCACAGAAGTGGCGGACAAGTTATTCTAGTACGTATCTACCCAATAGGAGAAAATAAAAATATGGTGGCTGTCCAGAAAAATGTACACTATTTATAATCTACGTTTATCTATAGCAAAATATACACTTATCTCCCAATTCTTATAGATATGTTTGTTACCTGGTAATGCAGTGATGAAGTCCCGTTGTAACATGGGCTTCAAATAAGAGTTAATATGTCCATGCTGATAGTGACACATTCGTGAAATAAGGTGTTCCACAAATTCAACCTGATCTGATTCAGACCACTGGTCAAAATATTTAATACACAAGTCTTTTTCCTTTTCGTAGTTTCCTTCTGATGGTCGCTTCCTTGAGACTATCACAGATGAAGTTCCATTACTTATCTATTTTTAGAAAAGATAAAATAGTTAATACTTAAATATCAGCATGCATAGTCAGCTAAGAGCAATCTGAACTCTGAAAGAGGGGCTGAGAATGCAAGGAAGTGCATCTTAGCAGAATGAAATTTTAAAGTCTATAATAAAAGTGATCATCTATGCAAAAAGATTGCATACCTTGGACATTCTGCTTTCATAGATGAGATTAATGAAATTTTTTATATAATTATAAATTATTAATTACACTGAAAAACTAAAAATCTCTTCCCATTTACAATTATTTAAAGAAATACTGAAGTGCTCATTCAATATAGGGGAAAGGCTCTTATTCACATCATTACTTTCTACTGCTGTATTCCTTCCACAACTTCCATTGGTTTCGATGGATGTAATTATATAACACAAATTGGGGAAAAAGACATGAAGTGCCGATAATATTTAGAAATATAAAATTAAAAGTTGCACTGCCCATTTCTTGCCCCATCACTGAAAACTGACAGGAATTTGTAAATTATAGATCCTTTCCTTAACGAAAGTCCACTCCTGCCACCTGAGGGTGTGCAAATGCCAACATCTAGGACCATTAAACGGGACCTTGGTTTTTAATTTTTCAGTCGGGTGCTGGAACAGATCCCGCCACGGATGACACATCACTACAGAATACAGATGTTAAATATTTCACTCAAGAGTAGAAGGAAGAGTTCAAGGCCATACTGCCTACTTCCATAATACTTTTTGATACCAAACATTCTCAATATTTGGTAAGAATTTCTAACCATCACTGTGCATACACCGCCACCTAGCGTTTGAATCACATAATAAGCACTATTATAGGATGACAAGACATCCTGGAGTTTCGGCAGGAAGAGTGACAGCAAGAAACAGGACAGCTCCACTAGGAACAATAATATATTGACATCAGGCTAAGCTTCACTTGTATCCTGAAAATGTGAGACTAGAGCTTCCAGATCTAAAACAGTTATGCATTAATCCACTATGCTATATGCAGACACTTAGGCCTTGTATACACCGCCACTTACAGCACTGAAACTTTCTTCACTCAGTGGTGTGAAAAAACACACCCCTGAGCAATGCAAGTTTCAGTACTGTAAAGTGGCAGTGTAGATAGTACTACAGCGCTGTGAGCCATGCTCCCAGCACTGGTAGCTATTCCCCTTGCAGAGGTGGTTTTATTACAGCGCTGGGAAAGCTGTCTCCTGGCGCCGGAGCCGCAACTACACAGCCACATTAAAGCACTGTCGCAGCTGAACTTTAACATCGACTGTGTAGACATACCCTTAGATGTGCAAATCGATCCATAGAGCATTTCAAGGTATGTCTGCAGAGTTTGTAGGAAAAGAAGTGATACATACTGCTAATTTCAGTTTGCTCCAGGAGTGCTTAAGTTTCCAAAAGCCTCTTGAAACTAAAGAATAAATACCACTTAAACCAGCAGAGCGGTTGTTTCATCCCTTTCTTTGCTGGGTGTTGTTCTGGTGTACAAGCTGAGCAAACCTCAAATTTGCAAGACACCAAAATTGCACAGGTAGTAAATATAAGGGAGGAAAGAACTAAACAAGAAAAGGGACTGCTTGTAGCCCCAAATGCTTTCAGGCAAGATTTGATACAAACATGGCTACAAATACCACCCAGAAAGGGAAAATAAAGAGAACAGAATTGAAGCATGTAACCAAGCAGCCGCACATATCACATTTTCCTCCTCTTCCCTTTACTTTTTCACAGAGAAAAGCATAAAGTTTCTTCACATGTGGTGTGCGACCAGGTCTAAAAACTTAAGGTTTGAGCAGCAATGTCTCAAGAAACATTTGTTACTCACATTCCATATTTTATTCATCTACCTCTTCTTTATACATGACAATAGTTACACACTACATCATCTTTTGGATTATTCCTCTTGTATAGGGAGTAAAGTTCATAGCTAGAGAGATGACCATTTAAATATAAAAACATCAGCACACAAGGAGAAGTTGCTCTATAATCTGTTGTTTTTTGTTTTTGTTTTTTTAAAAGACAAGATTTTACGGACAGGCACTTTTGACTGTTTATTTTGCTCTGAAATAAACCCATAGATTAACGGATTGCTGGTCTCTCAGGCTGAGAGACTTCCTGCTTGTTTTAGAGTCAACTCTAGTCTGAGCCACATTCCATATAGCAGGTTGAACTTCTCAGGAGAGATGACTGATTACTATCTGCCAGTAACTGATCAAATTAAATCCAGAGTCAGGAAGGAACTGTGTTTCAGAGCATAAAGGCAGTAAGCTTGGAATACACATTCACCTTCCTCTAGAGAACAATATCTGTTATGCATATTTCACCACAGTCAGTTTTCCTGCAGTGACAGGGCAGTACTAGACCTTCTTCTTTCCATTTATGGCCATTGCATTGTGTCTCTATTTTATGAATTTGTACTGTAACATGTCTTGATGCTGAAACTGTCTCATGTCAAAGTAGAGTGAAGAGAGTTTTAAAAATTTGGAAAGAACAAGTCATGTATAAATTGTCCATCACTGTCATTTTCTACCTGGGGACTCCACTCTGAGCTAAATAAATAATGGCATCAACTCTACTGTGCATAAGAGGGACATTCAATTTGCAGGCGCAAGCTTTCTCAAAGGCAGAAATATTGAAAACAATGCCAACTATCTATATATCATTTACTGCCTTCTCTAGGCACTTCAGTCATACCTGCCATAGGGTATTTTTCTTTGGAGATTCATCTTCATTCTGATCCTCCATTACTGATGTGTTCTAGGGAAAAAAAATATATATTTGAATTTTCCTCTGCATGTGTTTAAATTGTGGCAATTCCATGCCTGTGCAAACATTTTGAAAAGCACATCCAAAAAAGATAAAACCTTATTTTCCTATTGAACATTAGAAGAGATTTCTAGTCACATAACATCTAGATACCATAAATATAAAGATTTTCAATGAACTAGAGTATGTTCACTGATTCCATTTACAGTAAAGATAATTCCCTTTCTGACCCCTCTTCAACTTCCATCAACAGGCTCTCATCCAGCCTTTCTAATGATCATCTCAATGGGAAATAAATCCATTAATGAATTAGAATTAAACTCCCTCAGGTGAACAGGAAAATTGCTGAAGTGATTAAACAAGCAGCTTCTGATGTGAAGTCAAAATACATACATCTAGGGTGAAAAAAAACAGTCAGCACACCCTCTTATACATGCAATAGGATCATATATTAGACATAAAAGACCTAACAGGTCACCCAGCCCACTAAATCAGTGCAGGATTGTTCTCTACAGACTATTTTGTAGCTGATTGCCATTTATAGTTCTTAATGTCCCAAGAGATTTGGCAACTGCCATTTCCCTTTACTTCTATTTTCCTTTCAAGAATTCTGATATCTTTTCCCCTTCCATCTTTACCAGTATGTATCTTGCTTCAAACTTCTTTCCTTTTTCACTTTCTCCTGTTTTCTTCCCTTCCTTTTTTTTCTTTTTTTAATGGAAAACCAGACATCGGCCTCCCTCAACTTCCATCCTCCATTCTTCCCTCAAGCTTTCCTTTTCCTTCAGTCCACACCTTCTTTTCTCCACTACCTGCTCACATTCACTCGATTCTGACACTAAAACAGTTATGCATTCTCTCCACCGATCACACTCATGAATCCCAACTTATTCAATGCTTTCCCTCATACCTCTGCAATCACTAATCACTGGACTCACCATACATACCCATTCCCTCTCCTCCCCTCCCCTCCATCACTCACACCTATAAGAAATTGGCCAATGATAATGGATTGGTAAAGGGGCTGTCAGGGAAAGCTGTGCATTTTTTAAAAATGAAAATTACAGATATTTATACAGATGTGTATATTTTCATGTTATCCCTCTTTCCTTCTCCTTTATGTATCTCTTGTTCTGGGGGGGAAGTGGAATTAAGATGAGTCTTAGACCCACTTTTGCTTGTATATTTTATCCTGCTTCCCTGCCTCTTTTTTTGGGGGGGGGGGGGTGGCTCTCTCCATTATGAGCTCTCTCTAATAGAAACTGTACACACAAGTGCTTAGGAGCCACTCCCCCTTCCAGGGTAGTAGCTGTGTTCTGAGCCCACATTTACCACCCTTCCCTCCTCCTCCACACAGTTTCTGTCATGTGATAATAGTGAATCACAAAAAGCAGCTTTAGTTCAAAAGAGGAAGCTTATTAGAAAAATAAAACAGCATTACCCATAAAGCTACACTCACTGACCCCCCTTTTAACTGTAGAACTTCCCTCTAAAACTTATTTGAGCCCCTCCTGCCTGGCCTCCTGTTACAGAGAAATGGCTTGAAGAATTACATTGTGAAAGTTCTGCACATTGCCAGCAAGAGGAATATGCCTGGAAGAAAAAAAGCAAACTCATCTGCTTCTGATGTAAGCAGCAGCGAAAAATACAGCAAAAAGTGGAGGAGGAGAGTCCAAATACAGACAAAGGCAGTACTATTTATATTTAAAATTTTCATACACTTTTTTCAGGTGACATACATATGTTAAGCACAATTACACTTGAAAAAGCTACACACCTTTGCCTCATGTTTTAAAATTATCTTCTGGTTGGGACTGTGTTATCTGGTTTTTAAATGCAGCAGCACTGTCACCAATGTAAACACCTCTTTTTATGCATGATTCTATTTGTTACTGCACTGCCATCCAGAAGAAGCACAAATTAATTACCAATTACTGGTACTCTGCTCATTCATACTGCGACAGACCCAGACCAGTGGGGTACAGGAGTCTGGTAGATGGCAAAATATACTGGCCACTGGATGAACAATATTCTGTTCCCTGAGTGACCAGAGCAGGGGCTGCACTAGAGTAATCAGGAACCTGCTAGAACCAATTAAGACAGGCAAGCTAATCAAGACACCTGGAGCCAATTAAGAACTTTCTAGAATCAATTATGGTAGGCAGGCTAATCAGGACACCTGGTTTAAAAAGGACTTCCATCTGTTAGTAGGGGTGTGTGCAAGGAGCAGGGAGTGAGAAGAGGTGCTGCTGGAGGAGTGAAGAGTTCAAGTGTGATCAAGCTTCAGGAGGAAGATCCTGCAGTGAGGATAAGGAAGGTGCTGGGGAAGGCCAGGGGGAAGTAGCTCAGGGAGTTGTTGCTGTCATGCAGCTGATACAGGGAACATTGTAGACAGTTGCTATCCATAGGGCCCTGGGCTGGAACCCAGTGTAGAGGGTGGGCCCGGGTTCCCCCCATCCCCCTAACTCCTGATTGGACACAGGAGGAGTTGACCTGGTCTGTGAGAAACACCAGCAGGGAAGGTCTAAATTGGAAAGATATCTGGCCTGTCCCTGACTCACTAGGTGGGACACAGAGACTGTGAGGATTGTTCTCCTCCCTTTCCCCCATGCTGGCCAGTGATGAGGTTAGCTGAATGGACAGCAGGTTTGAGCCACTAGCAAGAGTGGCCAAACTGAGGGCTGCTGTGAATCTCTGAGGTGAGCAAAACGGCCTGTAAGTGCAGGACCCACCAAGGCAGAGGAGGAATTTTGTCACAATACCAGTAAGTGATACTGGAAGACTAACAAAAGCCCAGTGAGTTGTCAAGGATAACGACACAAAGTCAAAAATATTCATGAAGTGAAAATTCTGCAGGAAGTACACGTGCAAATGCTTAAGAACTACTAACAATGGAATAAATTAGTTGCATCTGTTTAAAGAAGAGTATAGATCAGGGGTCAGCAACCTTTCAGAAGTGGTGTGCCGAGTCTTCATTTAACCGCTCTAATTTAAGGTTTTGCGTGCCAGTAATAAATTTTAACATTTTTTGGAGGTCTCTTTCTATAAGTCTATAATATATAACTAAACCAGGGATCGGCAACCTTTGGACCACGGCCCGGCAGCCCCGGGCCACTTTATTTACCTGCCACATCCACAAGTCCGGCTGACTGTGGCTCCCATTGGCCACAGTTCAATGCTCCAGGCCAATGGGGGCTGCAGGAAGCGGCAGCCAGTATATCCCTCAGCCTCAGCCCCCATTGGCCTGGAGTGGCTAACCGCAGCCACCGGGAGCCACAACTGGCTGAACCTGCAGATGTAGCAAGTAAACAAACCAGCCTGGCCCGCCAGGAGGCTTACCCTAGCAGGCCGTGGGCCAAAGGTTGCTGATTACATACAATAATAGTTTAGTCAGGAAAGTAAATAAGGTTTTTTAAATGTTTAAGAAGCTTCATTTAAAATTAAATTAAAATGCAGAGCCCCCCAGACTGGTGGCCAGGACCCAGGCAGTGTGAGTGCCACTGAATGTCAGCTTGTGTGGCACCTTCGGAACGCATGTCTTAGATTGCCTACCCCTGGTATAGATCATCTCCCTTTAAAGGTGAAAGATAAATGTAAAAAAAAAAAAAAGAATGGTTAGTTTTACATGCTAGCATAGTAAAAAAAACACTTCACTGGTAATAGACCACAGACAACTGAAATGAAAAGTAGGTTGAATGCTCTTTTAATCTGACGACTTGGGGTTGGTGTATTCAGCAGACCAGCCCAGGTGAAAGACAAAATGTTGCCACTCCCCTCAAAAAGTCCAGCATATTTGAATCAGTCTTGTTTCCCTAAACAATTCAATTCTGAGCTGCCATCCCACCTGGATTTGACTCCCACTACTTTTCTGCTTCTTGCTCCCTCCATCTCAACGCAAATGGCTCAGAGGTCATTTTTCCTCACTCCGCTTACCACCAAGAAAAATGAGAAGTGACTAAAAGGCTGCTCTGCTCACTTACTCCTTGCCTTCCATAAAATGAACCAATAGCTCCACCAGCCTATTTAATCAAAAAATAAAATTACTGTAGTTATAATAAACCTAGACTGTACATTCCTCAGAGCAGAGACTGTCTCTCTTGTATAGTGTGAAGCATGCTGTAAGTGATGTCCTTGAAAAGGATCTGCAAATTAAATATACTGCCATCTTCAAAACAGTTAGTTTGTAATACAGTCTTAAAGAAAGATAAATTTGTGTTTCTCTCCCTGGCTTTGTATTTTCACTTGACTAACACTTAGCCTTTCCCCACTTCAGTGGCGCACTGCCAGTTTGTTTACTTTTCAGCCTATTCACCATAAGAGAGAGTTTATCTAGGACAAAAGAGTGTATGTTATGGAAATGTTAGCTAACGTAATAAACTTTAGTAGGGCTCAGGGACAGTATATTTTTAATATGTGACAGCTGATTACATGGACATTTCTACGACTCAACTCAATCAGCTAATATGAGTTAAAAATAAACAGTTCCTGGTCTAGGATAGAAGTTTAGAGTACACTAGCTAATACATTATATCCATAGAAGTTTGCTGTTGGAATGTGTTAACTAACTGGACTAATAGGCAGTGGTAATGATACAACTGAGTTCATCTGGAATCTAGAGAATATCCCAGTATTATTATATGCATAATATTCTCTATGAATCTTTCAGTTAAAAATTAGTAGAATGCGTGTGGAATTGTCACAACAGGGAGTTAAAGCATATACTTACATCCTCCCTCCTAATCCTGATCTTCCTTGCCCTGCTCTGACTCCTAGTTTTCCAATCTATCCCTTTAATTCCTATGGTCTTCAATCCTTACAGACACTTTGTGGAGCCTTGAGATCTCAGATGGATCCCTAGGTTCATAATGCAGAAACTGCAACAGCATGCAAGTATCCTAGGGCACATCTTGACTGTTTAGGTTCTGGGCTCCACACAGCTAAGCAGTAAGGATCAAACTGTACAAACGAACAAGAGACAGGTGAAATGGAAGAGTTATTGAGTTGGAAGGCAAAACTTTGATGTCTCATGGGTGTGCAAACTCCACAGAATAGCATACAGAAAGGAAGAGGAGGAACAAATAATGAGAGAAAAGGATACAGGAAATATTGGAACAAACATGCTTTAGAAAATTGACAAATTCTATGAAATTTACCATGAACGTTTTAAAAACTTCCCTTCGCACAAAGTTGACAACCTAAAAAGAATAAAAACTTATCAATAAAATCTACAACTCCTAGATAAGTGAAAAGAATTTTGTACAGGTGGGTTAGACCATTGCCCATCAAGCCAGAAATTCTGACTGTGGGAATAGTAGATGCTTCACAAACTGGAGAAATCCCTATAATGCATGTAACCTGTTGAACAATGTTTTGAGTATAGGTGGCTACAAGAGTTGTCATTAGCCCCATGCAGCAATTAATTTATGCCCTGAAACATGCAACTGAGTGCCCTTGGTATAACTGTAAGAGGATGCCATAAAATTACGAAGTTTACCAAGTGGAGTTGTTTATAGATGAGAGAGAAAAAAGGGAAATCATACAGAGAAGGGGAAGAAAACAGAAAAAGGAGAAACAAAGAAAAACCAATGCAGATGAAAAGCACAGTAATGAATTATACTATAAATCTACTATAGCATAAAACTGAATTTTAGTTAAATACAGAACTTTTGGAATGTGCCAAAATTTTAAAGCCAATTCATTTCCCAGGTACATTTGAAAAAAATTCACAAGAATGTCTAACAATGTGATAGGAAATCTTAACACAGGGGGTTTCTGCCATCAGCCTTACAATCAATTGAACTAATATCAACAGGAAAAGCAATCATTACACGTAATCGGGATTTCAGAACATCTTCTATTTTCTTTTATATACCCTGGGTATATAAATCATTCCAATCATAATCAATCATTGTTGGTGACAAAAGTAATTATATGAGTAGGCATAAGTACCTATTACATAAGAAAATACTATTTTTCTAGTGTATATTGTACAACATATGTCAAGTTGCATATAGATTTCCAATCTGTTTTCTCCGAGATTAACACGCTAAGATGAATTTTTTTTAAAATAATTAGAAATGAAAGTGTTCCAAAATCTTGATTATGTTTAACCATTGCTTTTTCTGTTCATCTAAACCACATGGTTAGTATTAGTCCAATTTATTGTAATAGGGATAGCAGAAACCCCTGTATTATTAGTCTATCAGGTGCCACAAGACTCTTTGCTGCTTTTACAGATCCAGACTAACACGGCTACCCCTCTGATCCCTATATTAAGGGGTCCTGACACTTTATATTACAGACATACTTGTGACATTTTTGAAGAGCTCCACCACCACCAGAACTCTGAAATGTACAGAAAGATACACCTGGGGTAAAGGAAATGCCATTTTGGGCAACATGCCACACACACATTCTATAGCACTGCTGGCATACCTCACTTCAGCATTTCAGATAGTACTCACTCCATGCAGGACACAGACAAAACAGATCCTAATGTTGCTACACCCCATCAAAATATTCTTTGACCTGCACTGGAAACCAGAAGACCATGAGTTCTAGGCTCACTTCTTCTGACAAGAGCTAATAATTCTGAATCCTCACAATCCTTTTTGAGGAAGACTTCATGCCCCACTGAGAAGTTATGCAAGACAGAACTAGAACCCAGATCTCCAGTATGACAGACTCAAATCCAACTCACCTATCCATACTACCTCTCAAACAACCTGCTATCTCTCAATCATCAGCTTTGTTGCCTGTAAAATGGGGCTGCTCACGCATAGGCAATCCACTGTTTTATTTCAAATCATGCTGAAACATGATGTGTATGGCAGCTGAACATAATCAAATTTATGCGTTTTCCTTTTTAAGGCACCTAGCAAGTTTCATACCTGGGAGTTCAGAAATCTCAATTAAGGTTGTCCATGAAACCTCAATTAAGCTCCGTTGTGTGTATGCATTATGAAAGTCTCTTTTGTTTTTTCCTCCCACCAGACCCCTGCCTCATTCATTACACAAGCCGCACACACTCAGCTAATGAATTAGGGTTGTGAGGTGAACCTGACTACTGTCCGTAGGACACCTGCCTCAAATGGTCTGGAAGTTGGAAGGAGAGAAGAGAATGGGGCAGGAGACTACAAGAAGAGAAGGGATAGTCTTGTGATTAAGGCAGTCAGATGCCATCCAGAAATGATCTTTACTCTGTCAGACTTCTTATGTGATGCTTAGCAAAGACACACAGATCAACATTTTCTCAGGTGGCCATTGTTTCTTCATTTTCTGGGCACTCAACTTGACATACCTGGGATCTGATTTTCAGAAGTGCTGGAACTCAACCATCCCTGTCTCTAAAAACAAGGCTAACGATATTGCATTCAGATACTCCAGTGAAGAGCACCACAGAAAAGTGCATGAGGAAATAATTGTATATGTTGTGAGGCTTCAATGATGTACAACAAAGAGTGCATCACACAAGGAATAAGCAGATAAATATTGTACAGTCACTATACTACCTAAGCACCATCCATCCCATGCACAGATGGAGACAAGGGGACCTGTAGACAAAAACCTAGAATGCAAATCCACAAGTGAACAGAAAAAAGGTGTTTCAAAACATAATTCTGGCATTTCCTAGCTACTGAGTGTGTGACTTTGCAACCTTAACATTCTTTTAATGTAGCTTTGTGTCTGTAATTACAGATTGTGCTGATAGCACTGCCTAAATTTAAGGTTGCTTAATACTTCCAATCACTGTTTTCAATTATTTGTAATTTTGCCAAAATAATTGTTCTGGCTAAAAAGTTTTTAATGTCAGGTGTCTTTGTCTGAAGTTTTATAGAAAGTCTCAAAAAAAATGGTTCAGCTATTTCCTAGAATGAGGTTACCAAAGAAGATGATTTTCCCATGTTAAAAAAACAGAGTAGTTTTAACACCGCCATGCTTTAGAGCAGGGATCTGAAATTTAGCAGGGGGCCACCCTGGTGTCCTAGACATGCATTCTGCCATCATGAAAATCCTCTGAAATTTGGCCTTTATGAGACCCTGAAAAACTGCAGTTTTTAACATGATCAGCAGAGGCTTAGGGGCGTCAAAGATTCCATCTGCACTGAGCATGCTCCATCCCCATACAGCTCCTACATGCCAACTGGACTGCATACGATTCATCCTCAGGTAGTGACTGAGCATGCTCCATCCCTGAGCTACATGGACTGAACACCATTATCCCTTCAGTTGAACCTCTTGTCTGACAGGGGCTGCTGCAGTACTAGGCCGGAACAGGCTGAAAGTGGACTCACTAGATTCAGGCAGCATGGAAGAAGGAAGCAGCCTGACTCAAATGCAAAGGGGTGGGCAGGGAGGGAGGGTAGAAGGTGCTATGTGTGGGGTTAGAAGGGAGAACAGGAACAGGTTGAGACAAGAGCAAAAGATTCTGAAGAGCCCTAGTCTTATCTTTCCCCTGTTGTCCACACATAGCTGTAAACCCCACTAGCAAAATGTCCCATCTCCCTCTAGTGGTTGGTCCCCACAGGCCTGGTCTACACCAGGGGAGAGGAGACTCAATCTAAGTTATGCAACTTCAGCTAGCGAATAATGTAGCTGAAGTCAATGTACTTAGATCTACTTACCACGGGTCTTCACTGTGTTAACTCAACGGCTGCCGCTCCCCTGTCGACTCCGCCTGCGCCTCTCGCAGAGCGTGCTCAGCAGTCGATTTATCACGTGTAGACTAGACATGATAATCGACCCCTACTGGATTGATCGCTACCCGTCAATCCAGCCGGTAATGTAGACACGCCCATAGTGGATAAGAGCTAGTACTGCTACCAGTAAGTCCACTGGCCCGAGGTCTGAAGTGTCAATTTAAAGATCCCAACTAGGTGTGACCCATATGCGAGTCAATGTGGTTCCAGAAAATGGGAATTTTTTTTTTCAGTTTACTTTGTTTTTTTAAATATGAAGAAATTACATTTAAACCATTGTGTTAAAAGAGTAGTAACATTACAATGTTAGAGCAAAAGGAAGGACACAGGACTGTGTACTGTATTGGGCTATTGCCTGTAGGAATCCTGCGTCATTTGCTGTAGAAGTTAAGTGGTTTAATGTGAACAGGGCAGGGGAATGCTAGAAAAGAAAGGATAGTCTTCTGGTTAAGGCAGTTAAATTCAACCGCGGGAACTGGACTGTAACCATGCCTCTTCCACAGCACTTCTGTAAGACACTGGAAAAGTTACCAATACCTTTCACAGGTTCTAATTTAACCTTAGTCTCTGTGCCTCAGGTCTCCATCCGTAAAATGGGGATTATCCCACCTTACTTCAAAGGCCACCTTACTTCTGGCATTTCTTAACTTCTGAGCACTTGACTTCAACTTTAATGCTGGCTTTTTCTAGGAAAGAACACAACAGCAAAATATATTTTTTCAAGCCAGAGATGCAGAGCCCATTATTACAGTTCTGCATATTCATAGCTTCTGCTGTTGTTGCTTTAAGTATAGGAGAAATTGTTCAAATAACCTAGTAGACTGACAGTTGTTGGTGGTTCGCACAGTAGGCTGGTTCAAATATTCATTTAGAAGACTCTGAATATCTATGCCAGATGAAAAGTTTATTTCTACAAGATGTTTTGCATTTATAAATTCAGTCGCCAATTTAGTATGGTCTTGTATCTTTCAGTAAAAAAACAAAATCAAGCTCTTTAGGAGTGTCTGTGGAGTAACCCCAACTCATCTAAGGTCACAGAAATGAACTCCCTCAGGCACAGGAAAATAGGCCCACAAGGCTCTAGACATTTTTTTCAGATGACTAAAACAAAGGTCTTAATTCAAGTGTATGAAAACAAGGGAAGAGGAAATGTCTTTTTGTTTTGTTACTATACTTAAGCCAACACCACTGCCACTGCCTGAGGGAGCTAAATTTGCATAGCACTCACTACTTTGGATGGGTCCCATTCAGCAAAAAAACATATCTAAGGGCTTGGCTACACTTGCAAGTTGCAGCGCTGGCGAGGGGGTTACAGCGCTGCAACTTAGCAGGTGTCTACACTTAAAAGCTCAGCCAGCGCTGCAACTCCCTGTTTGCAGCGCTGGCTGTACACCTGGGTCTGCTTCCGGTGTAGCGAGACCAGC
>NC_133775.1:77214307-77363893 GCF_003597395.2 Chelonoidis abingdonii | reverse complement strand
CCCACAATGCACCACTCACAACAGCGCTGCAACTGGTGCAAGTGTGGACACATTGCAGCACTGGTCACTGTCAGTGTGGACACACTGCAGCGCTGGCCGTACACAGCTGTACGACCACAGCTGTAACTGCCAGCGCTGCAAAACTGTAAGTGTAGACAAAGCCTAAGCTACTGAGCAAAAGCAAGCTCTTGGAACTCCTACAGTTGTTCCTAGACCATGCTTGGTAAAGACTCCAATTTTTATATATACCTGCATTTATATAAAAATTAGAAGCTCCATCTCCAGCCTATTCGCCTTTGACTGCTGGAAGGGAGAACAAACATTCTATCCCTCACCTACTTCCAGCCCAGAGCATCCTGCAAAAGTGAGAGGAGGCTCTTTCTGCACTTTTCTCCAACCTCAATTTTTGGGTATTCCTCCGGAATAAAAACTCCTGTGCTTACCACCTCTGGTGCTCATTTTCCCCAGGCAAAGCAGAGTGAAATTGACCGGAATATCATCAGTTTCATTATTTCTAAGCTTCTGAACAGCAGCAGTGAAGGTTGACAAGACTGATTAGTTTTTACTCAGCTGCAGCTAGACAACTAATGAAAGAGCTGCACTAATTCAACCTGAATCAGAATCCCCCATAAAGACAAACCAGTAAGTGGGAGATTCTTAGCTTCCCTGGACAGTACACCATTCTAATTCTGTGCCACTGCGTGCGCATAGAACTCACCACCCTCCCCCAATTTCTTTACTTCCCCGCAGAAAAATAACTTTCTGACAGGGAAGTCGCAAGAGCAGTTATGCACCTCTCCCCAAGAATGCAGGTGCATCGTTGCGGGTGCGTTGTTTCGGGCACCCAGAGCAGCCAGCAAAAAGGTAAATCACTGAAGGGGAGTGGGGGATGTTTCAGCCAGTGGCTCCTACTCTGCGCCAGGCTCAGCTGCTAGTCCTACCTGGGCTAGGGGAGGCCAGGACATCCACTTCCCCTGAAAGGAGCATCCGGGGCGCAGTCACATCCACTCCCAGAAATCTCCTGCAGCTGCAGAAAGCTCCATGCTCTCCCTGTCATCACTTCTCAGCTGCTGGGAAAAGGATCACCATGCAGGGAGATGCTCCCCCCTCCACCTAATCCTGCACATCCAGACCTGAACTTTCCTCTCCAACCGCCGCAGCCATAACCCTCCCCACCAAGCTCCCTGCACCCAAATCTCCACTCCACTGAGTCTTACCCTGCATCCAGAGATCTCCCCTTGCACACAAACACTCCTGCCAAGCCCCACCCCCCACACTCAGACCCACTCGCCAAGGTCTGCCCCCCACTCCCACATCCAGACCCTCACCCCTGCACCCAGACCACCCTCCGACAAGCCCCCGCCACACAACCCTCCACCCCATCGCACCTGGACCACCTCAACGAGCCCTCCCACACCCAGACTCCCATTGTCCTAAGCCCCACCAGCTGCACTGAGCCCCCATCCCACCACAGCCCACGCCCCCAGCAGCCAGATACCCTCGCTGAGCCCCCCCAACACACAGACTCCCCCACTGAGCCTCAGCCACCATCACCTGAACTCCCTACAGAGTCCCATTGCCCCTGCACCTGGAACCCTTCAACAAGGCCCTGCGCATCCAGATCCCTCCCACACGTGGATCCCTCACTGAGCTGTCCACACACAGAACCCTCTCATCCCACACCTGGATCCCCCCTACATTTGGATCCTGCTGGCTGAGCCTGCCTGCCCGCACCTGGTGCAGAGGGGCAGAGCCCTGGGGAAAGCCTGGCCCTTGCACTGTGTCAGGACCAGATGCTTCCTCACTGCTGAGTCTATGTCCGGCGGAGTGGGGGTCAGAGGGACAACTGCAGGGCGATCTCCCACCTCTGGGCAGCCAGTGGTCTGTGCTCCGTATGACGTTACAGCCTGTATGATTTTATTAAAATATGCTAATGGAGTGAATATAATGTAACTGGAATATGTTTCATGCAAAAGGTCCCTTGTAAGGTATCATTACAAAGCTTATAATCTACTGAGTGTGATCATCCTATTTGTATAAACGTAACTCTTGTATCTGAAACTAGAAATGTGTAATATAACTCTGAGGGCCTATTGTAATATGCAAAGTGTGGACCATTAATGGTGGTTTGGAATCTTGATGACTCCCATTAACCAGGGCAATTGACTGGATGGCTCTGTTTGCAGGCAAGCCTTCCTGTGAGTCAGGTTGGTAGGAATGAAGGCTTGAAGTCTTGCAGTGACATGTGATCATGTCACCTGAACTGGAATTCATCTTTAACCTGGTGTCTCCACTGAGAAGCAGGGGGTGGGAACCCAGAGAGGGACAAAAGGATTCCAGCCCTGTGCAAAAGATACATAAACAGAACAAACGGGGGAGAGGAGCTATCGTGAAGAATCCCCTACCTACCACCTGAGCTGGAACAAGAGTTGTACCAGGGGAAAGAATTGTGCTCAGACCTGGAAGGTGTCCAGTCTGAGGAAAAAACTTACTGAAACATCTCTGAGGGTGAGATTATCTGTATTCAGTTTGATCAGACATAGATTTGCGAAATTTATTTTATTTGGTGACCTACTTTGTTCTGTCTGTTACTACTTGAAATCACTTAAATCCTACTTTCTGTATTTAATAAAATCACTTTTTACTTATTAAGTAACTCAGAGTGTGTGTTAATACCTGGGGGAGCAAACAACTGTGCATCTCTCTATCAGTGTTACAGAGGTAAACAATTTATGAGTTTACCCTGTGTAAGCTTTATACAGAGTAAAATGGATTTATTTGCATTAAGACCCCATTGGGAGTTGGGAGTCTGAGTGTTAAAGACAGGAACACTTCTGTTAGCTGCTTTCACGTAAACCTGCAGCTTTGGGGTAAGTAATTTAGACCCCAGGTCTGTGTTGGAGCAGACGGAAGTGTCTGGCTCAGCAAGACAGGGTGCTGGCGTTCCAAGCTGGCAGGGAAAGCAGGGGGCAGAAGTTGTCTTGGCACATGGGGTGGCAGCTCCCAGGGGGAGTGATCCAACTGTCACACTCCCCACTGCCATGCTGGAGACTCCACATTTATTCACTGACAAATAAAATTTGCAGAATTTTAAAATAGTGTGTGCAGATTTTGGCGCAGAATTTGTAATATTTTGTAATATTTTTGGCAAAGAATTTCCTCAGGAGTAAATGTATAATATCCTGTAGCATTGGCTGGCAGTCTATTCTATTTCAGTATAGTTATCAGCTCCTTAACTTTCAGGAATCATACAATTTGTCCCAAAGACAGGATAGGGAAAAGTTATACTTCAGACTGGCAATTTGTCTTTCATACCACAAAGGAGAAGGTATGTGACACTATAGGACTCTTTAATCTAACACGTAAGGACATAGCAAGATCCAATGGCTGGAAGTGAAAGCTAGTAAAACAAACTCAAAATAAGGCACAATTTTATTATTATTTTATGTTTTTAACAGAGTGACCACTGAAACAGCTTATGAAGGTATGGTATAGATTCTCTGTCACATGACATTTTAAATCAGAACTGGATGCCTTTCTGAAAACAATACTCTTAATTCAGTGGCTGGTTTTCAACCCTTTTTCATTTGTGGACTACCCCTAAAATATTTCAAATGGAGGTTGTGACACTGCACCCCACATCTTCATAGCGATATATGACGACACAATTGATGGATTTTATGCAAGATAGGTCATGTGAGATATCATTGAAAAGGTTATGATTTACTAAAAATGATTATCCTACTTGTATGCATGTATCATTTTTGTATCTGAAGTTAATAATATTGTCTATGTATCTATTAGAAATGTGTTTACACACAGGGAACGTCTACTAGGCAGAATGCTCTCAGTCTAAAGAAAACAATAGGCTTATTCCCCCTCCACACTTCCTTAAAGCTTCTTGTCAACTGCTGCAAATGGACCATTTTGATTACCACTACAAAAAGTTTCTCTCTCCTCTGCTGGTAATAGCTCACCTTAACTGATCACTCTAGTTAGACTGCGTATGATAACACCCATTGTTTCATGGTGTGTGTGTGTGTGTGCGCGCGCACACGTGTACGTACTGTATTTTCCACTGCATGCATTCGATGAAGTGGGCTGTAGCCAGCGAAAGCTTATGCTCAAATAAATTTGTTAGTCTCTAAGGTGCCACAAGTACTCTTGTTCTTTTTGTGGATACAGACTAAGACGGCTGCTACTCTGAAACCTATCAGGTGAGAGAAGTAGACTTTGCCCAGAAATTTACAAAATTAGCAGTTTGCCAGGCAACCAAAAACCCCACCCCTCAACAAAGGCAACTGCAATTACCATCACCTGTAAGATGGTTATATAGTGAAGACTACTCATTATCCGGAAATGCTCATATTTATATATGAACAACCCAGCCACAACTTATGTCCCAGTGTGCTGTCTCTACTTGCTGGACCTGCATACTACAGAGGGTGATGAATGCAATCCGCTCCATTTGATACAAATTAGGTGGGATTTTCAGCTGCCTAACAAGTTACTGATGCAGTCTCCTCAAATGGTCAAAATCTGGCCATTGTCCCAGTAAGAATATTTACAAACTTGAAGAGCATTGGGGAACACACAGATATAAAATTTATACAAGTGTTAATGAAAAAGCTTCCTAACTTTAAGACAAAAATCACACAACAACAGCACCTCTGCTCTTTTGGTCAGGAAATATACTGAAGAGGATGCTTTAGTTCACAATAGGATGCTAGGGCAGGAGGACACACTAGGTACATGTTAAGACAAGTAGAGCAAATAACCACTCTCCTCTACTTTAAAATAAAGAATTTATTTATTTAAAGTCCTAAGTAAAAAGAATCACAAATGTTTAAAGAATCACTGAAGGAAGTGCTTTGACAACAGCATTATCTACTGTCTGAAACCAAGGGCAAAAGGAAGAGTATGGGCTTGTTAGTCCTACATGATACTTATTTAATAAACAAATGTATAAACACACAGTAACAGATTAGGCTCAAGAGACAATTACACAACACATCAGGAAGCACTTCCCCTCCCATCCCCAACCCACTCCGCCCAAGAGGTTGCAAAGGTAACAGAAAATTGCAAGGGCTGCAATTAGACTACTTCAACATTTTTATAGTAAAAAAAAGCTGGTGTCAGAAGAAAATTACAACATATGTTCTATTACAGAAACCCTAGCCCCATAATAATCTGAAGTTTAGTCACTTGTATTTTCTCCAACTCCACACACAAAATCGCTAGAAGTGAATTGTCCAACTACAAGAAATGGCTTCAAACTTGACTGCTTTTGAAAATTCCAAAGATACAGCATATTTTTAGATTTTCATAAAGCATTTGATACTCTCATTAAATCTTACGTGCAAAATTAGTTTGAGTTTACTGGCACAAACATACTCATGAACTGTAAACTGACTGAAGGGCTACAAACAGAGAGCAGTAGAAAATGGCAATATACCAAATCTGGGGGAACTGTCTAGTATTTTATCAGAGATCATTGAGAGATCCAAACTTATTTAACATCTTCCACAACAATTTAAGAGATGGAATGCATGTTAATGAAATCTGTATTACACATGAGGAGGACAGACATAGTACAATAGAGGCCTACAAAGATCAAAAATACAGGTAACAAAACAAAAAAGATTCTGTTCAGAATACAGTAAGCAAATCCAGATTATTTTTTGGGGGTAGGGGCGGAGGGGTCAACAAACAGCTACAGCTAGGAATAAGAAAACTGGGAAGTAATAATGCTGAAGGAACAACAGCGGACTAATTAGACATGAGCTTGCAATCTGATCTAGTCAAAAATAGGCCAAAGCAATTTGGGGCCATATAAACAAAGGTATGTCACAGGGCATGGAAGTAAATAGTCTCTATACACAGCTCTGGTGATACTGCATCTTCATTACATTTAGTTCTGGATATCTCTGTCCCAGAAAGTTGCAGACAAATTAGATGGAGTTCAAAACAAAGGACAAAAAGGAACCGAGGCAGAAAGATGAAGAGAACTACTTAGATCTTGGCAAACAATTATTATGGGATAGGGATATAGCCAATTTATTTGAAGGGTGTATACTCTACGAAGGAAGATTTAAATCAGTACAAGGAGAAACTAAAAGAAATTCTGAATTTCAACTGAACATAAATAGATATCCTTATAGTGAGATATTAGGCTGCTGAACAGTCTCTCAAGAAAAATGGTGGATGCACTATTGGGCAAAACACTAGAAAATGTAGTAAAGATGCATGTATCATCTAATTCCATGTGTTGTTCCTACAGTTTAACTACAATCATAAAATGGTTCTCACAGGAAGACCCATGATTAAATCAATTACAATTTCTGAGAAAACTGCAGACTATGTTCACTAATTTGCTCCTTTTTTCACCTACTGGACTGACAGCTACCATAACAGTCATCTCTACTTCCTTGAGGAAAACCATCAAAAGCAGTGTTTCAAAGATTGGCTGGAAGGGCAGTATGTCTGAAATCCAAGCCCAGTTTAAACACTATAATCACCGAAACCTTAACTTTTTCCGCACTATTTGGATAGGAGAGCTAATGGAATAAAGCATAAAGCAGTGCTGTTGAGCCAGCATCGTGAAAGGATATACGGAGCTACAACCTCCTTTGTTCTTGTTCATGGAGTAGAACCTGTGAATCATGATGGACTGCTTGGATGTGAACAGGTGCATAATAGAGCTTAGAATTCCTAGGTTAGCAATTTAAAATGTCACTAGGGAAGGCTTAGGTGGTTCCACCTCCTGCCTACTTAATCATCTGCAGAACTGAGCTTTTCTTCCACATGTAGGAAAAACCTTTTAGCTCATTTGAGCAGGAAAACTGTTTCTTGTGCAGACAAGAGGATCTGATGACCTCATTCATTCAAAGGCCATAAGGAAGGATTGCCCATTACCACCAAAAGATGGTGATGTTTCAAGTGATCTTTCAGGGAATGCCAGACAGATGGCCCCAAGCTCCAGAGAATCTATATTCCAGGATGCCTCTTGCTAAAGCCAGCAGCCCTGCAGCATAAATTAAGAGAAATGAGCTCCCCATCCAAACGTGCTGGCCAGGTGCAACCAGATTCATGTTAAAAGTCCTGACTTGAAAAGGTCCTTCGAAGATCTCAGGAGGTAACTGCAGGTCAAATCAAATCTTGCTTTGTGAATGTAAAGAAGTGTCTGCAAAGGTTTCTACTGCCCACTATAGTAAAGATCATCTGTGGACTTTGATCTATGTTAATGTTGTCAATACACCTCATCAATTATTGGGAGTGGACCACATCTACCCAGATTGAATCGGTCCTGTCAACACTGGTTCTCCACTTGTAACATAACTCTGTTCTCTTCATGTGTCAGTATAGTTATGCCTGCATCTGTAATTTTCACTCCATGCTTCTGAAGAAGTGGGTTTTTAACCCATAAGAGTTTATGCCCAAATAAATCTGTTAATCTTTAAGGTGCCACTGGGCTCCTCTTTGTTTTTGTGGATACAGACTAACGGCTACCCCCCTGATACTTTCCCTTATATTGATAGGTGTTTGAGTATATGTCCTAAGAGACAGTATCCATTCCAGAATGTCAGTTTTCCTATTCTAAATTTTAGTTTCCTGCAATATTTGTTCATTGACTTCAGGACCACAACTGCTTAATTCTGCCAGACTGCCTGGGCAGCAAAGGAAAGATGAAGATGGAATGCTACCAAAGGACCTATTCAGGATTGATGAATTAAAACACATTTGGAAGTATTTATCTGGGAAGATGGTAAACGGAACACTTTTGTTTTGTAGATCTTTGAAATGTTATGGGAAATGACCAGCAAAGACTGTACATCTCCCATCTTACCAAAAAGGTGAAGGCAGTTTCTGAATATCAGAAGAATCTGTTTCAGAAAGGTCCCAAGTCCTCTGAAAGATGGAGGGCAATACCCACTGTTCTTGTTGCAAAATGGTTGTCTGTTGAAGCTTGGTCTGTCAATTGTCCTGGTCTACTGTCCTCAGGAACAGCACCTATGATCTGTGGACTTTTGAAACATAGCCTCAGAAGGACTGCTTACTTCTATAAGATCTAAATTCTCCCCTGTTGCCTGGAAAAATGAGACAGACCTTCATCTGCCACCTCAAAACACTACTTTGTCAAGGAGTTCCCTGGTAATCCTATCCTCAGCCTATTTAAAACAAAAAAATCTGCCTGGATGCATGCCTATCAGGACCTAATCTCAGAGCTATCTTCTGGATGCTTCATTAACTGCTCTTAGTCTGGAAGTGAAACAGACTCTAGGAATAAGTTGGACACAGAGGCAGCAGCTGAAAAAAAATCTAAAGCAGTGGTAACTTCAGGTCTGATTCTTATTGATAGATAAGTGTTCAATTACTTTCCATCCAGGCTCAGATGGAAAGTAGGTAGATGCAAGAGAGGAGCTATAGTCACAAAATCTAATAATCTGCCCTTTGAAGGAATAACTGTCTCTAACGAGGAAACATCTAAATCAACTTTAGAAGGGTAATACAGCTTTACTTTAGGTTTTGGCCTTGTAATTAAGATTTTATATTTGAACATTCTAGTCAGATTTGATTACATCTTCCTGTTATCAATATTTAACAATGATAATCAGCATTTCAATATTAATTCTCACAAAACCCTCAAGATGTGTAAAATGAATGACAATTCTTACCTATCAGAATTAAAAACAAATATTTTATCATCTGCTCAAGGCCATGGAGGGAATTGTTAAGAGTCAAAAATTACTACTCACTAGCGCTTGGCTTCTAATCCACTATTCAACCCACCTGATTAAGCTGCTTTTTTTAGATTTGGTTTGTTGCTGCTACAAGACTGGTTCTTCATAAACTAGGATCAGATGATGATGCCAGGATATGTAATGCTGAGTGATGACACGGATTGAACTGTATGTCCTAATACAATATCTAAACATGAAACTGCCTCTGGCAGTTTTTAATAAGTTTTCCTTCAGTTGTTTGGATGTTCATAGAAACCTACTTCTTAAAACTGTACAACCACAAAAATAATACTTCAGAAAAGGCACACAAACTGAGCTGTGACAGAACACCAATTATCACTTTCGATATTAAGCATAGGAGGGTTTGTAGCAAAGCAGCCTAATGACACAGTAAAGGACTGAGTCAAGAGGGCTGGTTCCTGCTCCCCACCTACCACTAACTCACTGTGTACCTTTAGGTAACCTCTCTGTGTCACAACTGGTCTGTCTAAAATCGATTTGATAACTTATCTCTAGCTCAAAGGTATGTTGTGAGAGTTAATGTTCATAAAACTTTGTCAGCCACAAATGAAAAGCTCAGTATTTCATTTTTAACTGACAAAATATTTATGATTAATGTATGAAAAGTTTCATTATTTGTACTAACATTTGGTGTTTGAATAACAGACCCAAATACCACATTATTTTGGGAAGGTATATTTGTTATGAAAGAATACCAAAAGGGAGCTTAGGTAAGTAAATACTAAATTGCATTTTGTTGTTTTAACAAAAAAGCACACACTCTCTATTTTGTTTTTAAGCGTGATGGTGCTGAATTTTCACACTATTAAGCTTTCATTTGCTTTACAAAATACTCTATATGTATTAAATACAAAAAATCCAAATTGCTCAGGGCAAGCAGGAAGCTTTACCAGGAAAGTACCAATTTCTACACAATTTAAGAGTCCATTTAGCTTTCTAGACCTTACTACTGTGAAGAAAACATCCAAATGTGAACTTCGTGTAAATCAATATAGTGTCATCTTCCTAACAATACACCTAAATTTCTTCATTACCCCTGCTGTTGCTCCTAACTTTCCAGTGGGCCTTGCCATTATTCATCGATATTCAAGGCACGCTTGGACAGCAATGAAACCGACAAGAATTTAATCAGTTTCATTCTGCTGTTGCTTGGGAAAGCTTTAATAGCAGAGAACATAAAACTGATCTGATATGGCAAACCAATGCTCCATCTAGCCCTGTCTCTGATATTGGCCAGTCCCAGAGCTTTAAAGGGGAGGATACAAAACAGAGCAATTTTGGAGAGATCCACCAGTCTTCCCCTCCTGGCTTTGTCAGTCAGAGGTTTAGAGTCGCCCCGAACATGGGGTTAGATCTCTGATCACGGCTAATAGCCATTAATAGACCTATCCTCCATGAACTATAGTTCTTTTTTGAACCCAACTATACTTTTGGCCATCACACCATCCCGTGGTAATGAGTCCCACAGATTGTAAGGCAATTAATTGTGACACAGACAATTAAGCCATTGTCAGGGATGGAAAACCCAAAAATTAAGGTATGGGGAGATCCCCTGTTGGAACAGATGGAGGCTGATATAAAACTTGGAGCACCTGAGCAGGATCCACACCAAGTTCCCAGATAGTATCCTACCACCCTCCCCTTTCTGGAATCTTGGAGAGGCAAGCTAGCTTTTCACATGGGCATTGGCCCTCCTTGGATTCCTTATCTGTTCATGGTTAGTAAGTTTAGCCCTAGGAAGTAGCTATGTAAGTTTCCAAGCCTTGTGTGTGGATGCACGGTAAACACAGATGTGTGGAGAAATACTGATCGAATAGTTACCATATATACTCGATCTTAAGCCGGTTCGTTTATAAGCAGAAGCCCCCCAAGATGGATAAGTAAAAATGGAAAAAATGTTATGACCCATTCATAAGCCGACCCTATAATTCAGAGGTCAGCAAACTTTGGCTCCCTGGGCCATCAGGATAAGCTGCTGGCGGTCCACAATGGTTTGTTTACCTCGAGCATCCACAGGCACGGAGGTAAACCTAAGTAAACGAAGTGTCCCGGCGCGCCAGCTGCTTACCCTGACAGGACAGTAACTGGTGGGGAAATTTGTTTTTGGGGGGGGGAGGGGGGAGAAGCTGGGAGTCAGAGGAGTAACCCCTGTGATCATGCCCCACATGACCCTACCCCTAGCCCAGGACCCTCACACTCCCCCATCCCATCCCTTCCCACCTTATCTGGGGAGGGCCAGGGGAGGATATCTGACCTGGCTGGTGCTGCTCTGGCAGGCTGAGCAGCGCAGTCGCAGCCTGCTCTGGCGGGCCACACCAGGTGGCACGGCCACATGTTCCAGCGGGCTGGGCCAGGTGGCATGACTGCAGCGTGCTCCGGTGCCAGGGCGGTGTGGCCATACCCTGCTCTGGGGGGTGGGGCCGAGCAGCCCGGCTGCAGCTGCTTTGGAGGCTGGGGGGGAGAGCAGCCTGGCTAGAAGAAGAGAGACTCTGGCCCCACCCCTTCCCTTCTGGCTCTGCTGGCTGTGCGGCCGCTCCTTGCTCCCTCTGTTGGGGGGAGGGGCTGTGTCCCACTTCTCCTTCTCTATACCCATTCATAAGACAACCCCCTTCTCTGGTGCTTCCCTTTTTTACTAAAAAAATTCAGCTTATGAACAAGTATATACCGTAAATACTTTTTGTGTTATCTGACCAGCTCTTGCTAATCTACAAATATATTTCTTGAAATTTGAATACTTGTGATGTCTTGCTGCTTTTGTACTAGCCCTTGTAAAGTTAGACTATTTTAAAAATAATGAAATAGAAAACAGTTACAATTAAATACAGTACACAATATTTTACCCTTTACAATGCAGGAGCATGGCTTTGTAGAAGGCATCAAGTAAAATTTTCAAGACTGAGATATATTCCCCAAATTCTGGATGTTCTTACATTAACTACTATATTATACAACCAGCAATAGAACTAGTGGCTCAACACAAGGTCAGGTTTACTGATCTCTCATTTAGGTCCTGGATACTGCAATCACATCCATGCCAGAGGAACAACTGAAGTCAAAACTGAAGTTTAGCACAGGTGCAAGGGTCCACCTGTGTGGATTCAATTCCAGGATATCAGCTGTGGATGGTAAGCATTTTAGGTGCATGGACAGTCTATTTTAAGCTTGTAAAGTGGCCAAGAAAATGGGGCTCCAATATTTATAACGGACAAGCAAGTACTTACATAAGGCATTTCTAATATACCCATCTTAATAATAAGCATCAGATGACAATATTTCAGTTAGTAAATGTGACTGAGAATCTCCAAATGATTTTAAATATTTTGAGCAATAGCATGGCATGGTACAGAATTCAGCTTGCACAAATGCAAAATAATGCATGTTGGCAAAAATATATATATTTTTTCCCCATATACATTAATTGATTCAACTTGGAAAATCCACGACAGACTGAAGATGCCTGACTAGCATGCCACAGTAATTAAAAACAAGAAATTTGCCTGCATGAAAAAAGCATAGCAAATAGATTAACAATGGTCAGCTCTCATTTGGAGAATAATATTCAACTGACTGGCTTCAGAGGACATTTGGTCAAATCCTATGGCTGGATCTGAGGGGGGTCTGGTTAATTTTACGAATGTTAATGACACTTTTCATTATGCAAACTAAGGTCAGAGTAAATCTAATCTCAGGATTCATCTTTTAAGTTGATCATACTTTACTCTTGAAGTGTTACACAATTTGAAAAGGTCAAAGATTTGACAAGGGCTCACTGAAATCACTTGTAAATCTCAAGCCACTGAGTATTCACATCTTCCGCATTCAGGTCTATTCTCTCATCAATGCAGGAGGTTTTTGCGCACATAATGCAAATAGGAGTTGCACATAGGATTTACACTGGTATCAGTGAACGAAGGAACCTTTTAGTTCTCCTTCTCAAAGTGCAGCTAGTCATTGCCCTACTTTTATTTGTCCTATGGGGACATGAAGCACTGCTAGTGTACATACTCTGTTCTTTTTAACTGAACACTGATTTTTAGAACAACTTAAGACATCTAGCCTTTAGAAAAAGTGAAGGACAATTAATGCATCTATCATCATCTAAGAATCAACAAAAAAAGTCAGTTTCACTTTCAGATTCCCAGTATGGCAGTATTTGGGTTGCAGACAGAGGGGAATTACTTGTTTAAAAGCAAAAGTCCATGTTTTGTTTTTTAAATTGTGGGTGCATACCACTGGTCAAGATTTTGTAAGAGCTGGCTTTTCCGGAAATTTATGTTTTGGGTCAAATATAAATTGTCGGTGATCCTTAAACAGGACCTTGCCAAATCTTATGCCATTTACAGCTCCCACTAAACTATACTACACACTTTCTACACAAACTGTCAACAGAGGTCATCCAGAACAGAAAGATACTGAGTGAATGCTCAAGCTCAGAAGTTGCAACATAAGGATTAATGTCAGAGAGGAATTTCTACAGAATAGATTGACAGAGTTGAAACAGGAATCATACACTGTAAAAGCATTTCTATCCCTGCATACAATGCTGAACCCACTCTGGCCAACTTCACAATAATCTATCAGTGGAGATGGAATCTGAACATTCACATATTATTGGATCTTATTAGTGCCATCTGCTAAGACTAACTGATACTTAACACACCCTGTGCATGGTGCGCTCTGACACTAACATTTCACTGCAGTTACATGTAATGACTATTTGACATGGCAGCTAAAATTAAAACCAACTCAGATAAGAGCTCACGAAGTATCATAAACTGAGAAATTTTAAGTGCTTCACGATGTATGTCCAGCCATCACAGATTCACTAGCTAGTTTCTTGCAGAATTATAGCATGTCACATCAATAATATAGCACACATTTCCAGATTCCAATGTGGCAATATACAGTACATATCTTAACATGCTCCTTTAGTGGTCAACTATAGCATAAAACGAAACATGGCCAAAGTGAGTGTCCAATATAATGGATGTACTGCACACAAGCTAATACACATTCTTCTCTAGTCTAAATTTCTGTTTATAGAATTTATAGAGCACCACACCATCTAGATGTCAGATGACACTAAGAAAGGTTATCTAGTAACAGCTTTGATTTTGTGTATCTTTTGTATATTTATTAGTAACGATATCCACTGGACATCTCATTTGCATTCTTGTATTGATATTGTGAACTGCTTTAATAAAAATTAAATTATGGGGAACACCACAAGGCTAAGTTGATTTTTTGAACACACTCACTGATGACTGGAGTTTCTGAAGAGTTAATTACAAAGAGGTTGTGATAACTTTGACACTATTTGAGATTCAGTGGTAAAGGATGTCTTGCAATATCTGCATCTTAAGTCTGCTATGAATGAATGGGTGTAAACCCTGTGTGGAATAACATGCAACTTGAACTTATCAGCTAGGTTGGCTGTACTTCTGAAAGTTTACTTCTGCAACCATGTGGGAATCCTGCAATAGTTTCTCCTTGAGATCTGCAGCCCAGCAAACTGATATCTTAAAGGGTCCAGTGGGGTAAGTGTTGCTTTAGAAAACCTTCCCATTCTGAAACCCAAACTTCTCAAAGTGGGTCACGAGGGTGGCTGAAGGTTGTGACATCAAAGGCCTCTCAGAAGCTGGTGAACTAAGGGGAGAGGAACAGCTCTACCAACTATGAAGAATACTATTTAAAAGTGCTAAGCAGGTAGTTGCCTCAACCCCATTGCTCACAGCAGTCAACCACTTCCTAAACTCTATTCACTACCACCTTCTAACAAGCCTTAAAACAATACTAGACCACAGAACCCACCACTACCTTACACCACCCAGCAGATTTCATCTCCCTCACCATTGCCTACCAGCCCCTTCACAAAACCAACCATGGTTTCTTGCTGTGAACCAAATTCCACAATACTTCACAGTCACAACGGATTGTGTGTGTAACTAAAGGACTATGGTCATGATAAAAACCTGCAGCTGATTTTGGAGTCCCATACAGAAAAACTGAGAACAGATACTGTTAACTTCTCATTTTACATTACAATACAAAAAAATATTTCCTCCTACTTCAGGGTGTATCATGGTTATGGGACAAGGTGGAGACTGGATTGTATTGAAGTCAAATCATGAATACAACTACCCAAGCACCATAACACTGTGGATTGGAACTTCCATTTCATTCAAACAGTGGTTAGGTTTTACAGTGTTAATCTGTCCTGGATTATGTTATCCAACCCTAGACACATAACAGGGAAGAACATTCTCTAACCTTTATATTTGGTTTATTAGCAATGCTTTCAAACACAAGTCTTCTGACACACAAAGTAATATTTGAGTTTTCCTGTTATTTACATTTGTATTGAATAGATGCATTTTGAAACTTTAAAATGAGAACCTCAAATGTGCCAGAATTAAAAAAAAGATGGTTTCTTGAAATAAGAGGCCATTTTCAGACAGATTGTTATTTCAGTGAAGGGTGTTCACGGTTGGTTCACTTAAATTCAAACAGAATCTGAACTGCTAAGACTTCTATTCACAAAAGCAATTCCTTCCATTCTTAAATTCCTGTGCACATGAAACAGGTTCCACCACCGAACTCTCCTACTGTTTAATATTGTAAAAATACAGATAGAGGAGAGATACTGACAGTATATATTTGCACTGTTAAACATTTTATGTATTAGTGTATAGTACTTAAGAAAATATTACACATGCTCTGTATTTATTTTCCAAGCTATGTTTCTTGTGGATTCAAAAAATTTCACTCATACCAAAAATACAAACTACTTTTAATTTGCTATTTTGTAAACTTGCTCTGCGCAAACAACTGGAAACAGAAATTCTCCCTCCCGCCCTTCCCCTCCAGTCACTGCCTATAAATTAGGCAGGATTGATTTACACCATTTACTAAAAATGAAGAGCAAAGGAATTTAAGATTTATTGGTCTTGCATTTATAGGAGCTCTCATTTTTACCATATTATCTTTTCTAAAATCAAGAACTATATAAATAAATAGGTCAAAACAGCTCTGAGACTTTCTGCTAACAAAACTGTTCTGTATTCAAACACACACAATGATGGTAACTTAATAATGTAACCAGGACCACACTAGTAAAAATCTCTTCCTCTGAATGAAAAATCAAAAATTGTATTATAGGCCATTTAGGACATTGCAAGTAGTTTTTAAAAGAATTGGCAAAGCTCATTAAAATACGTTTTTAAACCAAAAATGAAAAAGCAAAATGTAACAGGCAACATGCACAACTATACTATTTGTATCAACTTCAGGCAACAAACACAAAAAGCTCACCACCCCCCACTGAAAAATAATCAAGTTCACACAGAGCTCTCTTAATGACTCCTACAAAATAGTTAAGTGGAAGATTTCAGAGAAGGATGCACAAAAAACGTTTAGCAGACTTAACAATTTGATTAAACAGAGCCCTGAGAGAGTTTAACAATGTTCACAGTATACGCATAACACATTTACAACAAGAAAGAAGAAAGGCACCTGGAGACATCTGACACTGGGCATGCTCTGCAGGCATCTCAGTGCGCACATGCTCTCTACCAGGTTGGAGCAGCCTAGCCACAAAGACCTTGGCACAGAACACTGCAGGGTGACAAAAAGGAAGGAAGAGAAGAAGCAGTTAGATGCCACAACAAATCACTTAATGCAGGCAACTCATTAGTATGTTCAAGTGGACACGTATTTGTTTACTTCTATGTTAACCAACAGTTAGGGGCCAACAGCAAAACTACTACTGAAGATTCTTTTAAAATATATGTTATCCCACTGTCACATGAAGCCTAACGAGTTGATTTACCAAACTGCTCACTCCTAGCATCTACTCGAATATTTTAGCCTACGATGCATGGTATCAGAATTGTCGCAATTCATTTTCAACATATTCTGCTCTTGACTTAGTTCAGAATCTTGTATTCAAGCATTGTTATTGTCAGAAAAGTGACTACATAAAAATGGCACCTTCTTAATCTGCCTCGTGTGTATTCAGTTATATTTGCTAGTTTTAGTGTAAATTTTTATGATTTTTTTTAATTTTACATTGTCCTAGGACACAGAACTATGGGCTTGTCTTCACTAGAAAAGGAGGAGTCGTTAGCATACAAACTTGAGGAGCTGGATTAAACTAACATGGTATTATACAAGACTTAAATCAGACTTAAGGTTCACCCATGTGACTATGTCAAACACGACTTGCCTCTGTTTATACCACATTGCAAAGTCCTCCTTAAACATCATGTTAGTTCCTACAACCACTCACGGTTATGTTCTAATTTGACCACATTTTCTAATAAAAAGAAGCCCAAGAAAAGAGCTCAATTTTATTCTTCCTCAAATATAAATATTTTTTTAAAACAAAAGTGCAAACTACAGTGCAAAATTCTGCTCTCAGTTACACATGTGCTGTTACTTATTGAATGAGTTACTGACAAAAACAGTATTCCGTCATAGGTATAAAGGAGGGAAGATTACTGGTAATGACAAGCCGGCAAAAATGAGCTCAGCTACCAGATTCCAAGTTGTTGGCACTGGTGGTTATAAAAGTCTCTTTTTACTTGCAAACTGGGGCAACGTGATGTGGAAGTCACACAAAACTTAGAAATCTCATTATGCCATATTTCAGAGTCCATTTTCAGGATTTGGCAGTACTGTACACTTAAGATACAGAAAAAGTAACTAAAATGGATCCAGTTATTCACTACTGAGCAGCAGGTAAACCCAACTCTAAGATTGGCACAGTCCTAGTTTTCAATGGCTTTTCACGCTCACAAGTGCCCTATTTAGCTTTTATTACAAATACCAAGTCAAATACATTTAAAAACTTCCCAAAGTAGTTTGTACAACAAAGTTAAAGCAGCATGGGGCCACAGATGAAAACCTTTGAAAAGCAGTTATTGTGCCAATATTTAGAAGGGGGATCCAGAGCAAGAGAGGTTAAAACCATATTTTCTTATAAGTTCCCCTATGTTTTTCCATTCAAAATTAAAATTCTTTACACTGTGCTAAAAAATAAAAACTATAAAGGGCAAAAATGCCATGATTATGGCCAATCTCAGAAATTATTCAAATTGTCTCTTCTACTTTGTGAGCCTGAATGTATTTGGGCTGTGCCTGAAAGTATATGACTGAGTAAATGTATACATCTCATTTGCAGATGTAAAACTAGAAATGTTACTACTCTGAAGTTAAAATAATTTTGCCTCCAATACTCAAGCATAATCGTATAACCTTGTATTTAGTTTTTGGAAAGTTCATATTTAAAAACTGAAAAAAGATGATTTTCACTTACCTACCAAATTTCAAGTCTGGAAGTCTATCTTTGCCCCACAATAGCTGATGTACTCCCACCTAAAGCTTCACTTCCCAAACTGTTTTAAGCGATTCATTGGCTATAGTAGGGGAAGCTCAGAATCCTAATCTCAAAATACTGGCAAGTGAGCTAAATTTTCAAAAGTAATTTAGAATAAAAGTGTTCTTTAAATCTAAACATTCATTCTAATAAAGATGATGGGTATTAAAGTTAACACACAAAGTTTGCTGTTCACCTGAAACTCCACTCTCTGGTTTCTCCAAAAATTCTCAAGTAGGTTGGTGAACTGCACACAACCACAGCTAGCCCATGTCAGCTGGCTCAGGCTGTGGGACTATGTAAGTGCAATGTAGACATTCAGATTTGGTCTGGAGCCCGGGCTCTCAGGCCCTTTCCACTCTTGGAGTCTCAGAGCCTGAGAATCTACACTGCAATTTTATAGCCCCTCAGGGGAAACCCCATGAGCCTGAGTTAGCTGACCCAAGCCCTGAGACTCGGTGCCATGGGTTTTTTAATCACAGCGTGGACCTATTTAGTGGTTTATACATTTGATCCTACATGAGGGAAAAAATTTAATTCAAATACTGATTTTTGGCATATATACTTCAATGTCATGAAGTATGTCACTGTTTGTTAGTAACTGAAGCAAGTTTGTAAACATCTCAGGTACAGTACAAAGTTTTTTAAAATTTTGGTCATTTTAGTCTCAACTAATTAGAAGAAAGAGTCAGTCCAGTTTCTAGATTATTTACTACATTTGTGTTTGTAAAATGCTCTAATTAAATGACTGAAAGACTATGAAGCTTTGGAGAGCCACATGCAATTCATAAACTTTCAATTTAGCTAAACCATTAGGCAGAAACATTGTTTATTCTCATGACAAGTTTAAGCCACATGGGAAACTTTTCTTCCAGTATTACAAACTCCAGAATAAAGGGATTTATAAAGGAAAAACTAAGACTCTTAGCTATAGCAGTATTATGCTTTACTAAACATGAGACAGCATCAAATAGTGCACACAAGATTTCACAATAAAACAGGAAAATCCAAGTGAAATATTTATGCACTTCAGTAAAGAACAAAAGTGTTTTTGATCTGGTGTAGCGACCCACTAGCTACAACTGGAGGCATGGAAGATCTATCACAGTCAATGTAATGAACATGATATGTTTTACCTTTTGCTTTCTAGTAAGAATTTGGATTTAAGCTGGTAGTTTCCACCTTTTAGTCCAACAGGACCTTACACAGCTGCGATGATCTAAAACTGATGATCTCAAACTGAGATGGGGAAAGGGAGGACTGAAGAGGAAGATGCATAATGGACAGTAAAAGTGAATTTGGTGGTTTTATCTCAGACCGTTTCAGATTGTCCACCACAAGAAAAAAGGAAAAGTAAACATTCCTTTCTGGGGTCAGAAGCAGAATCCATCTTAGACATACTTAATGCCAACTATTAATTTTACTATTTGGTGCCCAGATAGTATAGCACTGTACTTATTAAAAACACGTAACAGTTAAATGCACCCCAAAATCTGCAGCAACGAGCCATCTCTATAGGAGAGACACTAAACACAATAGCAGGGGTACAGCACATTAAAACAAGATCATTGGCCAGAACCTGGGGAGAAATTTCCACAGCTGAGTCAACTCAGGTTTCTCACTGCAGAAAATATAGTTTCATGCTACTAGCACAGCAATCCCAAAGCTCCAGAGAGGGCAACAAAATGGGTTAAAGTATGGCAAGCCTTGCAAGAGAAAAGATTGAAAAAAACTAGGGATACTAGAGTGAAAAGAGAACAGTTTGATAGGTCTTCATATGATAATTTATTATAAAGCAACACCACAAATTGGTCAGACACTTTTAGGCTTAGAAGTCACTCAAAGTTAGTGGCTGAAAAATGTAATGTTCAACAGGCCCTCTTCATAATTCACTGAGAGATGGTCACAATCAAATTGTAAATGCATTTATAAGTGAAACTGATGTGAATACCAACATTTCGAGTTAAGTAGCCTAAGATAAGGTTAATCAAATCTCATGCTTCAAGGCATAAAATGATTACATTTGTGTGGGGTGGTTGGTCAGGAAGTCACACACTCCTAAATACAGTGTCACAATTTTCCAGGTGAATTATTTTATTTGGGGGTAATAGGGCTTACGGATTGCTCCCTTTCCCTCAATACTATTCTTCAAGCATCAGGTTTAGATCAGTATCAGAGACAGAAAAAATGCATTGCTCATCCATTTTTCTGATCCTTCAGAAGCCCCATGTTCCTAAAATGATCTACATTCATTTCACTGTGATTAAATTCAGTGAACCTCCTATAAATAATCATCAACTAATTTGGCTGTCTGACACCAGATGGGGCACTTTAAGATCTTAATATTTAGTTTTTTTAATATAAAATTAGGCTACCTGTAGAAGTGTTTGCTGCCCTACGACCCATCACAGCATACAATAGGATTGGAACATCTAGTGATGTCTTGAAAGGTGGGCAGTTAGGACTTCTCAGATGAGGATTCATGATGTGGAAATTTTCTCTTTCCATTTATACCAGAATTTGTCTGTGGCATCCTTAAGGGGAAGCAGTTTTCATCCTCCCTTTGTTAGCTTTGTTGTTTAGGGCACCAACAGTTCTAGAGCAGTTATATGCAAACAGTGATGCTATTTTGATTTCAGCTATTTGTTAAAGAACTCTCCAAATCAAGAAACCTTTGGATTCAAAAGTCAAAAAATTAAAATTCATCAAAAAGTGGGAGATCAGAATGTTTCTGAAACTTTTACAATCATTCAACTGTGACTGTCAAACTGTTTTAAAACATCCCCTAGAAAAGCTCAAGGAAAACTCTATATTAAAAAAAGCGTCCCACAAAGTGGAACCAATACTCATTCTGTATCCAACAGTGCTAACATTATACTGCTATAGTTAAGGGTATCAACATTTTTAATGTAATTCCTTTTTGTCGAAGATGGTATAAGTATTATAAACTTGGCACTGAAGGTCCCAACCTGAGGATGATTTTTTTTAAAGTACACATACTTTAATCAATTAAGCTCTCAAGATACCAGAGTGCAGAAAAATATTAAGAGTTTTGGACATTTGTTTCTATGCAAAAAAGAACAGCTGTGTCTTTCAAAACGAGAATTTGCTGACTTAGTCCAATATGAACATGATCTTTTGGTATTTTAGAATGACAAAGGTAAAGATACAATAAATCAAATGAGGTTTGAATAGTAACTAAAGCACACCACCTTATTTTTAGAGGTTTGGGTTTTTTAAGCTAGAGGTACATTTTAGGGCTGTCAATTTATTTTACAGTTTAATATAAGAAAGAAAATTAAACTGAAAGTCCACTCAGTTTTGTTAAGAGTCCTATTTAAAACCAGAGAATGAAATGCCATCCCTAGCCAACTCTCTGGTGCCAATAAATTAGTCAATCAATAGCTAGTATTCTGGATTTCCCCGTATAGAGACCCATATTTGCAACATTAAGCTACACTAGGAAAAAGTTAAGCCTTCTCTTTCCCTTGATTTGTGGATACAAAACAGATGCACGTTATTACAGTCTTCTGTAACTTGGTACGGTTTAATTTGCTTTGGTTTAACCTCAACAATAGAGGAACTGGAGCTGCCTCTGCTAATCTTTAATGCAAATATGTGCATTAGCACCCAGCACTGGAAAATTAAGACTCATAGGTTAACTGCTGCTACTTAAAATGCTGTTCCAGGTCTGGGATAGAGAGAAGACATCTTCAGTGGTAGTCTACACCTAATCTTCTTAACCAGGGACACTAAAAAGAAAGCTTTGTTCTAGTGAACAGAAACAAGATATGACCATTTCTGAAAGAAATTCCATGATCACAAGTGAAATTTTAATTTAGGTTCTAAGACCCCTCTCCCCCCTAAAAAAGCAGAATGAATCACAGAACAAATTGTAAAGTTATAATGCTACTCAAGGGTCTTCAGTATTTTACACCCAGCAGAGAGTAGTCACCGGCTGCAGTCAATCTCCTTCAGCTAGCTGAGGTATCATGCAGACCTTATCTCGCATTTTTACTTTACTTACATGACTCACCCAACATAGTCATAAGCTGAACTAGTAGGTATTGAGAAGAAGTAATCTGAAGATTTGCATGTGGTGGGAGAGTGCAAATTCTGTTAGAAAAGTATGCTTATAAGTTGTGAATATTTAGTGGAAATAAAGTGTGAGACTTGCATGTGATATGAGTAACTGTGTTTCACAAGTAGCAGCTTGGCTTGATAATGCATTCTTTTATGCTGTGCACTTAAATAAAGTTCAGGATGTCTTGTGCAACCTATTTTTTATTAAAATGTTCTAACATGCAAGACAATGTGTGTCAGACCAACAGTACTTTGGTACCAACAGTACCTCTTCCCCCTTTAATATCAAAACCAAGTTCTCTTGTGCACATGCAGTGTAAGCACAGAGTCTCCAGAAAGTATTTTTTGGAATAGTGGTATCACATCACCACGCACTCCTAAACAAAATGCAAGTGGTGTATCTATTCCTAAGTGTCTACATTCTAAATAGAATGTAGCCTGAATACCATGTTTAAATATTTCCAAAACATATGAGGTACCAAATGCATGTTATGAAATCAAAGTTCTAGTTCAACTCAGGAAGGGCATTTAGTTACTTTCTCATTTTACTCACAAGTCAAGGGAACTCTCTTTGTACAACACAATTTACTTTTCCATTTTAGTACTTGAGATTAAACTACAATACTTTAAGATTGAGCTTCTCAGAAGTCAGCGCATACCTACTCTGTTGCAATCAACCAAATTCATCTTAAAGACTTCGTGAAAGTTTGGGTCACTTCTTTATTCTTTAAAGTGCTAAAAAGATTCAAGAAACTGATCACTGGGTCTCTTGTCCATTAGATAATAGTCCAATTAAACCAAACAGGCATTCAAAAATCAACCCAGTGATACAGCTTTCCAATTGTCATTCAAGATCTGTGTATAATTTCCTTGAACTTTGGGAAGATTCTCACAAAAATCGTTACCTTAGTTTTAAGTAAGCTATAAATAGAAAGTAATTTGATCTATTAAACAAGTTCTCCCTTTTACCAAAGAGTTCTGTGAATTCATATTGTGCTGTGTAGAAGAAGGGTGATCAGTACTGCCATCCCACTTTGTTCCTGAAGATCAAAGTACATATTTGCTACAAAAGGAGTATAAATTCAGTGCGGGAGAGATTTAAGCGCTTTTCCTTGAGTGTAAAAAAATCTTACTCCATTTTAATTTGTTCATCAGGAAAAGACTCATGAGATGCAATATCTTGTTTTCATAAAGACCCAAGAGGACTACCAGAGAAAACACTAATACAATTACATCAAATGCCCTAAATGGTATTAACTGATTCTTGAGACAAAGCTGTATTTTCCAACATATGTTACATCTAAATTAAACTTACTTTCCCTAATACACATGAACCTCATCTCTAATGGTTTTCTGAAAAAATCAAAAAAGTTATGTTCTCTTCTAAACTGGCAAATCAGCTGTGTTACATTAAAATAGTCTTTTTGGAAGGACAAAATGAAAAAAGCAGTGCCTTACTTTCTACTCTCTCAGACACCAGAAAGAGTGGTGTCACCTACCTGTCTGGAAACAGTAGCACGTCATGTTAACAGTATATCAGGTCTGAGAAATAAGATGAAAGGTGGAAAGTGGATGTGGGGAGTTGTTAGATGACTAGCAAAGGCTTACTGTATAGCAGTTAGGCAATTAGAAAATTATGTTTGAAAATGGTCTTAGAAGTTATGGTAGAGTTAAAGAGCAGGCTCAGGATCTCTCATCAATGGGCTTGTCTATGTTAGGATTTAAAGGACTGCTAAAATTTGATAACTAATGTGTTCTAACAGTTTTGCAGACAAGGTAGAGTGTAATTTTAACATTAGCAAAATTGGTCAAATTAAAGCCTCAGTTTAGCACATTATAAAGCAGGGTTTCACTTTCAGGTTTCATATGCTGCAGGAAAAAGTTTAAACACATTATAATTATAAAAAATTGTGAAAGCATTTCCACTGTTATTTTTACAAGATTTAAATACTGGACAAAACTTAGGCTCTGAACCTTCAAACACCTGTATATGTGGTTAATTTTACAAATCAAGTAGAGCCACTCGCTTCGATATGAATAGTCCTTTTTTATCTTCCAAAAATTGAATATAATTACATACAAACCAATCTGTATTAAAATCCCATAAAGTCAAGTGACTAAAGTACTCTTGATTTGCAAAAACAGCTCATTTTCTGATTCAGTTTTTAAATTTTTTATTTTAAATGGTTTGCATGAGGCAGCTAGAAATGTAGTTTCCCTATTTTGATTTCTTCATTTTTCAAAAACCACGTCAGGCTCATGGTTTTAAAAAAAGAACAGATGGTGACTACCAAATATGCCATCAGTAGCATATTCCCCATTGTAATTCCAGAACTAGATTCAACCACTGAGGTTTCATGGGATCCAAAAATCCCACAGCGTGTGATCTTCTCCAATTTCAAACAGCAGCAAATACTTCTTAAATTCAGGTTAGCCTGAAAGTTTTCATTTGTCCTCCATAGTTCAGAAATTGAAGATACGACAGAAAGAAACACACCCAGAACTTCCCTCATCCTAACCAAATACGATCCAAGTCAGCCAAAATAAAATTAAACTCAAAAGCTGCAGATGCCAGTGAGGAAAATCATTAATTTATATTTTAAACTGTTAAACGCAACTACAGTTTTTTATATATAAATAAAAGACTACAGACCAAGGAAATGTATAATTCAGCAAAACAAGAATCACACAAGAGCACAAGACCTAACCACAAAAGTTACTTCTATATTAAAAACTGACTATCGTAAGAATCTTTGTTTTAAATACAAGTAATGATTTTCTGCAGAAGAGAACACACAAAGATGCCCCAGAAGTATCAAACTTGGACAGCAGTTAAGGTTAAACCAGATGTAAATCTAAAAATACAGGAAATGGGAGACTCCTGAAAAGCTAACAAGGGATGTGTTGTCCTCAACATGCTGAGTTTAGTGTTACTACAATTAGGAATTATACACAAATCTGTTGCAGATGAGAGGACAGAGGATGAAGAACATTGGAAATATATGGAATACCTTGTCAAGAGAAGTCCATTAAAGTAATTTAAGAGAGAGTAAAGCTGAATGGTAGCACAGGTAGAATGCCTAAATAGCCCTCTGCTAACTTAAGATAAGTACCCTTTTTCTGTCCAGCAATCTCCTTTGTACTTAAAACACCTCCCCACCTCCCTACTACATACATTACCTTTCAGAGCGGTTTAAAAAAAATTCTAACATTGTACTATTTTAGAGATATTTCAATCTCTCTGAGAAAAATCTATTCTAGGTCACTTGAAAACTACAACTGAGCAAAAGCAATTTGTACCAATCTACTGTAAAATCAACCTGCTGTAACTCAACAAAAATTGCTCATGAAAGAATCATTCAAACTGGCTCATTTGTGTTTTATAAACTAACTACATTCTAAATGTAACTTTTATTAAGAGTTCAAAAATGTCATACACCAAGCGCTATCTACACTAGGATTTCTAATCGTGTTTTAGCTCCTCATCAGTACACGCACAACTAGAAACTGTACTGCAGACAAAGAAAAACATTTGTTCCTTTTATAAATTAACAATTGTAAATTGTAGAGAACACATGACAGTACATGGTTAAAAAAATCATAGGATACATAGGTTCAGCAATGTAACAATGCTTAATAAAAAAAGTCCTGGAAGTCTGAACTTCTTTAGCCCCTTCAAAAAAAAAAAAAAAAAAACAGTGTTTTTTCCTCCCAATTTTGTCTTGTATACTACCTACTTTGAACATCCATGCATGCCTAAATATTGTTTTCTATTTCACCAGGAGATACAAAGTTTATGGATTGTAGTCTGTTCTAAAAATGTATCCGTGAGCAAAAGTAACTTGCTAAAAAGTTATACATGTATATACTGAACATATTTATTGTTTTTTAAACTAAAAAACACACAATAAATAGCTAACATTTTTTCATCCTGTAATATTTTCAAGGAGATAATGCAGAAAAAGCGAAGTGTTGAACTTTCAGACAAATGCAACTAAGCAGAAGCAGTAAGATATAGTACAGGGTAATTTCTTACCTGAAACTTTGTTTCTGAGCTCCAGATCCACCAATCCAGAATGAATGGGGATTCGAATGGGGTTTCCTTCTCAGACTTGTCTGTCAAAAGAGAGCAGCCAATCATCTTCAGCTTGGTGTACCTACTTCTTTCTTGAACGAAATCCCAATTATGTACTCCTAATGCTGTTAGAAAGACAAGGCAACCTATACAGCTTACTATGACTCCAGTAGCAACTAAATTTAGAGGGGTCACCGGATTGGTGGATCTAAGACAAAGAAACTAATTTACAGAGAAGAAATTGCTCTTTCCCATGCCCTGAATCAACCAATCCAGAACAAGTGCTTTTAGATCAAAAAATCATTTTACCAAGATTAAGAGAGATGAGAATAAACTATTACTCAAAGAATGAAGAATGTGCTATAGCCTCAACCACCATTTACATACAGGGAATATGTTTAATTAATTACTAGAAGGCTAATTTCCAGGTTTCCAAAACAGGCATCGCTTCTTAACTCATGATGCTGGTTCTCTCTCAAAAAGCTGCTCTACTAAACTGCCTCCACATACATGCTTTGAACCATTCTACTACAATGATTCTTGGCCTTTTTCTGAGTCCCAAAACAAATTCAATTTTTCCTGAGTGCCCCTAGTAACAGGTAACCTTAACAGCTTTTCTAATCTGAATCATGCCAGAGTTCACTGTATTTGTAGTATCACTGTCTTTCTGAAAAATTAATCACAGAAAACTGCAAGATAAGATAAACCATTCTCTTAACCAAGATAATTATTAGAAAAATTTGTCCTCTATATTGCCACAATCAAATGACAAAGCCTAAAATCAAAGGCAGTTCCTGTGCTACCTTTAGATGTATATTCAGCTTATAAAGTGGGTTTAAGTGGCAAAGATACTAGAGCAAAGGTTTCAAATTGTGGTCCGTGGCCCACGAGCTCCATTCAGATGGTCCGCGGTTCCTTCTAAGGTGCATGCCTGGGTAGCTGCACGTGTGAGAATGAAGAGCCACCCACTAATTAGTGGAGCCACGCGTGCCTAGACCCTGGAGAAGACACACATGTAAGGTGAAGTGGTGGCTGGGGGGCGGGGGGGGGAAACAGGTGTTAGGGGAAAGTGGGATAAGGGGGGGCGGAATTTGGGATGTATTGAGAAAGAGGCGACTTGCCACAGCTCCAGGGCTGCAGAGAAAAGAGACGGCCCTCCTTCCTGGCCTCAGCTCTGTGGCTGCTGTGGCACAGGAGACATGCCCCTCTTTACCAGCCCCAGCGAGGTGGCTATCACAGAGGAGAAGAAAGGGCACATCCATCGCATTAGAAAGGTAGACTACTGATATTAAAATATGAGTTGTGTGCTTTTATTTGTAGAACAAAAAAATGTTTATTATGCTTTTTTATATAGTGTTTTTATCCAAAGCGCTTTACAATAGTTAGCTAATGGTACAAACAACATTTGGAAAGATCATTAAATGGTCCGCCGAGACCATCAGAAATTTTCAAGTGGTCCATGAAGAAAAAAAAAGTTTGAGAACCACTGTATTAGAAGAAGCCTTCAAGAACACAACCACTATAAGATGAATCCTGCAGAGCTTATTGAGCCTCTTGCACCACTAACTGTGGATATGTATCCTAAACAGACTGAAATCCCTTTGTCCAGATATTGCTCAAAAAAGTCTAAAGTTACAAAGATACATAATTTTTTTTTATTTATTTTTTTAGAGTATCTATCCTCACATTAGGAAAAGAAAACTTTTGCTAGAACTTGGGAAGATACTGTCAGGGCCATCAGTTCCAATACTTTTGCTTTCCTCATCAACCCCTCCCACAAGCCAGTGCATTGATTGTTCCAGTATCTCCTCAGGAAGTGCCGCATACATCAAAACAAAGGGACTTTGGAGAAAGATGGGAGAAAAACAACTGCCATTCACATTGGTTGTGTGTACCACTAATTTATCAAATCTGAAACTGCCTGGAATCAACTAGGGAAAGGATCGTCTGCACCTTTGTGTTCATTTGTTACTTTATTGCAGACATATCAATAAGTCTGCTGCAAAATAACATTTCAAAAAGACAAACAGACTTAAGAGTTTGACATTAGGTCCAATCTTTGATTTCAAAAGGACCTCAATAGTTGCCATGTACATCACAACTAAGCAAGCCACAAGATGTCTAGGAATATGACTCTCACACATAAAGAGCACAACATAGCTTCTCAGGTAGTAAGAAAGCCACCTGAAATACCTAAATGAACCATTTCTCCAAGCAACGACAGAGTCAGAGAGTCATGAGAAGGAATGACCAAGTTACCATGAAGGCATCTCCTAAAAGTTCTGTGGAAATATGTTGCAGCGTAGGTCTCAATTTCTTTGGAAGTGAAAACCTGCATCACGGAGACCCAACTTGAATGTCAAAGTTTCCTTAGAGGGATAGCCGTGTTAGTCTGGATCTGTAAAAGCAGCAAAGAGTCCTGTGGTACCTTACAGATTAACAGACGTATTGAAGCATGAGCTTTTCGTGGATATTCACCCACATAAGCTCATGCTCCAATACATCTGTTAGTCTATAAAGTGCCACAGGACTCTTTGCTGCTTTTAAAGTTTCCTTGTTAATTTTAGTTGCCTGGGCAGAGGTATCTCCCTATTTAACAATTCTAATCAACTATAAACTCTCAATGACTCAAACTGATAAACTATTTGCCATACACAAAGATTGAAGATTAAAATTAAAATGTTGTGCAAATTGTTGCCAAAGACTAAAAATTCTATGTTCAACTGGCATTGCTACATATTTTTAAAAGCTTAGTAAGTTATTAATAAAATGAAGTCTTTTCAGCCATCACCGCAAAAAAGTGTACACTCCACAAATGACATTAGTAAAGATCCAGAGACTAGAATTTAATATTCAAGGACAGAATTTATCAAAACTAGAATTATTGATGGAGCTGCATGGATTACAGAATTGACACAATATAGTGAGCCTTTCACCTGTAGGTCACTGGTTCAAAAAAAAAAAAAAAATGCAGTTACTTAAAACTGATCCTTAACAGCAATTTAGCAGATTATGTAAAAAGATCCTTGGTCTCAATTCCTAGCGAGCAGGGGCCTACATCAAAAAGATCACTACAATTTTCACCCTTATTTGAACAAAATGGGCCTTGGTAGCTGAAATACCTTCTAACCCCTAATGATGAAGGTTGAAACACGAGTGCAACTGTGTGGAAAAGCTTGGATTACTACTGCCAGGGCTATAGCTGTGTGTGAATAAATAGGTGACTTTGATTTCCCCAGCTCTTTTTTTTTTTACTGGAAGTAAATTTACTTGATGTTCATGAAGTTACTTCTTTTTCAAACTAATTTTTTTAAGTATGACATGCATTCAAGTATTTTAGCACCAGAAGGTATTGGTCATCTACTACTAAAACACCGGCAAATAACTTGTGGAAAACAATACCTTGAACACGGTAGGCTGTACAATATAACAAAGCAGGTTAACCAGAGTAGTCACAGCACGGAGGTCACAAATTGGGAGAAAGGATTTTGTTATGCCACAGGCTTGCAAAATGTTTACAATCTACCATAGTTTAATAAAATGTCCTTAATGTTCACTGTATGCATCTGGGAAATGTGTCCTCCAAACACAGAGAGAACAAAGTGGAAATGCCTGGCCGTGCCCACTGGCACAATCTTTTCTCTGTTAATTTGGAAAGTTCAGTGAAGTGGATATATTCTGCAATTAATGATCAACTAACAATACTTGTACGTGCAAATGTTACACTGAGAACTTAGAGAATATAACAATAAAACAGATAGTAACATCAGTATAAAAGAATGTCACTATAGGAAAAAGCAGGAACATAATGAAGCATGTTATTTATAAACATTCATTTAAAATGACTCCGTGTACATTCCTATTTCTCTCCCTTTCCATTGTTTCCTCACTCCCTTCTTTGAAAAAAATCATGTTAGAGCAGCACTCCCTTACCTCTATGCTTCCTTATTCTCCTCAATCTTTTCCTTTCCTGTTGGCATCCTTACTATACCATCTACTTCATTTAGAACCTCTGAGCTGCAAAGTAAGAAGCAATAGCAGTTTCACTTTGCACACCAGGCCACAATGCTTAAAAGCAGAAAGAAATGTACCATTCTAGGAAAAAGGTTTAAGATTAAATTCAAGATGCCAATGCAACAGTGACTTTTGAAGTCGATAACATTACTGCAGTAAACAATATGCATCAAAGAACAAATGCCAAATTGATACATCAGGTAGCAAGGGTGTTTCAGAGGACAGGGAAGGAAAGGAGGAAAGAAAAAAAAGGGTACTGCATCCAACCATCAAAACATACTCCCAAGCCCCATCCACGGCATAACCTGCACTGAGCCATTTTACTGAAGTAACCAGGAAAGATCATGCAATGCATACCAGAAGTCCAAGTCTGCAGTAATGCTTAGAATAACCCTGCTTAGAGAATGCTGATACAATCAACACTGTCTGTGAAATATGCAAGGTACAGGGGATACCATGCACTTCCAATCAGTTTTAGAAACAGGAGAGGCCCAACTGAAAGTTTCAGATATACAAGTGCATGATGACCATAGGAATGCATTGGCATGTAACACCATAGTTCTGGCAACACTGTAGTACCCTTCCAGTCTACAACCAATATTTTAAGTGTTAGAGCTTCAATCTAAAAGTATTCTGGCTCAAACTAACCTATTTAGAAAATTCAAATCAATTGTCATGCAACTACCTCACTGGTGTCTTGCATACAGTAGAGCTTTGAGTGTACAAGGCAATTTAAAAGTGATAATTTCATAGCTGTTCCCATAAAAGCAGCATTTATTACTTCTTCTCTATGACGTTTAAGGCTGCTACTATAAAAATACAGGTCAATGCTTAAAGATTCACTCTTCTTTTTCCCCTAATCCTTTTCTTTTTCTTGAACTCCCCTCCTCTCCTCCACACATCTAAATTCCAGCACATCTCCCTTCTTACTCTTGTAAATCCTTTTCCTCACTTCATCTTCTGGCACTGGCTTTCCCCAAGATCTCACCTTCCTCCCCTCTCTGTCCATTTTCCTCACTCCATCACCATCACCCACACTTTGCTGGCTCCAATCTAAGTAAACTCATTCCTATTCATTTTCTTCACAACTCAATCCCTGACACTGACAAAGTCACACCAATCTGTGTACTCTATACATTCACTTCCACCTCACAGCACTCTTCAAAAGAGACTCTCCCTTTCTGGCAGCATGTGTAGCTGCAGTCTTCTCACATCTCCTGCCTTGAGATGACTCCTCTCTCCTGCAACTTTAAGCCATTTTCTCCAGTCACTCCCTCCAGCACACACCACCTCTCCTTCCTTTCTCCTCTGCATGGGATTGTCTACTATCCTGCAGTCTTATTTGCCTTTTCCCCTGACATTTCATTGCTCTCCTTCCTTTATCCCAGTCCACTACACAATCACAAGTGGTTTCAATCTCCATGTTGCTGACCCACCAACTCTGCCAAAGTCATGACTGTAGATTGTGAGAAGCAATAGGCAAGATTGGTAAGTATCAATCCTACTGAGAGAGCACACTCACCAGTTATTACTCAGGTTCACAACCTAGAAGTCTTGTTAGTTCCACATTTGCTTCAGGACTTCCAGGTACGAAGTGTTGCCAAGATTATTTTATCAGCTACATTTGGCAAGAAGAGTACCTCCTTTTCTTTCAACTGCAGACAACCATTATCCATCTCTCTTGGACCTCAAGATGGACTAATTATAATAACCTGTAGACTGGACAGACCCTTAAAACCATCTGGAAACTTAAGCTGGTGAAGAATGCAACTGCCCACTTGCTTAGCAGTGTTTTGTACAGACAGTATATTACAGTGCTGCTCTGAGAGCTGCCTGAGTTGCAGAATAGTTTCCAGGTGGAATCCTGAAGGGTTTTTATTTCTTAAGTCCTAAATTGTTTGGGTTACAGCTACCTCCTCCAATTGTGATCACCCAGATAGCTTAAGCTAGCATGCACTTGGTTTACTAGGGAAGGAGTTGCTGATGAAGTATGTTCATGTGAAACACTTGATTCTGGAATTCAGTTGCCTTCTGGATTGAAGACCTTCAGCACACATTGCATGGCTTTTCCAGGAGGAAGTGGAGAGTTTTTTGGCAGGAGCTTCAATTATAGTTAATTTATTATTTACACTGTGGCACTTAAATGCTGGACTGTTTGTATTAGATGGGCAGAAGCTCCAGGCCATAAAAGTAATTTGTTAAGGAAGATGCCTTTCATCTATGCATTTTTAAAATACATGTTTAAGAAGGGTATAAACAGGTGCTTTACAAATCGCAAATTAATCTTACTTCTAAATCCTTGTCCTTCTATAACCCTCCCACTCCACTGCAGTGTTATATTTAATTTAGACTGTAAGCTCTTCAGGGCAGGGATGTGTGTTTGTAAAGTGACATGCATACCAAGAGTGCTGTAGAAATACTGAAGATAGCAAGAAAAATCTTTGAACATGCTTGGCTTCCTACCTTGATAAACAAGTCTTATGAATCCACCAAAACAACTAAGGCCTGAGAATAAGGACTTGTGTTTCCACCCTTAACCAGATCTTATGGTGCACCATTAATCTTACAAATATGTACTTTGTTTTATATTAGATATACAATATTTTCCCCTCTAGCGCTTCCTTTCACAACCATACATTATGCAAGTCGCCAATAAATTTTATGCTACCAATTAAAAAACATGGTGATAAAATAAACAGTGCAGCGGAATGAAAAGGACACTTTTAAACAGAAAACAAAGTACACAAGTTATCAATCTTTGATAAATATATATTTCTAGTAGTGTCAAATACCACAGAATGGATTTTACTGAAAGGATAATGAAACTAAATGTTACATTATATTCAGAGTTTAAATGCCATTCAGAACTTGGAGCCAAAAATACCATTTATCAAAACGGATGGGTGAAAATTTTGCTCATTTTCATATCTTCTTAGGATAAAGTGCAGAAAATAATTTGATTTCTTGAGTGGTAGGAAGGTTACATTTACCTAACTTTACAAAGTATAATTCAAAAGTGTTATTTTTATGCGTTCATGGAAAGTTAGGGATAAAAAAAGCCTTTTGGATCATTCTAGTCAGTTATCTGTTCTGGTTACCTCCTTACTGTGTATTTTTTAGTGATTTGTCCAGTCTATACAATGCATTTCACCAAAACTGGGTAACTACTACTTTACTATGATATTTGATATTAAAGTCATAGCAATTGTATCATTCATTTTCATAGTCCAGATGGCACATCTACTGCAGTCTAGAAACAAGTTGGACTCCCAAGTTTCATATTTCCAGAGTATGTTCTCCAAGCAACATATTCCATGCCTGCAAAAGAGGCTATTCAACCTTAGCTACTACTACCACCATATGAAAGTAACACTGCTATATGCTCGACCTCTTTCACCAGAGGTTAAGTACTAGTAAAGTTAATAAGCCAAGGTGGAAAGATTTGCAAAAGTAAAATAAGATTATCTAAAATGCAAGCTGTCCTGTAGAATGTTTAAATAAATGAGTAGAGTAGGTAGCACACTCACTAAAGCTTATTTGGAGAATAACAGATGCAATTTAGAAACTTTAAAATATTTCACACTTAGCTTTACAAACAACAATTATCACTCTAGTGTTAGTTTTTTTAGTTGTTGTTTTTTTAATAAATGCAATCAAGCTAAAGAACAATTGAAAGCTAGAACATCATGGTCTGAAACTCTCAAACTATTAGCATATTGATACATTATCTTTTGTTTATCCCTGAATTCAGTCACACAGAATTACATTCCAGTTGCTACTGAGAACACTCACCACACATTTGCAAAAAACACGTATAATCAAATACATATTCATTCCCAGCCTTTGATGCAGTAGATGCAGTAACCAAAACACTAATTGCTATACCAAACAGGAAGGCACAAAAAAGCTTGCCTTTATAATCTTAATGCTTGTATCTTATTTCACTTACAAGAAACATTCTAAATGCAAAAATGCTGAAATAAAGCTTGTGTTTTAAAACAGTCTCCATTTTAGAGATGCTGGCTAACATCAAGAACAGTTGACCAAAAAAAAAAGATTGCATATTCTATTCAAATGTCCTTTGCTAGTCTTTTTTTTTTGTACATACTGCTTTTCATTTGTGCTTACTTTACAGTTCCCAATTTTCCACAAAATCTTAAGTCTAATATCTCTTTTGAGAAACAAGGCAAAACATTATCAAGTTGTTAAAAAATAAATGTTTGTTTATGAAGACTGTAAATTCTGTATAATTTTTAGCTCAAGAACAAAAGTATGTTTTACTTTTAATGCTAGTAAAGGCAATATTAAGTGTAAAAATATAGCCATATTTACAAACTGTTTTCTATGCAATAATTTGTAAGATATACTTTTTTCCCTTCATCTTGTTAAACTTTACTTTTATTAATTTTATAGAAAAACAGCAACTCTGGCTTTTATCCTAAACATTCACTCTTTAGGAGCACTGCAAATCTATACATACATTAGACAAAGTAACCATACATTTTATTGGATTCCTATTGCATAACACAAAGAAGCTTTAATTTTTGTTCTTCAAAGAGATCCAAAATCTTCTGAAGTATTTTTTCAAAAAATCTCATCATTGCCTCCCCCCTCCCCATTTCCCAGAAGTAATCATAGCTAGATTTGCCACAATTAAATCATTTAAAATTTTTATTTGCTTCAGTTAGTTAGCAACACAATAAAACCAAAAATTATTAAAATGCAGGTGAGGCAGCCAAAAGACCACCAAGAAAGCTAAGTAAAAACTACTCTACCTACCTGGCTTAAACACCAGTTAAATTTTAGCACACAGCCACCATGAGTAACTACCCATTATATGATGCAAAATAGCCCCTAGAATTCAGCTTGAATATTTTATATGCAATGCTTTTTGTTACTTATATCTACATAAAACTTACTACTGAACAACTAAATTTTTCCTCCAACTGATGCCTTGACTGGCATCACCAGCTATTGTTTGTAACACTACAAGCCATTAACATGAAGGAGATTCTGATGTCATCAACATTTAGTGGCACCACTAAATAAGTAAGGATCAAGGAAATAAGTTCATTAAGAACAGCTACTTAGCTACAGCCCTCCGTGATCAGCAACGAGTTAATGAAATGCAGAAAGCATGATGGTAAAATGACTTTCAGAGAAGCTCTTGAATTTCTGCTACTTCGTAAAAAGAACAAGATATAACAGTGCTCAACCAGGATGTGCAGATTTTATAAAGAGAGTTCACAGGCTTCCCAAACCAGGTAGTTTGCTCAGACTATATTACTAACAGCATGTGGACATGCCTAAAAAAATGCCAATTTGTGTCATTTATGCCTATACAACACCTAACACAATTCAAATAGTAAGATCTCTCTTGCATGCTTTAACTGACCATCTACATTAATTTATATCACTGAAATAAGATTAGCCATACTGGCTCAGACCAATAGTCCATCTAGTCCAGCATCCTGTCTTCCAACAGTGAACAGCGCAGATGCTTCAGATGGAATGAACAGAACAAGGCAATCATCAAGTCTAGCATCTAGGAGCCCCACTCATGGACAAGACCCCATTGTGCTAGGCACTATATAAAAACAGAAGATAGCTATGCACTATTACATTTAAATTTCTAATAGGTAATGTTTAATGCAGGCAAACTAATACACAGAAAATATTAATCTTGATCACCCATTCTAATCTTTCCCAGCCACTAATTTAAAAACACACTTGCCCCCCCTCAGATTATATTATAATTCCTTTAACATTTTATGATTGCTCTTACTATTTCTATAAAGAACTCCTCCCTTCCTCACAGCCAATTTTCTGGCAACCTAAATTTACTGGCATAAACATTCAGTCTTATAGTACATCAACTATAGTACCCAATTTTTTGTTAAGTTACACAGTTTGGAAAATTATTTACTGCATTGAACAATTCACAAAAGGTTTACTGCTACTGCTTCAAAAAATAAATTAACTCAGTAAATGCTTGCTCACTGAAATAAAAAAATCTCTTTTCAAACTACAAACTTCAGGCTTAAGGAGTAAAAAGAATTACAAAAAGATTTTATATACACTAGTCACTGTAAAAACACTGTATTAATTACAAAATATATTTGGTGGAAACAGACCTGAATGCTAAGATATAAATTCTTTACATTCTAAGACAAACCCCTTTACATACTTGGTAATCAATTTAACCAAGTGATTCAAAAATACTGAGTACCAAAGATTGTTTCGTTATAACCTATACTCAAGCGAAAGTTAAAACACAAGATGCTGCATCTCAGGAGGATCTCCACGAACAAAAAAAGACAACGACTAAATTGTGAATGTCATCTTGTTTAAAAAACCATTTGTTTAGCATTTTTTTTAATATATGCCACATAATCCACACAAATCAACTATTATTTGTAGAATTCAGTAAATCTTTTAAACTACTCGTCAAATCCTAAAAAAATAAAATCCATCACAAGCCCTTTTCAACTGCTCTCATAACGAAGGCTTTGAGATCCTGATGTAGGGGGGTCCATATTTTTGGGAGGGGAGTGGCTTATTTGTTGAGTGACAGGCCGAGGTTATTCTGGGGAACAATGAATGGGAGTGGGGCGAATGGGGGGGCCAGAGGACAGGAGCGGGACTAGAGTGGGATGCCAGGAAGAATGAGGGAGGCCCATTTCCTGGCCCTAGGGGTCTTGTCTTGGGAAAGGCAGGGGGCTCCCAAAGCCCAGCCCCGCTCACCAAGCCGCCATTCGGGGGGCAGAGGGATGATCCCGATCTCGCACCTTCCACAAGGCCCGGGCGAATTCAAATGTCACCTTCGCTCGGGGCGCGTAGGAGAAAGCCTCCCACCACTGCGGGGGGCTTCAGTCTAGCGCCCTCGGCTGTAGGGGCCGGGGGCGGCCTCCTCTCCCAAGGCCTAGGCCCGCTCCCCCCACGGCGGGGCCTACTCCTGGCTCAGCGCGGAACCTGGAGGCCCTCTCCGCCCCGCCGCTCTCCTGCCGGCGGGACGAAAGGGGGCGCCGTCCTAGAGGGGAAGCGACGAGGAGGGACCGGTAGGGAAACCTCGGGGTGGGGGAAGGGCTGTTCCGGTCGGCGGGCGCTCCGGGGTGGTGGGGGGGTCACTCACCATCAGCTCGATAGTCTTGTCCTCGATCACGGAGTCGGGCTCCATAGCGGCGGGCCGCTCCTCGTCCCCTCCCCCCTCCCGCAGCGCGGAACCGAAACCCCACTAGATCCAATCTCGGGCCGCCACCCCCGCACCTCCAGCTGCTCCCTCCCCCCGCCCGCCGGACAGACGGATGGACGCACGCTGTAGCCGCCGCGGCGTACCCGCGCCGCGTACCCGGAACAGGAAGCGCCGCACCAACGGCCTCACCCCTCGAACCCGAACGTCCGCGCAGCCTACAACTCCCGGCAAGCTCCGCGGCCCCTTCACCACACAGCGCGCAAAGGACTACAATTCCCAAGAGGTATCGCGCCCAGAGGCTGTCCGGGGAAGCTGGGCCGGGAGGCCATCTTAGTGCATGCTGGGAGTTGGAGTCTTTTGAAAGTAGGGACAGAGACCATCATGGGGGATGAGGTGGGGTCACAGCCTTTCGTGCCCTCACCCCGTCTAGGCTGCCAGGCCAGGGCACTTCCTAGGCTAAGTCAGGGTGACGGGGGATATACCCAGGGCCTGAGTGCACCCTCCCCTCTCATGTGCTTGGGCAACCCCCCCGGGACCCACCAGAAATGCCCCCTCTGCGTTCTCAATCCTTGGGACAGGACTGTCACGCCGAGAAACCTGTCACGCCCAGCACTTGGGTGAGAGAGACTTGCAGGAAACTCGAACAGAGACCCCCCGGGACCGAGACTATTAGGTGCTGCAGGATCCCTGGCGGTTTCTAGGTCAGGGTTAACAACCTGTGGCCATACCAAGTAAGGTTGCAAACATATTTAAAAAATACGGGACTGTTTTCTTAGCACCCCACTGCACTCCTCCTGATATTATTAGTATTAATAATAAGCAGTACTCACCTATATTTGCATTTCTTGCTGCTTTCTGCAACACTCAGCAACTCTTGATCTTGTTGTACAGAGATGAAGAAATAAGGGATGTCTCTTGTCATAAGGGCCTGTTGGCAACCGTAATATCAAGCACCCTAAAACATGTTAGCATGCCATGTGATTGCATTGTCCATTACTCTTGCCCTCCCTATGTGTGTCACTCCCTCACATGATACTCAAATCAGTCTATATAGCAAACGCTTTATACTGTGGGACCTGGCTAGCAGTTGAAGTTAACTGGAGCTCTGAGTGCTCAATGCCTCTGAACAGCAGGCTCTATACCTTTAACTGTGTTAAAGAAATATACAATTTTACATTACTATATAAGTAATAAGAAATAATAGTCTTTTATCCTCACATAGGCCTATTCTCTGATGCCCTAAATCTCCTTGACCCCAGCTTAAATGCAGTAGATCTCTCTCACTTTGATCTTTTCAGAAACTACCTCCATACAGCCACCTGGCATAGGGAGCAGGAACTGAGCAGGACGCTCTGGTTTTTCTCAGTTGGATATAGTCTGGAAGAGGACATATGCAGATTAAGTGCAAATTACATCAGACTTTCTCAGACTCTGGCCTGAACAGTTTCTGGGTGGGACCTGAAATTCTTGTCTTAGTGTAGTTGTATGCTGTTGTATTTGAGAAAATTCAAATTATTACGTAAGGTTTTCTGTTATAGTCCCTGTGTGTTCACTCCAGTTCCAAGTGTAGTGTCTTTCATGCACTCAGCAGGGCTTCAGGAACTGAGCAGGATTGCAGTTTAGTGACTCCTCCTGAGTATCAGGGCTATTGTAGCATCTCCACATCGCTCTCAGTGCTACTGGTACTGGTGCCCAGCTAGCATGGATCTGCTGACAAGGATAGAGAAAGGAGATGGCAACATCCAACTGCCACTCCGACCCTTGCCAGAGGGGGACATCATTGTAGGGGCAGAGGCTAAAGAGAAATAGGAACTAAAGGGGCAGGAACAGAATGGGAAAAGTGCTTAAAAAGGGGCAGTGGTTAAAATAGGTTGAAAGAGGAGCAAGACCTCTCCTTAGACTTTCAGCAGCACCAGCCATTGAGGAGAGAGGCATCTATGCTCCCTCCACTGCCCCCCTTACTTTAACCTCTACTGAAGCGGGAAAAGAATGAGGGAAGCAGCGTCTCAGAGGGGCATGGGTTGGAGGGGTATAATGGGAAATAAAGTGGATGAGGCCGCTCTCATGGGCCTCCCACTCAACACCTTAAAGCTCTCCCACTACCTCCAAACACCACCCCATATGGCTGCCTTCCACTCTCCTTCCTGCCCCAGGTTGCCCCAAGTCCCTCCAGGATCCTGCTCTGCACTAGCTACCTTGGTTCTCCCAACCTTAGGCCCTTTTTTGGCAGTTGGATAACATGAGTGGAGAAAAGCTCACCCAGTTCACTCAAAGATATAAGGCCCTTATTGTGACATTCTATACCTTGAGAGAGCCCCTGCAGCCCCCAAATTCCTCATTTTTATGTAATCATGATCTTACATATAAAGCATGCCTTGTAAGGTACCAAGGAAAAGGTTATGACCTGCTGAAAGTAATTTATCTATCTATATACGTATATCATCAATGCATATGAAGTTATGTGAATGTGTTGTATGGTTGTTGCTAAAACATACTGTAAGGGTATGTCTACACTTGCAGAGTTTTTGCGCTGTAAGTTTCATCAGTGATAGGGAACCAGTGAAAGAAAAGCGCTGGTTTGTGTACTCATTCAATTCCTCAGGTGTCAGAGAGTGTTTACATTACCAGTTCTTCCATCGCTATGCTGTAGGGCAGCTATCCCACAGCTCTCTCAATAGGTCTTGTGAGAAGGAGGGAGGGGTGAGCGGAAGGCATTCTGGGTCCCTGCTCAGTGCCCCAGCTGCCCTGCTTCATGTCTCACGAGCCCCATTATTTCCTTGTTTCTTCCATGGCATTTTTTTTAAAACCTCCTGCTGTCTGGCTGCTTTCCCTGCCACATCTACAAACAAAGGTAAAGGGAGCTTCAAACTTCCCAGGGTTTACAGGAGGAGGGGCAGCCATCCGTCCATCAGAGCTGCGGTGATGCTGGCCAGAGTGGTTGCTTTTGGAACTGTGGGATACCCTTCGGAGGCCAAAAGGTGTTTACACTGGTAAAACATGTCTTCACTTTCACAGCAGCGCAAAAAGAACAGCAGTAAGAACTGTACGCCTCTTGTGAAGGTGGTTTTCTTTTTGCGGTGAAACTTCTGAGTTTCACCGCAAAAAGTCATTAACAAGTGGAGATGCTCCCGCAGTTTTAGCACAAAAGAAGAAAAGGGGGACTTCTTGTGCTTTAAATGGTAAGTGTAGATATACCCTTAGTTGGGGAAGTCAGCCAGATATTAACTTTCTAGAAACAACAGCAAAAAGAGTAATCAACGCCCGGGCGGGGGTGTCAACAGCCATTGTCCAGCAAGTGAGCTCCAATTCAATGACTCACCTGCATGAAGCCACACCAGGAGAATTGCTCAGCTTTGCCTGGAGACTCAGCAATGCCCCCAGACATGCCTGGACTTGCATTCTCCAAGCACATGGGACGGAGGGCATAAAAGAGACCACAGGGACCCCATGCTTGGCCTTTCTCCTTCACCCACCTATACTGCAAGCAACAAGGACGCGGAAGACGTGAGACTCCAATACAGGGGACTGGCACAGATTTCAAAGGTGAAATCTGTATACTGTGGACTGCAGTATCCAATGTGGTTAGAAAAACTGCTTAATCTAGATCAGTGGTTCCCAAACTTGTTCCACCGCTTGTGCAGGGAAAGCCCCTGGCAGCCCCAGTTTGTTTACCTGCCATGGCTGGAAGTTGGGCCGATCGCCGCGCCCAGTGTCCGTGGTTCACTGCTCTAGGCCAATGGGAGCTGCTGGAAGCAGCACGGACTGAGGGATGTACTGGCCACTGCTTCCAGCAGCTCCCATTGGCCTAGAGCAGCGAACCGCAGCCACTGGGAGCCGCAGTCGGACGAACCTGTAGATGTGGCAGGTAAACAAACTGGCCCGGCCCGCCAAGGGCTTTCCCTGCACAAGCAGTGGAACAAGTTTGGGAACCACTGATCTAGATGTTGCCCAATCTAATAGGGTTGAGAGTTTAGACTGTGTGGTTAATATTATATATTTTATTTTGGTAACCAACTTTGATGTTTTGCCTACTACTTAATATCACTTAAAATCCATCTCTGTGTGATTCATGAGTGGCTCTGGAAGCATTCATGCAATCTAGCTGGGTGTGGGGTCTCCACATGTGTTTGTGATGAGTGATAACAGCACCTAGAGGGGTTGCTGCTGGTCATAGCAAGGCGTTGTGAGAGACCGCCCAGGCTGGAGAGAGTTCAGGGGGCACAGCACTCCCAGTGTCCCAGGCTGCACCTCAAGAAGATCCTGTCACACTTATAATATCACATAGTTTAATAGTCTAGTATTTCATTCAGAATTGTCGTATATTTGGCCTGAGTTGCAGTTTCCCTGTTTCTGCATTTGGGGCAGCAATGGAGAACACAAAGATGATTATAAGCCCCCTTTACTGTGGTCTGAGAGAAGTTTTATTCCAGCCAGGGAAGCCCCTAAACAAAGCACTAGTTTTGATGCCATTCTGCCCACTTAAAGCCGCTTTCCACTACCAGAGGGACAAAAAGTGACCTTAGTGTAACTGAGAATTAGGGCCCATTATCTGTAGTTGCTGAATTCACTTACCATTTCCATACCTTTTGACAACATACGGTTTATTGATTGTAACATTCCTGGCATTTCTTTTTTGTAACTCTTGCACTATCTTTCTAGCAACCCTTACTTTCAGATAAGGGTTTTGACTGATATTCATCTTAATGGTACTGTTAAACGTTCTCTCTTCTATCCAAAATAACAGTTGAAACAATACAACGGATTGTTACATCCAGATTCCTTAAAAACTTAAGCAGACACCAGTACAGCTGGACAGTATTAAGATACGGGATTAAGAAATTGAGGTTGCTCCTAGCTCCATCTGTATACATGGTAAAGGGATGTTACTTGTCATTTATACCCCTTAAAAATCAATTTCACTTTTTGTTTATAGTGAGTTTCACTTTCAGTTTCTCAACTGTAACAATTTGTTTAAAGGCAATTGTTTTCATTGATATATATATTCTTTTTATTAATTTTTTACTGTGTAAAACAACTAAAGCCCATGGTGAGAGAGAAAGCAGTGACAGAATATATAAGGAAGAAAAAATACTACTACACGATAGTTGCTACTGGCTGGGCTTTGCAGCCTTTTACCAGTGACAATCAATTAAAAGTATACAGAAATATTTATGAGTCAGGAATGAAGGGCTAAAAGCTATGAATAGTTAACTCAGGCTACCTTATACATCCACACTGTGAAGGAAACTGTCCTCTAAATCTATGGTAGGTATGTCCCATTCTGTGAGAGAGTTTTTATATTTATCCCCTGTGAATGCATTTGAGTTTTGCATGGTCCTGGTTCTACTGGGAGAGCGGTGATTGAGTTTAGTCCTCAGGATGGAGACAGTCGGCATAAAATGTATTATCCTTGCAAGTAGTAGGTTTCCAGATGTCACATATGGGCTTGCATTAGAAATCCACTCAGAAACTTAAGGTAAGTTTTTTCACCATGAGTGCAAACTCATACCCATTGCAGTATTATCATTACCGGCATCCCACCAACAGTGGGTGAAATTCATGTGTGTGCAGAGGGCTAGCACAGGGTCTATTGTTACAGAAGGTTTCTATTCAATTATATTAAGCCAATGATGTTTGTTTACAAATGCTGCTTTTCATTCAAAATCTTTTAATTTTAATTAATCTATTCTGGTAATTAAGGTTGTGGCCCGCCTAAAGGAATTTCCAGGAAAAGCCACAGCTGGCTAACTTCCCCTTGAAAGGAACAGATACAGCCCTCCGATCAAGAATAGACAAACAAGCAGTAAATTTTTCAGAAATAAAAATATTATTTATTTAGAAGTGAGAGGGAACAGTAAAAGAGTAGAGATAATAGAGTTACAATTAAAAAGGGAATGAAGCAGTGCAGCAAATACCACCACCACTACAATTACAGTTTCAATTAACTCTGTAGCATATAACAATAATATAATCAATTAATACTCTACACCTTATATTAATATATAATATATTAATTAACATTCAATAGTAAACATGTAAAACTAAACATCCAGTAAGCACCAGCCTGGAAGTTACTAAGGGCTTGGCTACACTGGAGAGTTGCAGCGCTGGTGATGGGGTTACAGCACTGCAACTCACTCTGTGTACACACTTGGAAAGCCCAGCCAGCGCTGCAACTCCCTGGCTGCAGCGCTGGCTGTACCCTGGTCTGCTTGGGGTGTAGCGATTCCAGCGCTGGTGATGCAGCGCTGCTCATCAGGTGTGGACATCAACAGCGCTGTTATTGGCCTCCAGGGTATTTTAATAAAGAATTTCTTTGCTTTTAAAACAGTTTTATATTGCAGAAAGTGAACATACTGTTACCCCAAGGGAAAAATCATTGTTACCACTGCAACTTAACTCAGTGCAAGGCACCAAACATTACTGTTGGCTTTTCAGCCTCAAATTGCTCCCTCAAGGCATCCCTAATCTTGAAGCTGTGTGGGCCTCTCTTAGTAGCCCTGCTCTCTGGCTGTGCAAATTCGCCTCCAGGGCTGAAACCTCGGAGGCCATTCATCACTAATGTTTCACCCTTCCCTTCTAAATATTATAGGAGTACAGCACGCGGAACCTATAACCGCGGGGTGCTGCTGGTCCCCCCAAGTCAGCCTTCCCCATACGATGATCGCAGCGCCCCTTTAAACGGCCAAAAGCACATTCCACAGTCTTCTGCACCGGCTGCAGCCTGTAGTTAACTGGTCCTTGCTCTTGTCAAGCTTCCCTGTATTATGGTTCATGAGCCAAGCATTAATGGGTAAGCGGGGTCTCAAGGATCACATGCGGCATTTCAACATCCCCTACTGTGATCATTCTGGTCTGAGAAAAAGTCCCGGCCTCAGCTTCCTGAACAGGCCCATGTCTGAAAGATGCGTTGCATCATGACATTTCCAGGCCAGCCTGTGTAAATGTCGGTGTGAAACGCCCACGGTGTTCCACAAGCGCCTGGAGAACCATAGAGAAATACCCTTCTGATTAATGTACTCGGCATGCCTGGTGGGGTGGTGCCAGAATAGGGAATTATGGTCCCATCTATCGCCCCTCCACATTTAGGGAAACCCATTTGTGCAAAGCCATCCGAATTGTCCTGCACTTCCCCAGATCATGGTTCTTTCTTTAGCCAGGATGTGATTAATGGGCCTTTTCAACTTGCATCAACCACGATTCCAACGGTCGACGTTCCCACTCCAAAACTGCGTTCGCGACCGATCGATAGCTGTCTGGAGTTGCCAGCTTCCAGACGGCAATAGCCACCCGCTTTCTCCACTGACAGTGGCAGCTCTCAATCTCGTGTCCTTGCGCCGCAGGGTTGGCGGCTCGAGCTTCAGCCACAGTCCCATGAAAGTGGCTTTTTTTCATTCCGAAAGTTTCTGCAGCCACTGCTCGTCATCCCAGACTTTGCAGGACCGATGTGATCCCACCACTCAGTGCTTTGTTTCTCGAGCCCAAGGCGGCGTTCCACGTGCTGAAGCACGTCCGTTACTGCCACAAGCAATTTAGCGTCACCACGTTGTCAGGCAATCTATATCATCGTCGGACTCCTCACTGTCACTTTGGAGCTAAGGAATAGCCAACTGCCAAACGTGATGTGCTGGCCACATTCATCAGCAAAGTCCTCAGCAGCTCGGGCTCCATTTCTAACAGAAACCACGCTGCAGACTCACAATGGCACCAAAATGTGGGATGGATCGATGCACCAGGGTGTTCGGACAGAAGCGAATGACCCGCACCCTTCCGTCCCTCTTCCCACCACCACAGCGCCAAATGGGACAAGGGCTCTGTGGATAGCTGCCCCATATGCACCACTCCCACAGTGCCAAGGCACCACTCCCAGGAGCGCCAACAGTGCTGTAAACGCTGCAAATGTGGCCACAGTGCAGTGCTGGTAGCTGTCAGTGTGGCCACACTGCAGCGCTGTTCCTACACAGCTGTACAAACACAGCTGTAACTCCCAGCGCTGCACATTTCCAAGTGTAGCCATACCCCTAAATGAGTAGGGAGAGATCTCACTGGGACCACAGGTACCCAGCCTTATTTACAAGCAAAACCCATAGATGCTAGGATGGTAAATAAAGATTGGACTTACAAGGGCTTTCTTAACAATCCCTATGAACCGTCTTAGAGGTCCTTCTGCTCTATGTTTTGGGAGCGATGTTGAGGGAGCACTGGTAGCAGTCTCTTACAATGGCTGCAGTCTGATGAGGCTTCCTGCACCTGAGGTGAAAGCAACTCCTCAGGCAGAAACAGCGGGAGCCTGTTGGGTGGCTGTGATAGCTGCAGCGGGTGGTAGAAGCAGCTGTTGCTGGGGCAACCCTGGAAGGTTAGGTGAGCTGCTGCTACTTTGCAGGCAGCTCCTTATTTGCAGAGTTCCAATGCTTCTTCTTAGCTAGCTTTTTCTGTATAGGCATCTTCTTACAGGTGTCTGGCAGCATTCCATTCTCTTGCTGGTCCATTCCCTACAGAACATTAGCCTGCTGGCTATCGTCTTTATATACGATTTGGTCTCCCAAGCTCAGCCAATCAGCTTCGAGCTTTCCGTAGCTCTGCCCACTCCATAGACTTCTATGGGGCTACAATGTGTCTCTATGGGATTGTGATGAGTCATCCTCCACGGGAAGTGATGCAATCCTATGCCTTGATTGCATCACCTGGAAATGATGCAATCCTATCTCCCAATTATATCATCCCTATTCATTCCTATGGGCTTCAGTGCATTCCTATGGGGGGTTTTCTGAGCTGACCTTTAGATGAACCCTAGCTACTTCCTGTCTGGAAGCCCCATGTATTTCTATGGGCTCCAATGTATTTCTGTGGAATTATGCTTACTCATTCTCCCCAGGAAGTGAAATTTACCATTGCATTAGAGGAAGTGAGATTGTTACATCACAGGCAATGGACCTCTATGTGTCCTAGAAATGGAATCTCTCCTGATATTACATCACTGTATAGCCGCCATTACTGAATTTCTAATTTAAACTATTATTAATTTCTTTCTCATTAAAGCTCTATTCTTAAAACTAATGACTACTCTAGGCATCCCAAAGGGTCCTGACACTATCACTACTCTTTGTATGTCCAATTAAGCAAGTTATAATTTTCACGAATTTAATCCCCTTCCTGAGGTTTTTGTGCAAACCTTCAATGTAAAATATTATAAGGCATTTCAGGCAACTGAGACAAAATCTCTTGCCACACTATGGATCACATAAATACCACTGAAGCCCTCAAAATCAGCCTTAACTTAGCAAGGCTGGCCTTATCATGAGGCGAACTGAGGCGACCGCCTCAGGTGCCAGGCAGGAGGGCACCACTAGGACCCAGTGTAGAAAATTGTGTCTGCTGCTGGTGCGTATGTATTCTCTCTGCTCTAGATGCACAGACATGGTGGAGTGCTGTGCTGGAGGGCACAAGAGACATAACAGGCAGGCAGGAAAAATAGTGAGAGGGAATAAGAGAAAGCGGCAGGAGCTGCAGAGAGAAAGAGGAGGAGCAGCATCTTATTTACCTCTCTAGCACCCCAAGGAGCCTGGACTGATTAACACCAGCTTCTCAGGGAGCTTCCTGTTTCCTGCTGCTTCCCTGAATCCTCCTGAGGAGAACAGGCAGTCAACTGCAGTAGCAGGAGCCAGTTAGGCCTTTAAGATACTGATATCTTCCCTCACTCAGGCTCTGCTACCAGCCTGCTTATTTGTCCCCTTCAATTGAATGTTGAGAGCCACTTTAGCTGGCACAGAACAGCAGTCATGGGTGAAAGAAGAAAATGACCCTCTGGGGCAGCATTCAGAAAAAGAAAGCAAGCAAAGGAAACTTTTCTATCTAAGCAGGAAGGAGCTCTCCAGAGATACACAGACACAAATGTTCACGGTGATCCTTCTGGCCCCAGTGAGGATCTGAATGGTGAGAAGATGCCTGATCTTCCAGTAAGTGCAGGTAATCTGGCAGCTACTGCAGCATCCATATCTCCATCTCAAATGGATGTAACCATGCACATTCCTGAAGAAAAGTGTAGATCAGAGAAGAGTATGGTGGAGGCGCAAGAAACAGCTGCTAGTGAGTTTAGTTCCTTAAGTCTAGAAGATCCAAGACTGTGGACCCACTTGAGCAGTAGTCTGATGGACTTCCTTGTACTGCATGGGCCACAGCAAGTGAAAAACTTCATGTTCCCCAAAGACAATGAAAATAGAAGTTTCCATCCAACACATTACTGGCATGAAATCCCCAATGGTGACAAAGAGGAGGGCCATGCTTTATGTACTCAAAACCTCAGAATGCTGTGATACTGTTTTGTTTGCAAACTCTTCCAAGTCTAATGTTCCAGCCCACTGGGTTCTACAGGAAACCAAAGGACTGAGAATCGGCTAAGAAATCTGGCTGCCATGAGACGGCAGCAAATCACCAGAGAGCATTCCATAGGTGGAAAGGCTACATAAGATGATCAGCTAGAATCAAGAAAAGGTTGCAAGCAGTGTGCTCAGTTACTGCAATATGCTTCTGAAAAGCTCATTGTCATTGTGAGAATGCTTGCTACCCATTCTAACTAGCACGTGCAGCACTTCAGAATAGCTGTATGTGCCAAACAGTTGGAAACTTCCTTAAAAATTGTGGAGCCTGATGACTGGAGTTTGATGCTGTTAACTCCAGGAACATCTAGAGACAGAATCACCACTCAAGAAAGGTACCCACCAACTACTTAAGGAAACAATTCAATAATGAGATCCACAGTTACTTGCAACAATAAGTCAAAACAGAAGATTGTGGCAGATCTGAAGTCAGAAAGTATATTACTTTGTTATTCTGAACTGCCACACATGACATCAAGCCCATACGGAACAATGACTTAATGGGCATTTGTAACAAACACAGATCTAGTGAAATTGTCCCTGCAACGGTGACTGTCAGAGAGCATTTTCTAGAATGTATTGACATTTGATGATACTACAGGATGTTAGGTATGACGAGATGTGCTTCTTAAAAAGCTGGAAAGGTATGGGATTGCGATAGCTGGAATCTAAGAGGTCAGGACTACGATAATGGTGCCAAATGTGAGGAAGAACTGAGGAGTGCAGCAGACACGATCCGAGAGTTAAATCCTGAGCTTTTCTTGTCCCATACAGTTCTCATCATTTGAACTTGGTGGTCATTGATGCAGCATCAGCTTCTGAGTAGGCTGCTGCAATTTTTAATGTAATTCAAAGCCTCTACGTATTTTTCTGCTGCAATCAATTCATCAATGGCAAAGTTTGAAGCAACATCTGGGAACATCCCTCTGACACTGCACACTGAGTGCCACAGATGGGAAAGTCGAGTGGAGGCGATAAAGCCTTCACAACCAAACTGGGATGATTGATGCCATAGTTGCCATTATGGAGGATGATGCTATGACAGGAACTGTTCGTGGGAGAACAGTGGCAGAGGGAAATGGAATCACCAGAAACATACATAATTTCAAATTTCTGTGTGGCTTGGTGTTGTGGCATGACCTAGAGACTCCAACGTGTTGACTTTGATATATCGGGAGCAATAGAACAACTGGATAAAGCAAAGTCATACCTAGTGTCTTACCGGTCAGATGAGGGATTTCAAAACATACTGAAGAGTGCACAGAAGTTGGTAGAGGCTTCACACTGAAGCTATTTTTCCACCCATTCAAGAATACAAGAGTCACCAAAGAAGACAACGATGTTTTGATTATGAGGCACGGGGTGATCCCAAACAACAATTCAAAGTTGAATTCTTTAACCAGGTGCTAGATTGTGCAATACAGTAAGTTGAAGAATATTTCATGCAGCTCAAGGAACAGAGCAGTATATTTGAGATGATGTATGATATTCCAAAACTCCTCACTATACCTAAAGAAGACCTACACCAGCAATGCAGGGCACTAGAGACAGTGTTGGCACATGATGACGTGCAATATTGATGCAAGTGATTTAGGTGATGAACTGAAAGCCCTTTCAAGACACATTTCAGCAGGATCAACTCCAAATTCTGTTCTGGAATATATGTGCACAAATAAGATGATCACCCTCTTTCCAAATGCTTTTGTTGCTCTGCGCATACTTATAATACTTCCTGTAACAGTTGCCAGGGGATAATGTAGCTTCTCTAAGCTGAAGTTAATAAAAACACATCTACACTCCACAATGACACAGGAGAGGCTGGTCAGCCTTGCAATCATCTCAATAGAGCCTGAGCTGGCCCAGACTGTGGCCCTTCAGCAGGAAGCAGTTCCAATCTTTGCAACCAAGAAAGCACGGAAAGCACCACTTTGATTTTTCAAACAGATAAAAATGCCAGTGTTTACTATGCAGACAAGAAAAGTTACATTTGCTGTTCAGGCATTTGAAAGTTATGTGTTACTTAAATTTTTTGAACAAGGCATTTTAAGTGGTTAGTTCTCCTTTATTGGGGTAGGCAGCAGAGCAGTACCATGAGTGGAGTAGAACAGGAAGAAGACAGACTTGAGATCGTTCAAAGTTTTGGCCCAAGTGAGGGGATATGGAGCGTCATTTGAGCTCCCCGCCTCAGGTGCCAAAATGTTGTGGGCCGGCCCTGTAACTTAGACTTGGATGTTTTGCTGGCCTCTGCCTCGGGATGAATTTCCTCCACGGAGCTGCAGTGAAAATGATTGAGATAGCTGTCATTTCTATGCAGAGTTTTGAACCTGGACCTAGAAATCTATTGGCATGAGATTTAATAAAAGTTTATTTTTACAAAATGTAACTGGGAGGCCATGTTTAAGTTGCCAACATTCTTTTAACCTTTTCATTGTCATCCTTATTGCTTCCTTAGTAATAATGCTTTCCATTTCAATTCACCCTGTAATTCAGAAGGCAAAACAAAAACAAAAAAAAACCCTAGAACTTGTCTCGTTTAAATAAAACAGTTCTTGCCACCACAACCAAAATATATATATGTAAAAGGTGATTTCCCATAAACTAAACAACAACATACAGTGAAAAAGCCCAAGTTTTACATATAGTAACATACAGGCTAGTATGTATCTGTAGCACTGCCTTCTACTGGATGAAGTTAGAAATCCTGCTTCTGTCAAACTTTATGCTGCTAAAAGCTAATAGATTGCTCCTTAGTTCAAATGGTAGAAATCTGTGCTTTTGGAGAAGGAAATTCTGAATTAGACCCCTGCTCTTGCCATGAAATTCCAAGTCGCCATGGTTGTCAAAGTCCTAGATTACATTAATTTATTACACTTATGTCAGAATTGAGAACTGAACTCCTATGCAATGACTGGTTTTGAAGACAAACTGTCTGATTAGGGCAGTATGTAATGCATTGATTGTTGTGTGTCAATACCAGTGCCCTCTATTGGATGAAATGAGGCATGCTTAAATGTGTGTCTTAGACCTTATATTGCTAACATCTAATAGAGATTCTCCTTTAGCTCAAGTGGTGGCGCCTGTACTTTTGGAACAGATGTATCTAAATTCTATTCCCATTGCTGTTCTTAAGTTCTGAGTATCCCTGGCATGCAGCATAGGGACAACTATAAAGATCTAGGTGGCCGCAGATTTGTTACAATATTATCATTGACTGAGAACTGAGAGTGTGCTCCTTGCCCTAAGAAACTTTCAATCTAGGTTAGATGCAAACAGACAGAATGGAACAAACAACAGCTCAAAAAAAAGGAGGTGCAGTTCCGTGGCACAAACCACACTTACAAGGCACCATTAAATTGCTTGACCACGGAATGGTGTCTCAGACAGCTCCATTGAAATAACTGCAGTCTGCATTCTTAGCAGTGAGCTGCTTTTTAAAACATTTGCCAAACTCTTTAGTGTCTGCATTCCATTTCCAGGCTGCCAACCTGCTAGCAAAGAGCCAGGATCATCCTCTACCAGGCTCCATGATGGTGATGCAGAGTGACAGATTCAGCTCAATCATCTGCAGACTTTGCCTGAGAAAAGGCGGTTGGAGCGACAGTATGTTAATAAGTCTGGAGACAAAGCAGTGATGATTAAATCTCAGGTGCTTTGGTTTACCAAGGTCACACAGGCTGAAATCTGATGATGCAGCAGGGACACAGTGCAGCTGTAAGCATTGGAAATAAGTGGCAAAAAATGTCACAAACAGCAATCTGCCATAACAGTGTAGCATTAATGACACTGTAACCATGGTGACAACTGAATTAGAATGAAAGTTACTAAGTACTTTCCTAACAATTATCTTTGGGGCTGAAATTTTTTATATTTTTAATTCTGAAAGTTGTTTTTGGTGCTGTGGTGTGCATGAAAAAAGGCTAAACGAAAACTGTTCCATGTTCTTTGAGTTATTGGTGTGGGGGGAAAAAGCGTTGTTTTTTTTGGTCAACTGTTCTTTTCAGATGCTTTTATCCCCTCCTAGTTTTGTTTGACTAACACCCCAAACAGATTTGATCTAACTCTTGGCCAGTGCAGTGCAGAATCCTCAGTGAGGAATGTGTGCTTTACTATATTAATGTTTTTTAAAAATGGTTAATAGAGTATGAACAAGTGAAAATAACATGTGCCGACTCTTTTCCTTAGTGATGTAAGTGCCTGCTTCAAGTCCAGAAGAGGTTCCAAGAGAGATTTATTTTATTTATTTAGATGCATAAAAATGCTACTAAAGGTGCCTAGCCATGCACTCTAGGCACAACAAAAATATATCCTAAATGCAGCAAACAATCCCCCTTCTTTCAAACAATTCCCACCCTTACAATTATAATCTCACACACACATTCACACACCCACTCCTATTTTCAAGTGCCTGGGAAAAGAGATGAACCTAGCAATGTATCCTGAAGAGCATCAGATTATGAGCTGTTTCAAACCAAGTTGGAAGCGAATTCCAAAGCCGTGGCGCATTCACAGACAGCACCTGACCAGCAGCCCCTCACATTTATACCAACAAAGCTCTGGCTCAAACACCTCTGGTGATGTCAGCTGTGGCAGTATAAGCAGCACACCGACTGCTATCCAGACATACTCAGTTTACAAGTCAAACTATGTGGGAGTTTTATTCTAGCTGCCAGACCTGGAAATTCAGCTTGGAATCTGACAGCTAAACCAGATTATTTTCTGCTTGCACATCAAACCAGTAACTAAGGATTTACAGATCAAATTATACCCACAATGACGAGTGTGATGCCATTGACTTCAACAAGTTTGCAAAGGTGTAACTGACTGAGATTCTGCTTACGAAGCACAAGATGTAATGAAATTCATCTCTCTCCATGCTGTGTTCACTCTTACTTCTGTTAGCCATGTACAGTCAGTAGATACTTATTTTTGCCACTAAAATCAGCAGATCTAATCCTTTATACGTGCCATGGGCAGATCTACTGAGTAAGGAGATGCCATTTTATAGTTATTTTTCAGAGTACAACTGCACATTCAGAGATAATCTTCTGGATATGAAGCAGTGCAATATCATCTTAATAATTAAATAGACAGAAACAACTATACGAGATTTGAATTGCTCCTTTCATCTTAATGGGGTGTATAACTCTGAAGTCTAATAATGACAATTGGAGCGTCAACGTTGTTAGGTCATTTTCATGCTGATCATTTCTGCAGAAATATCCAGCCACTTTGGGATTTTGGATACGAAGTGGTGGCTGGAGATTGGGCAGAAAACCATTACTCTTTTATCACCAACTGATCTCAGTCACCTTCTTTCTAAGCATCTTCTTGATTATTCACTGGAGCTGGTCTAAACTCAGAAAATTTCCTTTCATCCCAAATTAGAACAAAAAAGTCAAAGTTGACATTTTGAAAGAATTGAGTTTCAGAAACATCAACACAGCTGTATCAAAACATTATATTTTGAGAAAGTCAAATGCTGTGTTGTGACTATATCACAGAAAAATTAAAACATTATTGTCAAAACACAGCACTTTGACATTATCGAAACAAAATGTTTAGGTAACTGTCATAAATTTGGACAAAATCAGTATGTTCCCACAAAACACTGATTTTGTCAAATCAGAATATTTTGCATGGGAAATTTTTCAACCAGCTCAGTTATCCACTATCGTTATTTGTGCCTTCTCCCTGCATAAGTATAAAGGCCCTGTATTTCTCTGACACACAAAGACATGCAGAGAGGACAAACAAAAACAGAAACAGGGCAAGCAGTGTGTGGGGAGGACCAGCAAAACTAATGAAAGCAAGGGATCCCCAGCTAACCACACAGAAGGACTCCCTGTGTTCACCTCCAGCCTCTCTCCCCACAATGGCTAATCTGGCCTAGTAATCATGGCGCCATTGACTGAAATCGCAAACCGTTTAAGGAAGGAAATGCAGTTTCAAAGCCCTCTCAGCTTCGCATACCTTTTATTAGACTTGTCCTGGGCATAGCATACTGGCTAAGAGTCTCCTCCCTCAACACAGGCCTTGCCCCCATCACTCTCCACCCCTAGGCCAGTCAAAGGACTGTGCAGATTGTATTAAATGGGTGACAGACAGTTGTGCGAAATGGTGAACACGCTGCTTAGCCATTTTTCACCAGTGCATAGCCCACCAAATATTTCTATGGTTTTGCCTCCCTCTACATAGTGACCAAAGTGGTAAAGTGACCAAAATGATGGTGAAACTCCATGCAGATACTTTGGAAGGAATGGAACTCATGGCTCGAGAATGGGGACTTGTCATTCCTAAGTGACACAGCTACTTTATCTGCAAATTCACCTCTGTTTTGTTATATCAGTCCTCATTAGTGTATGAGAACACTGATACTAAGTGGTTCGTCTGTGCAGTTTTAAGTGGCTTTCATGGTGCAGGAAATTTAGGATTCTAGAAGGATCTAAAACTCTTTTGCAGACAGGGGCGGCTCCAGGCCCCAGCACACCAAGCGCGTGCTTGGGGCGGCAAGCCACGGGGGGCGCTCTGCTGGTCGCCGTGAGGGCGGCAGGCAGGTTGGCTTCGGCAGCTTGTCTGCGGAGGGTCCGTTGGTCCCGTGGCTTTGGTGGCGGCCTGCGGCTTCGGTGGACCTCCCGCAGGCTGCCGCCGAATTCGCGGGACTGGGGACCTCCCGCAGGCAAGCCGCCAAAGACAGCCTGTCTGCCCTGCTTGGGGTGGCAAAATGCCTAGAGCCGCCTCTGTTTGCAGACAATAGAAATGCAGTTAAACTTAATCTGGGAGCATCTCATGGAAATTCAGTGGACACTGGCTGATACGCAGCTTCCTTTGGCTTCTTTGAAAATCCCAGCCTAATTATTTCACCCTCTAAAATATAGACTCTATGATTTGTATTTAGGCTTGGAAGGATTAGATCTTTATTGGTAAATGGCAATAAACACTGATGACTCTGTACACACGCAAACCAATGAAAAAATATTTCCATCAATAAAAATCAAAATTTACAGATAGGCAAAGAAAGAAAAATGCTGCTTGAGAACTGAGAGTTTGATTTAAGCATATTTACTTTGTATATTTTCACGTGTTGATAATTTGCATTTTCACAGGTATAAACTGTATCTTTTTGAATCTCAATGTCAACTGCCATTAAATAATTCTCATTCTACCCTCAGAATTTCCCCCACTGCAAAAATTTAAATTGATAAAAATAAAAAAAAACCTTTAAAATATAGATATTATCCATCAAAATTATACAAAAACAAACATTGAATTCTGCCCATGCTATTTGTATTGCATGCATTGCTGACTGGATAAGGATCAGAGGTCACCAAATGGGCAGTAACAGGTTACCACACTGGAATAGCAAATGCGCCTGTTTAGAAAAAAAATTGTTTAAACATATAGCTGGCAAAAGAATGATATCGTAAATGTTATTGGAACAGTAGAGACAAGTGCACTCTGAGAATCAAAATGTTTATTTCTACCTTAGGGGAAAATATGTTTTATCTGATGTGATGGTGCTGATGGATTTTTAAAGCACTGAAAAAATGAACAGATTTTTAATAACCCTTCTTACTAGTGCCTAATAATAGACACAGTAACTCCAGCCAGACACCAAGGGATAAACAACCATGCCTCATACAGATCTCATATGACATAAAATAACTAGATTAGGAGACAGATTACTGCGAGTGAGGAGGAATCAAAAGAACATTGGACTTAACTAGGATAAATCTGCAAAGCCCAAGCCTGGCAGAAAATGAATCATGACCAGTTGTCTGACATTTTCCTTATCTTTACAAGGCAGAACTGAAATTATATAAAATACAGAATAGTGCACACAATAGCCAAGGCAACAGTGCTTGCTAGTTCCAATTGTGTCACATTATCTGATACCTAATGGAGCTCCTGCAGGTTAACTGATCCCTCTCTGACAAGGAATCTCCACACACAAGAATTTACAGCACAGAGCTAGGATTTCTGGAGTGGAGAAGAGACTGTTGGTGAAAGGTGCAAAACAGCAAAACAAAAGCTCTTTTGTGATAAAGTGCTTGCTGCTTCATCTTGAATAAGGGTCACAGAAGGCCTGGATAAGTGGAACCAGTGCCGTGCTCTGTGAGATAGCTCCAGCCATCAAGAGATCATACATGAGTAGAACGTCCCCCTTGCAGGCCACGGCAAAAGCATCGGGGGGATTTGGGAAGTAGGGGAGAGGCAAGGGTACAGCCAATGAGTTTATGACTATGTGGGATCCACTAGTCACATTATGTATAGAGACCAAATTTACAGCTGAGAAAAACATGTCACAGATCATGAAATCTGGCCTTTGTAGGGAAGGGGAGCTTGTACCGTGCGCCAGGCTCCAGCTGCTAATCCGACCAGGCTGGGGAGGGATGAGACTTCCTCTTCCCCTGCAGGGGCCACTGCTGTAGCCGGGTCAGACCTACCTCTGAAGGCAGTGCACTCATGGAGCTCCCTGCAGCTGGGGGAGGTTCCCGGAGGTAAGTCTGACTCAGCCCAGGAGTGGCCATGCAGGGGAAGAGGAAGTCTCGTCCTTCCCCCGCCCCACTGGGACTAGTAGCTGTTGCCTGGCACATGGTAGAAGCCCATGGCTGGGATGCCCCCAGCCCTGCCCATCCCCAGGTCTGGGCCCAGTGTTAAAGGGGCCTTTGGTTGGTTGTGGGGGGAGGGAACCATGGCACTCCCAACCATTGGGCCGTAGGTGGTCGCCTACCTGTAAGGCCAGCCCTGCCTGTCCCCCAAAAGTGACAACCTCCCCCCCATACCCTGCAACTCTTACTTCTGCGCTGCTGGTGGTAGCGCTGGCTTCAGAGCTGATGCCAGGCCAGTAGCCGCTGCTCTCCCCAGGCAGGGCAAAAGTAAGGGTGGCAATCTCATGACTCCCTTTTGGGTCAGGACCCTTCCCCCCCATTAAATTTCAAATGTAAATATCTGAAATGGTGAAATTGACTATTTTTAAAATCCTATAACTGAAATTGACCAAAGCGGACCATGAATTTGGTAGGGTCCTAATTATGTGTGTGATCAGCATGCAGATGATGCTATGTCACTCAGGGTTCTGCCTTCATGTTAGGAGAAAGGAGTCTATCTCCCCAGACCCTGTGGTCCTGTACACAAAGTCCTTTTATCCTTGCTTTGCTCATTTGACCAAGATAGGGGCATGACATACCTGGAAAGGAACTGGGAAAGATGTGGATTTATATGTTTTACCTGTTGCCAGAAATGAGCAGGCCCCTCCACAAAACACTTGTTCTTTTTGGTAGGCACTCCTCTAGTGCAGTTTGTGTGGTCTTGCTATGCAAACAGGGAGCCCAATCTTCAGCTGGCATAAACCAGCCTAGATCAATGGAAGCCAATGAACATCAGAATGTTGAATGGTACTAAATCCTTCATACTGCAGCACTGGCAATTCATCCCTCTAACTCCACACACTACCACTTAACATCTGTGTAGCTGGTGGACAAGACATCCTGCCAGATGTAATAAGATGTCTGTGAGACCCACTTCTTGAGAGAGGCTCCACTGACTGATTGGAAGAATATATGCCAAGTTCCCCCGCACTAGGCATATCCACCTTATAAAGCAAAACAGTAACAGTTCATGGGAGTAACTCAAATGCCCGGTGAAAAAGGACACTAGAAAAACAAATGCAATTTAGCATGTGAAGTCTTAGGTAGAGCAACAGGAGAATGATGGATTAAACCACCTGTGGATCTTTGTAAGAGAAAGAAAAACCACTGGCCTATTTTTTTCTTAGTTTCAGCTATTTATTTCAGGTTATTATTTTCATCTATTAAACTTTGCAATGGATTATTGCCCTGGATTTGCTCACATGCTTCTCTCAGACCCCTGCGGCGTTCAACCAAACCCATTAAACATCTCTTCTGTCGCAACAAATGCAAGCTGGATTGCATCAAGTCTTTTTCCAGTGCCCACGGAGTAAAATAAATCCAAGGCAGCTTGAGTCGTAGGATCCCCACTGCCCCTTTTGGCATGCAACCACAGGTCTCGCCTTCAAACAGATGGAAACTTGGGAAATGAATGCCAGTTCTTTTAGCAGACTTGGGTGTACTTTTACATATTTATAGCATCTCTTTAATTTCCATAATAACCTGGATTATGAAGGAGATTAAAGACTGTACTAGCTGGTGTAGGGAGGAGGGGTTTGGATTCCCAAATCATTGGAAGGGATTCAGTGCGTGTTTGGATTACACAATCTGCACTTGAACTGGAGAGGTACTGATCTCCTAATTAACATATTGGGCCACATTCTCTGCCCTGCTCTGTCCTCTTCCTGTTACTCTGGAGATAAAAATAGTCTCTGACTCTTTACATCTCCCCTGCTCAGGATTCCTCCAGTGTGGGGTAGGAACAGGGAATTCCCAGCAGGTGTAGAGCTGGCAATCAGTGCCTATGCTACCCCTCTTTTTGGTCCCAACATAGGGGATGAAGTGGAGCTGTGGCCACAGCATTGTGCTTCCCAGCTGGAGGATGGTCATGGAGGATCAATGCCAGTTAAAATAATTTAGAGCAGCCCCGAAGCTGCTCCAAATTTTGCTGAGTCTGGTGCAGAAATGGCCAGAATGTTAAGTAGCCGTAACTGGCTAACCCCCCACCCTGCCCCCCCAAACACACATCCCTCTGCTGCACTAAACCGTCACAACAGAGAATCTGAGCTTTTGTTACATTGACTATGGCTGCACTTATAGCTGGGAGTGTAATTTCCTACATGGCTCTCTACACTCCCAAGCAGTGCCTCCCATATCTATACTGCTATATTTTAGCAGTGTAGCATCTTACTGTCTCTCTGTTGCCACAGCGTTTCCTCACGACAGCAAAAGGGGCAGCCAGAGCCTTTCCCTGGTGCTGGAGCCTTTCACTGGTGGGCGTCACTGCCATATGCAGCTACAAATGTGGATGCAGCCTGCCTTTCACTGCAGCATGTAGTTACACGTGTAGTGCCTGTACTTTACATGTCCCTATAAGTGTAGACACAGCCCTAGTGAGTTTCAGTAACATCACCTTACACATTGCCTCTGAATTTGGTCCACTAAATGGAGATGGGCCAGGTATAACAAACAAGGCAGAAGCTGAAGATCAGCAAGGATCATGTCAGGATTGAAATGTAAAGGAGGGTCTGCAGAAAGGTCAGTCACACACACTGGACTTAAAGAAAGCAGATGTTTAAGGAATGCAAAGTGAGCTACAAAAACTGGATGGAATTTCATGCCTGCAAAAAACATGAAATGCAGAAGAGGGAAGTGTTTACGATCCAGCTGGGGCAGATGAAATCAAAATTCAACCCAGGCAAATAAAACAAAAACCTAACAAGGGACTAGAGGCTTAAGTGGCCAAGTAGGGAGGTAAAGACTAGCATGGAAGAGACAGAGGGCATTTCAACATATGATGAAGCTGGGTGAGTTACAAAAAGAGACATCACGATAGCCAAAGAATTGAGGAAATACATTAAGCCCATTTCACCCTGGTGCAACTGTATGGATTTCAGTGGGGTGATGCCAGGAATGAATTTATCCCTTAATGTTAAACAAGCTCTTGTTGAACATGGCTGCTACTCTGAAAGCTCTTGTCTGAGTGTTTCCCATTTTAATTTATTTCTCAGAGCTCTAGGCATTTGCACAATTTAGAAGATGTCTAGTCACAAAAGGGTCAGATTTACAAAGAGATTTAGGTGCCTGAAGATGAAGCAAGGCATCTAGTGAGATTTAGAAAAGTGTCCGAGTCCCATAGATGTCAATGGGAGTAAAGCACCTAACCTGCTTAGGTGCTTTTGAGTATCACACTAGGTGCCTATCTGCATCTTTAGGCATCTAGATGTCCTTGAAATCTGGCCCAAAGGGCATAAAAACGTAAAAAGCCCCAGCCCTAACCCACTGAGCTAATCAGCTAAGCCACAGAATATAGAAACAATCAATTCTCTTCTCCCTCTACATCTCAACACCAAGTCCTCTCCCTTTTCCTCAAAAGCCAGAGGAAACAGATGGGCTCTACAGTGCATCCTGAATGGCAAGCGTTTCAGGTTTATTTGGAACTAAACCAAGAATGAGTTCCAAAGTCCTGGGCCCTATGTAGAAAATACCTAGCAGCAGCCACCTCCCTGTTAGAGGCACCTCTTCTGAGGCCAATATCAAACATAGGGAGGGACCTCCCAAGAAGATAGGACACAAAGCATTTAAGACCCATAAACAGAACTCCACCAGAAAATCAACTGGCAGACAGTGCTCATGGAGATGCCACATTTCACAAGCAGCCATGTTAGTCCAAGTCTCTGAAGTCTTAAGGTGTAGCCTCATGTAGAGCACATCAGGTTCAGATAAGATAGGCATGGATGTCATGGGCATATGGAAGGCACCACAATCCATGGCTTCTCACTACAACTCCCAACCTAGGAGCCTGCAGTCCCCTCAGACAATAAAACTTGGCCCTTCCATAGCAGTTTTCACCCAGGGATGTGAAAGTGCTGAACAAACATTAATTAAGCCTCACAACACCCTGAGAAGGAAAGCCTTATCCTTCTTGTGTAGATGGAAATACTGAGAAACAGAGTGGTTAAATAACTTTCCCAAGTCAACACAGCAAGTCAGTAGTAGAGCTGGAAGTAGAAGAGGAGGTTACTCACCTGTGCAGTAACTGACATTCTTTCAGATGAGTGCCTCTGCAGGTGCTCCACTCCAGGTGCTGGTGCATCCCTGCGCCTTCGCTCGGAGATTTGTACAGAAGTACCCGCATGGGCCGCCTGCGCACAGTGCCTGCCTCATGCGCTACTGGTGCCTTAACAGCCCGTGTGCAGCCATGATTCCTTAGTTCCTTCTCTACAATGGAGACCACTCCAAACTCTGAAGTAGAAGGGAGGAGGGTGGGTAGTGGAGATGTAAGTAACCTCTTCAAGAGAGAGAGATGTCCCTGTGGATACTCCACTCCAGGTGACTGAAAAGCAATATCTCTACGATGGTATCTGGCACCATCGAATCTGGTAAGAAAGCCATGGACAGCACAGCTCTTGCCATTCAAATGTCAGTCAAGGGGCCCTGAGTAAGGGCGTAGTGTTTGGCAAAGGTGTGCTCTGAAGCCCAAGTGGCAGCCTTGCAGATATCTATGAGGGGAATGTTACATAGGAATGCAACAGACTGACACAGATCTGGTAGAGTGTGCCTTAATAGAAGTTGGAGGATATATCTTCTTTAGTTGGTAGCATAAACGGATGCAGTCTGATATCCAGCTGGATATTCTCTGGGTGGATATCAATTTGCCCTTAGATCTTTCTGCAATTGAAATAAAAAGTTTAGGGGAAGCCCTGAACGGCCTAGTCCTATCTAAATAAAAAGATAATGCTCTGCACACATCAAGTGTGTGCACTGCTGTTTCAAAAGAGTTTGCATGCAGTTTAGGAAAGAAGATTGGTAGATGGATAGATTCATTGTGGCAGAAGGATGAATGTACCTTTGGGAGAAATTTGGGATGCGTTCAAAGCGTGACTTTATCCTTAAAAAAGATAGTGTAGGGTGAGTCAGCCATGAGAGGTCCATGGTCTCCTACACGACTGGCAGATGTAATTGCCACTAAGAATGCAGCTTTCAGAGATAGGTGTAGTTGACAGCAGGATGCTAGTGGTTCAAATGGCTATTGTGTCAAACATGTGAGGACCAAGTGGAGGCTCCATGGTTGAGTGGGTAGTCTGATGTCCGGGTACAGGGTCTGGATGCGTTTGAGGAATCTTTTTGTGATAGGGTGGGCAAAGATAGTGGTGTCAATGATCTTCTGGTGAAATACTGTGATTACTGCCAGACATACTTTATGGAACTGAAGGAGAGCCCAGATTGTTTGAGCTCCCGAAGATAGTCCAGTATGACTGAAAGAGGTGCGGAAGTAAGAGCAGATTGCTGGCAGAACACCATGCCATGAACCCAGACCATTTATGGATATAGGTGATGTGTGTAAATTGTGTCCTACTGTGTAATAGTACAGTTTGCACCTACTTAGAGCAGCCTAGTTCTTCGTAGGAGAACTGTTGAGGAGCCATGATTTGAGGTGAAGCATTCCTATGTTTGGGTGGTGAAGATGGCCCCTGCATTGGGGCAGTAAGTTCAGAAGCAGGGGGAAAGGGAGACTGGCAGACAAGTGGACATCTGTGTTAGAACTGAGTACCACAGCTGTCTGGACCATGTAGGGGCTATCAATATGATCCTGGCCTTCTCTGTCCATATCTTTACTACTACTTTGTGTAGGAATGGTATCGGTGAGAATGCGTATAGTAGGTTTACATTCCATCTGAGCTTAAACACATCTCCTTAGACCCGCTCTGGAGCAGAATTGGAGGCATTTCTTGTTGGTTGCAGTCGCAAAGAGATCCAGTTGTGGATAATGTGTAGATGTTGTAGTGTTGTTTATCATCTCCCATTCATGGTTGAGTGGGAAGGATCGGCTGAGCTTGTCTGCTGTGGTGTTTTGTGCACCAGGCAGGTACAAGGCGGAGATATCAATATTGTGTTGGAGGCACCAATTCCAAAGTTTCATAGCCTCGGTGCAAAGTGAATCAGATTGGGCTCCTCCTTGCCTGTTTATATAAAACATAGAAGCAGTGTTGTTGGTCATGATCCTGATCTTTTGGTTCTTGATGAGTGGGAGAAAGTGGAAGCAGGCGTTGCGGACCACTCAGAACTCTAGAAGATTCATATGTAGTGAGGTCTCTGTAGGAGATCATAGTCCTTGAGCTGTATGGTGTCCCTTGTGTGCCCCCCAGCCAGTGAGGGATGCATCTGCAGTGATTATAATTGAAGAGGATTTCTGTAAAAATGGGACCCCGGAACAAAGGTTGTATGGTCGAGTCCATCATATGAGTGAGTCCTTGCTATTGGTAGGCATGGTGAGAAGCTTGTGTAGTCTGTGTCCATTTGGTTTGTAGACTGTGGCTAGCCAACCATGCAGGCATTGCAATTACAGGCATGCGTTCTTGACCACAAAAGTGCATGTTGCCATGTGGCCAAGAGGTTGTAGGCAGTCATGAGCTGTGACTTGTGGGCTGTTCTGCAGTTTGGTGATGAATTTGTCGGTTGGAAGAGATGCGAGGCCAGTTGTGGAGTCGAGGTGTGCACCTGTGAACTCCAGATGTGGAGTAGGGATTAATGTGGATTTGTTTGTGGTGTTTTGCAGATCAACACCCTGAAGGCAGTCAATGGTCATGTGTGTGGATTGGATCGCTTCTTCACAAGTTTATGATTTGAGGAGGCAATTGTTCAGGTAAGGGAAGATTATTATTCCTTTTTTCCTGAGATGTGCGGTAATCACCACGAGGATCTTGGAGAAGACACAGGGTGCTGTTGAGAGGCCAAAGCCAGCGGTTTGTTCCCAGAACCGTCTGTGGGCAGGGCGTATAGTTACATGAAAATAAGCATCCTGCAGGTTGAGAGCTGAAAACCCATCTCCCTGCTCCAGTGCTAGAATAATAGTCTTTAGAGTAACTGTTTTTAATTTTTGCTTTTTGATAAACTTGTTGAGTTGCCTGAGATCGAGAATAGGTCGCCATCCCCCACTTTTATTTTTACTCCCATTATTTTTTATTTTGGACAGAAAACACTTTCCCCTCTGCTGGTCAGGTACCCACTCCACTCCTCCTATTTGTAGAAGAAGTTGTATCTCTTGATGGAGCAAGTGGTCATGAGAGGAGTCCCTGAAGAGGGACGGGGAGGGGATAGGAAGGGAGGTGGGTGGGGGGTATGGACACAAAAGGGATGGCATAGCCCGACTGGATAACCTCTAGGGCCCATCTGTCTGTAGTGATGGCTCGCCAGCTATTGTACAATGGGAGCAAACTGTGATCAAAGGGTTGAGTAATTAGTGTGAGGGCAGGAGTGGGTGGGAGGTCTTCTATGTCCTCGACCACGGCTTCAAATCTGTTTGCTAGGTGGGGGCAGGGCCGGTGCAACCATTTAGGCAACCTAGGTGGTTGCCTAGGGCACTAGGATTTGGGGGGCGGTAATTTCTTCAGCAGCGACTGCGACGGCCAGATCTTCGGCTGCCCCAGTCGCCACCGGCATTTAGGTGGAGGGAGCTGGGGCAGGGGAGCACGGGGAGGGCTGCCAGCAGCAAGTAAGGCAGAGAGAGCGGCATGCAGGCGAACTCTCTGCCCCAGCGCACCCCTGCCCTGCCTCCTCCCCAAGCACGCCTTGGCTGCTTCACTTCTCCCACCTCCCAGGCTTGCAGTGCCTAAGCTGATAGGCATCGCAGCCTGGGAGGCGGGAGAAGTGAAGCAGCGACAGCGTGCTCGGGGAGAAGGCAAAGCAGGGGTGAGCTGAGGCAGGCGGGGTGCCTCAGAGTGGAGGGTGGGGAGCTGCTGCGGGGGGGGGGTCCCTCAGAGTGGGGGCTCGGGAATGAGGGAGGGCGCAAGGTGGAAGTTTCGCCTAGGGCGCGAAACATCCTTGCATGGGCCCTGGGTGGGGAAGGTTGGGATGTTGCTGATTGTGGGGGGAGGCGGCGTTGAGGCCTATGTCTCTGGCATTGATGCTGTTGCTGATCGTAGGGCCGTTGTTGTTGTTGTGTGTACGCTAGGTATTACAGGCATTGGTAAGGTAAAGGCTGGTGTATGGATGCCTAGGGATCTCAACGTAGCCCAGGAATCCTTTGTGGTGTGCAGCACCTCGTTTGTCTTTGCTGCAAATAATGTCTCACCATCGAAGGGGAGATCCTCCACGGTGTTCTGTATCTCATGTGGGAAAGAGGAAGAGTTGAACCATGAAGCCCGATGCATAACAACGGCTGGAGCGGTGGACCTGGCTGCAGTGTCCACAGCACCAAGGGCAGCCTGGAGTAACGTGCAGGAAATTTTGTGTCCTTCAGAGAGCATTGCCTTAAATTGTGATCTCTTTTCTTCTGGACTATTGTTAACAAATTCCATTAATTGCCCATAATTTCTATGGTCATATTTGGCTAGGAGGGTGGCAAACTATGTCACACTGAATTGCAGTGTCGAAGTTGCATAAACCTTGCAGCCCAAATCAATCCATTCTTTTACTGTCCCTGGCAGGAGTAGTAGACCGGAAATGCTGCTGCTTGTTTCTTTGATTCACCGCTTCCAGCACCAAACTCGCTGGTAGTGGATGTGTGAAAAGAAACTGAGCCATTGGAGGGGACACAGTATTGCCAATCTGCTCTCTTGCAGGTCAGGGGCATAGTAGCTGGAGTTTGCCAGATATTCTTGACCGGGTCCAGGACAGCTCCATTGATTGAGAGGGCAATCTTGGAGGAGGTGCAGGTTGCAAGATGCAAGAGACTCGCTTCATGTTGAGTCTCTGACACCTCCTCCATAGTGATCTTGAGTTCACTAGCACCCTTTTAAATAGATCTTAAGAAAGGGTCAAAGAAAATAAAACTTCTGACTAGAATACTATACTAACTGTACTAACAAACGAAGTATGCGAAAGCGAGAAAATGTTGAGCAGGACTGCTGAGCTCCATCTCAGACCGCGGCAGTAGAGAAGGAACTGAGGAGTCACAGCCATGTACATGCTGTTACGGCACAAGCAACGTGTGCGCAGCCCGTGCGGGTACTGCCGTACAAATCTGAGCGAATGCGTTGGGATGCACCAGCATCTGGAGCGGAGTCCCTACAGGGACATCTCTCGAATCAGAATCCAAGATTCATGACTCTTGACTAAAGTTGAATGATTTTCTGTCAGAAAATGCAGTTTCTGCAAACTTTTGCTAAAATATTTTGATTTTTCTTTTGGGCAAATTAAAAATAAATATTTTCTTTTGTGGCAATTTGAACCAAATCAGACTATTTTGTTCTCTGAAACTGACCCAAAAGGTTTAGTTTCTAATCCATTTTCCTATAAGCACATTGCCTTATGGGAGTTGTAGTTAAGGCCCTCATTCGCTAAGCAAGCTGCGTGGTGCATCATGGGAGATGTAGTCCAGCCAGAGAGCCTGACCCATAGGGAGAATCAGACTCTTGAACTATACTCCATATCCATCAACTCCGTGTGTGCTCCAGGGCATGCTGGGGGTAGAATTAGGTGGGAGGAGGCAGGCAGCATTGGAGCAGGGACAGGAAGAGGCAGGTGGGGATAGGGGCTTGGGAGAAGGGCTGGTGTGCGGGCAGGGCCTGGGGCAGAGCAGGGTGTTGAGCACTCCCTGGCCTGGAGAAAGCCGACACCTGTGTTATGGTTCCATGAGACAATGCACCACAATGAGAAAATGCTGCTTTTAATGTTGAACAGACTTCAAGAATTTTGGCTCAGTTCAACAAACTGAAATGAAACATTTAAATTTCAGAAAATGTCTAAACATTTCATTTGGTTTTGAGCAAAATGAAAGGTTTTGACACTTCCTAATCTAAATGTTTTGGAATTTCTGTTTTATGTAAAATTTCAGTGTTTCATCCCAATTTGGGACAAAAACCAAGTGTCAGAATTTCCACAAGGACAAAAATTATGAATTTCGCTCCATGCTGCTGTCCCATACTTTAACCCACGAGGCCACTTGCCTGCATTTATTTCACAATTGTTTCCATTCCAGGTTTTACCCACTTAGTGATGACCATGATCATGGAATTTGATAGCCTATTTTGACCTGATTGTAATTTCCTTCTGTATTATTTCTTCCATCAATGAAATGAGTTTTATTATGTATATTTTTGCTTTTAACCCCCACCAAGTTCCTGTGTGAAAAGAAGCAAAAGATTTCATTTGATCATTCTTTCCTTCTCTATTCAGTAAATTAGCCTTGGCGTTTCCTGCGCGCCTCCAGGTGAAGTACCACTCGTGTTTGCCATCAGCAACCAACAAGAGAAGAGGGGGAAGTAATGAGCAGCAGTTGCTGCTGAGCACTACTCCCTCTCATGTTGCTACTTGTGGTTACTAGAGACAGACAGCTGTGCTAGGAGCCGGGCAGGGCAACTACAGGAACAGGCAGAGAGGGAGGAATGGACAGGGAGTGGAGTTTGCTCACTGTAAGGGGGGCTGAGGAGGAAAGAGAGCAGGGAGAGAGAAAACTGGAGTGAGGTAGGATGTCCAGATGGTAAACCTTGGTCATGCTAAGGCAGGGGCATGGCCACAGCCCACTCACATAGCATCCAGGCCTACCCAATGTTGGGGCAGAGCCCCCCAATCCACTGGCTGGGGACTCCTGATCCTAGCTCAGTGTCCAGCTGGGTCCGTCTCCTGCTGGTCCCGTGTGCTGATGCCCTGGTCTCCCACCCCAGCTAGAGGTGTGGCTTGGGGTTGGGTCTGGGTCCGTAGCAGATTAGCCACTGGCCCTGGGCCAACAGGGTCACCCCAATCCACTTCTCCTGCCCAGCACTCCAGCCAGGGAGTGAGTCGGGGCATGGGAAGAAGACTGGACAGGAGGAGTGGGGCAAGCCCTGTGCCTCAATCATGCTCCCCAGCAGGAGCACCATGTGAGGGAAGCAGGGCAAGCCCCCATGCCCAGCCCCCACTTCCCCGGCAGGAAGGAGTGGGGAGGGACCCCCAGTTGTCCTAGCCCAGCCAGGTCCCCACAAAACCTATTCTGCATCTATCATTGCCCACCCACTTGAAAGCTAGGACCACCCAGTTTTCCTGTTTTAGCTACGCCACCACGGTAAGGGGATATTTGTTTCTTTGTTCTTGGGTTGTTGTTTTTTTTAAACTTACTTGAATCTTTGACCATGCTTCAAATTGTCAAGGTGAGAAAAGTCCAATGGCCAGACACTTGAGGCAGCATTCAGTGCCCTCCCCCCTGCCCTGAGAGAATCAAGGGCCTGCTGTCACCTGAGCCCCTCTAGCCTGTGTTTGTGATGCTGAAGGACCAGCATTCTAGTCCCAGCAGCCCTCCTCCCAACTATGTATGGTAAGTCCCACACCACCTTGACAACCATATCAACCAACACATTCTCTCTTTCCTTGCTAGAGTTCAAGTGCATTATACAGTATGCCATACACAACGTATTATGCTAAAGAACATTGTGTAGATGGTTAGACTGCTACATTCTCAAGACAATTAGTAAACAAAAGCTTTGTTAAGCAGCAGCTAAGATTGGTGCAACAATGGAGTTCTTCCAACTCCAAACAATGTAATTCTGTAGAACAATTCTTCTACCTCAATAGTATGAAAATCTGGAAATGAACAGCAAGCAATTCACTCTTGCCCACAGCCTTCCACCATTTGCTGACAATTAATTACTGTACTTAGGCCAAGATTCTCAAAAGTGACTGGTGAGTTTGGGTGCCCAACTTGAGACCCCCTGTAAGGAGTCTGATCTTCCAAGAGCAGATGCTCAACACACACTCATTACCAGGGGTCTTTAATGTATCTAAAGTTAGGCACTCACAAACACTAGTGTTGCTCTTAGATATCCTCTATTCTGCTACATCGAGGGTAGGACCTTGGCAGAGTGCATGGTGCTCAGAGCAGTATTAACTTGCTCTCAGTTTTCTGATAGTAACTGCCTTTGATTTGCAGTTTGCCTTTTTGGAGCTGGAGAATCTTTTGTCTGTATTGCCCAAAGTCCAGAGGACATGTACCGATCTTTTGGTTGTTTATAAGAGTCTCACCTTTCTTATTTCTTTATTTTTTAAAGTAAATGTTTCACTGTTATAATTGCAAAGAAACCTTGAAAACATGATGTATGTGTAACCGATGCAGTGCTTGTCTGCCTGAGTTTGCAGAGAGCCTGAAACAATAGCTCTGAGGAATAAACTACTCCATTCAATACAATGGGTGTTAATTAGATGACAATGATCAAACTTTGTACACCAACATTGTTAACTATTTCACTGCTCAAAGGACATAGCAAAGGAGAAGAAATGGGTTATTCTAGAAGGAAGTTGATAAGCTGGAGAGAGTTCAAAGAAGCCCCACAAAAATAATTAAAGGACTTGGAAACATACCTTATAGTGACAGACTGAAGTAGTTCAATCTATTTATCTCAAAGAGAAGGTTACGGGTGACTTGATCCCAGTTTATAAGTACCTACTTGGGGGGGAAAAATTGATAATGGGCTCTTCACTCTAACAGACAAAGGTTTATCAAGAGCCAGTGGCTGGAAGCTGAAGTTAGACAAATTCAGACTAGACATAAGGTGCAAATTTTTAACAGTGAGGGTAATTAACCATTAGGACAATTTACCAAGGGTTGTTATAGATTCGCTGTCACTGGCCATTTTTAAAAAAGATTGGATTTTAAAAAAATCTGCTTAGTTCAAACAGGAATTAATCATGAATTTCTATAGTTATATAGATCAGACTAGGTGATCACGGTGGTTGCTTCTGGCTTTATGATTGATGAATTAGGAAGATGGACACACTCTACTGTTAGTGACTAATTATTTGAAAACAGGGCCTATACGAACAGATGGCAGGCTGAAGCAGAGTGCTCTTGGTTTCATCTTCCTGAACGTCAACTCAGCTTTTGGCAGTTTGGGCAACACAGTTCTACACAGAGACGACTTTTGTACCACTGCTTATCTCTTGTGTGGGACAATTGTTATAGCATCCACACCTCGTCACAGGTTTTAACTCATGCACAGAACTGAGGCAGCCTTTGTAGTAAGCTTACTGGCACGTAAGCCACAGGAACATATGGCCTTTAGTTTTTCATGAGTTGCGGAGACACTGGATAGTTCACCTCTTGGGCTGTTCTTGAGATGGTTAAATGCCCATGCAGAAGATCACAAAAGGCATAAATATACAATTATTAAAATGAATAATTGAAGAACTGCTTGTAAAAGAAATTGTGGCCAACACTTAAAAAGCAGATGCAGAGGGGGCTTGTTCCTCCTTGAAATGAGATAAAACAAAGGACAAGAACAGTGTGGAGACAATCTAGTGCTCTGCATCCTGGTTTTGGAAGTGAACAAACAGAGCGGCTTATCGAACTTCTGGAATTAAAAAAATATGTTGCTGCATATGTTAAAAAAAAGAAGTGATCTAGAGGCAGCTGCTGAGCAGATTCAAACTCAGAAGAATGATCCCCTCTAGGTTTGCTTGGGAAATACCATTTGTCCAAGGAAGGGCAGGCTTGGGAGGAAAACCAAATCTAAAAAGAGAGCATCTGCTGGAAACCCTGTTTTATCTGAACATTTGAAGGAAGCACAAAATACATTGTGAGCAAGGAACACAACTGGCAATTGCTAAGTTGTCTTGTAGATCTCTGACCTTGAAGAGACCCCAAACCAACCTGCCTAGTCCCCCCAAATTACCTCCCTTCCAGCCAAGTGAATCCTGTGTGCCACATCACCAGAGGATTCTTATTGTGACAGACACAGATCAGTGGGGTACAGGAGTCTGGTAGAGGGCAAATATACTGGTCACTGGATGAGTAGTTTTCTGTTCCCTGAGTGACCAGAGCAGGGGCTGCACTAGAGTAATCAGGAACCTGCTAGAACCAATTAAAGCAGGCTAATCAAGGCACCTGAGTTTAAAAAGGAGCTCACTCCTGTCAGGGGAGGGAGGAGCTAGAGGAGAGGAAGTGTGTGAGAGGAGCTGAGAGTGAAAGGGTGTGCTGCTGGAGGACTAAGGAGTACAAGCATTATTAGACACCAGGAGGAAGGTCCTGTGGTGAGGATAAAGAAGGTGTTTGGAGGAGGCCATGGGGAAGTAGCCCAGGGAGTTGTAGCTGTCATGCAGCTGTTACAGGAGGCACTATAGACAGCTGCAATCCACAGGGCCCTGGGCTGGAACGCGGAGTAGAGGGCGGGGCCGGGTTCTCCTCAAACCTCCCAACTCCTGATCAGACACAGGATAAGTTGACCCAGACTGTGGGGAAGATCACTGAGGTGAGCAAATCTGCCAAAATAAGCACAGGACCCACCAAGGGAAAGGAGGAACTTTGTCACATGATATAAAAGTAAAATCTGCAGTAACCATCAGCTGCAATAGGCAATAATCTTAAGTAGCTATTATAAAGTATCCCCTAGGATTCCTGTACAAGTGTTTGACTTTTAAAAGCCAGCCTCAAGTAGAAACCCAAGTTTTGCTGGTCATCGAAGATAAGCTTCAGCATATAGGCTGATCAGATAGCAAGTGTGAAAAATCTAGATACTTTTTTTTCAGGGGGAGGGATGGGGGAAGTATAGTTGATGTATATAAGACAAAGGCCCTAATAGCAGGACGTCTGGTCACCCTATCAGCATCCAGTGTGTGTGTTTTATTTGTACATAGTCTTGCAAAATTGGCAAGAAGATGAACCAGCCGGGGCAAAAAATCTGCTAGCCCATCCCCAACATCAACACACAACTGGGCTCCACATACCCAGACACTGACTCTCTCACAAGCATGTGCACACACACAATTCAATAGGTGTTAAAATGCATGTTACACTCCCAGACTAGGGGCAGTTTTAAATGTGTAGTTTTATTTAAAATAGTATGAAAACAAACACACACAGCCTGCATAAGTGCCACTGCTTCTCAGGTCTTTCAGGGTATGTCTACCCTGCAATTAGACACCCGCAGCAGGCCTGTGCCAGCTGACTCAGGCTCCAGCTAAGGAGCTGTTTAATTGCAGTGCAGTGCTCAGAAGACCTCTGGGACCCTCCTGTCTTACAGACTCCTAGAGCCCAGGCTCCAAGGTGAGCCCAGATGTCCACACCACAATTAAACAGCCCCTTAGCCTGAGCCCCATGAGCCTGTCAGCTGGCGCACACCAGCTGCGGGTATCTAATTGCAGGGTAGAGGTACCCTTGGAGCACACCCAATTCTGCTGCTGCAACCAGAGTTGCCCACTTTGGCCCCCTCAGCAGACTTTCAATCATTAAAGAGAGAGGTAAACCTGACCCTGTATAACACATACACACACACACCTTGCCTTGCACACACTACTCAATCCCCTTGCTCAGCCAGACTCTGACTGAGTCATCATTCACCCCCCAACCAAATTCCTCTGCTCTCCCTTCAGATCAGCAGCAGCTCTTCACAGCTGCCTCCTCTTACCCAGCGCCAGGTGCCTCTGTGCTCCCCTGGACACCTCGGCAGCACCACAGCAGCAGTTGCTGTAGAGAAGCCCAGGACTCTGCTGCTCCAGCCCTTCCTTGCTTACGGTGGGGGCTACAGGAGTTGCTGGGATCTCTTTTCTTCCTTTCCCTGTGCCTGGGTGGAGAATGCTGCCTCTGGTCAAGCAGGCTGTAGTGTGGCAAAGCAGCAGCTTTCTGGGGTTTACCTTCATCTGCCTGGGGGCAGGAAACAGGCCTGGCCCAAGGGAGGGGGAGTTCAGATGGAGCCAGGAGGATGCAGCCAAGGTAATGGCAGATGCCCCTCCCTGCTGCTGGGGAGTGGAGACAGCGTGAGTGAAGCTCCCCCTGGAGGCCAAACCGCATAAGCGCAGCAGCTGCTGCAGTGGTTGTACTCTTTTTTAAAAACTTTTTTTTTTTTTAATTTGCAACCGGAAGTGGCAGAAGCTGAGATTTTGCAGGAGCTGCGGGACTGGTTCTGCTCACCCGGGGAAGCATCAACTGAGCAGGGTGTCACAAATGTTAGCTTATCCTCATTGTGGAATGACTGTCACTGACACCTAGTTCAGGCAGAGACTGAGGCTTAAAACACATTGGAAGAATATACGATTATGTGATATCAGCACGAGTCCAGGAGCTATGAATGTATGAGCCAGGGCTACTCCTAGTTAGGGTTACCAACTTTGTTTGGACAAATTCCTGGAGATTCCAGGACAATCCTGGAGGGTTGGCAACCCTACTCATAGTTGCTCCAGCTTGGGGCTGTTGAGCAAGCCAAGAACAGCCACACTGCAGCGTGCTCCCTAGCCACTCCCTCCCTCTGCTGACAAACTAGTTATGGGGCCCCATTATACCACAGGAGCAGCTCAAAGGGGCCCCAGTGAGACCATCTTGAGAGCAAGAACACCCCCCTTAGTGACCATTCATTCCACCAGCTGAGGGGATTCATCTCCTCACCAGCAAAGCAGGGATCCTGGCAGTTTGAAAGCTGCACATCAGAGTTAGCAAAAGGAAAGAGCATCAGAGGTCTGGAAAATTTAGGGTGACCAGACAGCAAATGTGAAAAAAATCAGGACTGAATGGGGGTAATAGGATCCTATACAAGAAAAAGACCCCAAAATCAGGACATCACCCTAGAAAAATCCCAAGCACTGGCTGGCCAGCAAGGGGGTTCTATCATTTATGATCGTAACACAAGGCTGTGGGCCAAATTGGCTTAGAAACAGCAGGCTCAACTCTTGATTGATTTCCGCAGAGCCTGTTCAGCTTGTATCTTGCAACATCAGCAAACCTCGAGTGCTGTAGAACAACAAGAGCTTTATGGGACAGACGAATGGAGACACTTCACTTGTGAGTGTCCACACTTTGAAACGCCTTGCTTTTAGAACTGTATCTTTTGCCCCATCCATCTCTATGCCCCTTTGTTTAATTGTATCCTGGATGCTGCTTTTCATGGAGCCTTTCCAAAGTGGCTTAATCCATCAAAATCTATCAAAGTCATATCCACTAATGGTACATCTCAGTGACGAGACCAGGACCAATTTAGCAGCTCTTGGGAATGCAGCAAAACAAATTAAGTGCTCAAAAATTGCCTACTAGTGCGAAAAGAGAGAGGCAACTTCCTCTATGAGAGCAACTAATTGGAACCATTCTGTCTAGAGACCAATCTGGTTTTATGTCATGGTTGTTATTTACACAGGATTCTTGGACTTACCACACCAGGTCAGGTTGTCTAGGCGGTGCTCCTGTCTCCAGCAGCTTCCAGTATCTGTTGTTTCAGGGGATTGCAAAACCAGCACTAACCCACATTACAGCTAGTCAGTGGGGGCAATTATCTACATGGTGGGAAAACAGCTTCCTGGGCTTGGCAAGTGATCAGCCCACACCCTACTATACAATTCCAAACTGAAGTCCATGTCCAACTGGGGCTCTGCCAAGCACTTGCTGCTGTGGTTTGCAGAGAGCTGGCTGCACTGGATGCTTACCCGTCTCTTGATTTGTCTTTGGTCATAATGCCTCTGCTCTGTAGTTGCCCAATGGAGCTTCAGCAACATCCAATTATCAAATCACAAACCACAGACACCAAGAAATTGAATGATAAAACAAATCACGTCCGAACCCTCAACACTATTAAAAACAGATAAACAACTGAAGACAAAACCCTCACTCCATGGACTCCTCCCACTTCAGTTATTTACTCTTTTCAAAAGACTGAATTCAAGTCAGTCAAATGTCAGTTTAAAGGTGTCAATAAGGAAATGAAGCGCCTCCTAAATTAGGGACTGCCTGGCCCAAATGCAGCATCTCCAGCACTGCTTGTGTGGCAGAGCCTACAGCCCCCCTGGCAGGACAACAATTTGTCAGGCATTTGAGTCAGTAGGGGCCAGCCAAACCGAAGACAAAGGGCTTGATTCTCAGTTACATTAGGCCCCTCAGCACTGCCACCATGGTATAAAGGGGCCTTAGTGTGAATGGGAAATCAGACCAAAAAGTCTTCAATAGCCTCATGACAAATTAAGCCCTCTGTAGTGGAGCGCTAATCACATGGCAGCTCTGCTGGCACAACCCTGCCAGTTCCGCTGTGATCCAGAGAGTCTTACCGACAAAGAGAGAAAACTTATTTCTACTGGAACAAACAACCCAACACAAGCTCCCTCCAGCAGTTTCTGGACATAACTGAGACCCCGTGAGACGCTTCTGAGCGTCATGAGGATGTGCTGTTCTCTTGGGGGGAGAAAGAGCAGAGTGGATTGAAAGGATACCAAGGCCTCTCGCAGGGGAGAGCTGGGATGATAAGGCTTGGCTGATACAGACTGAGTAGAAATTTATGCATTGGAGATCCAGTCATTCGTGTCCCTGACTAGAAGAGGCTTTAGCAACAGAAAATGGAATCTGCCTTTCCCTTTACCCCATGTTCCTAGAAGGGATTAGCAAGCAGGCCAGCCAGGTTAGTGCTACTGCCCGTTGCTTTGCTTAGCATATACATGCTCATGTGCTGGTTCACTAAACTGCTCTAGATCATTTAAAAACCAAGCCTGAGACCAAACCCCATTGAACACCACCTATTCCCAGTTCATGTATGAGCAGGGGACACAGAAAAGGAAGATGGAGCGTTAAAAGAATTGGTTCAACAGGAACACCAGCAGTGAAAGGACCATGTAGACAAAAAAATAAATAAATAGACATTTCAATATCCTGTTCCAATGTATTGCAGGGAACATTTTAGCTCTGAATGTTCATAAAAAAAAAAAGTACTTCCTCTGGTGCCCTGCAAGATATTTCAAGCACTCTCCAGTGACCAAAGCATGCTGGCAGTTCTGCATAATACTTAAATTCAATGGATCCCATATTAACTTACAATATAAATGCACTGGCAACACTGAGCTAACATGACAATCCAGAAATTGACTAATGAGGTGCAGAGTGATTTGATAAAGGACAAATAGTTAAGCTTTTCTGGGGCCTGACCATATTTTCATGTGGCTTTGTACTGTATCTTGCAAAATAGGGGCCTCTGGCTGCTCCTGTAGTACAAGTAATTACTGCTGATCACATACTGAATTGTGATTCAGGGTCTCTACTTTCCTTGATGCTCACAAGACCCTCAGCTGATCAGATCATTACACCCACTGAAGACACGTGATGACCAGGGGCCAGCATGAATTCAGTTTCATTCTAGAGGCCTGAATCAAGACACAGGAAGTGATTCCTCTGAAATGCAGGGAGATTCCACATTAAGCTGTGTTTGGGGGAAGCCAGCAGCACAGCCCCAGCACACCCTCTGCTCCCAGGGCATGGAGGTCAGAGACCATTGTTTCAGGATTAGGCTTGGGCAAAGGACAGCTGTCTATTGTCTACATCAGGCCCAGCACTGTGGCATTCGGTTGCCACAGATTGCACCTCCTGTGATACACAACCACAAGGTGGGGGAGGGGGAACGTCCCTTCTCGCCAACATTTTGTTTTGCTGTAGATGCACAGCGCAGGATCATGCAGTCTCACACCTGGGTCTCCCCCACCCATTGTTTCCAGTGTGGTTGCATCTGGGTTCAGCGGAGACTTTGTGGAGGGAGAGTAACTCAGACAAGAACAGCCACACTGGGTGGATGAGTGCACACACAGCAGAGTTTAATACCCATTTAGTTCTGTGATTAAAAATACACTCTCACCTGTGGCATTCTATCCACAGAAATACAATCAACAGGAGCGAAAGCCTGAGAACACTGAAGTTTCCATGCAAAAGGCATGGAACCAGGTGTTCCAAGGGTGTTTATGGAGCATTAATCTGGATCAAAGAGGACTGCTGCTTGGATGGGTTGAGACTCTTACGTAGCGTAGATGCTGCCTCACATTCCCAGCCATTGCCCCTTATCTCCCACTTAGCCTGACAACCAGGTCAGACTGGCAGTAGGGCGTTCACATTCAGGCAAGAACTGTTGTCAGGCAGGAGCTGGAGCGCTTGGTCTTCTGCATGTGGCCAGGAAGCCATTAGCAGAGGAGCATACATCAGCTGGCATTTGCCTATGCAGTTTCCTGAGGCATTGACTTATATGATGGTACTACCCAGCTGCCAAAGGTGAGTCTGTCTGTCCAGACTCTACCTGGACGACTCGTGTGAGTTCCCCTCTGCTCAGCTAACAGAGGATATCGGACTTAAGTAGGCAGTGTTGTCCTACTTACCTGCTCAGTATTTTGAGGAGAAAAAATATTGAAGTTGGTTGGTATTCAGCACTGGAGAATTGCCATTGGGTGGGGATCAGGAATGTCGAAGGGAGATTGCTTTATGGCAGCTGCACGCAACTCACGCAGCCTCACGAACACGGGAAAACTCAACAAGGGCTGGGACTGGAGAGGGAACAAAAATGCCCTTGAATACACAGAGGCCTGCCAGCTCTCTCACCCACAAAGAAATGTTCTCTTCTCCTTCCTCTGGCTGCTTAATCTTACCCTTCTACCTGCACTCCCAGCTGCCTCTGTTCAGTGCAATGCTGCTCCATTCCACCTCTGCCATCTAGCTCCTATACCAGGGGTGGCCAACCTTTTCGGCCTGAGAGCCACATCTGGGTATGGAGATGGCATGGCGGGCCATGAATGCTCATGAAATTGGGAGTTGGGGTGTGGGAGGGGAAGAGGGCTCTGACTGGGGGGTGCAGGCTCTGAGGCAGGGCCAGAAATGAGGGGTTCAGGGTGTGGGAGGGGACTCCAAGCTGGGGCTGATGGGTTCAGAGTGTGTGTGTGGGGGGGGTGCGCTCTGGGCTGGGACAGGGGGTGGGCTCTGGCTGGGGGATGAGGGGTTTGGAGGGTGGGGCACTGGAGGAGTTTCAGGGGTGCAGGCTCCAGGCAACACTTACCTCAAGCAGCTCCCAGAGGCAGCGGCGGCGGCGGCAGCAGCAGCAGCAGCAGCAGCATGTCCCCACTCGGGCTCCTATGCAGACGTATAGCCAGGAGGCTCTGCACACTTTCCCATCCGCACACGCCGCCCTGCAGCTTCCATTGGCCGCAGTTCCCGGCCAATGGGATCTGCAGAGGTGGCAGCTGGGACAGGGGCAGCATGTGAAGCCCTCAGCTGTCCCTATGTGTAGGAGCCAGAGGGGGCACATGCCACTGCTTCTGGGAGCTGCATGGAGCCATGGCATGCACAGAGTGGGCAAGCTCCCGACCTTGCTCTCCAGCTGGAGCTTGAGGGCTGGATTAAAAGGTCTGATGGGCCGGACACAGACCATGGGCTCTAGTTGCCTACCTCTGTCCTAGACAGTCTCCCAGCAGGGGGTAGTTTCAGAGATGGACTGAACTGAACTGAACTTCATCCTGGAACGAGGCTGCCCCAAAGCAGGTCAGACTCAGAGCTTTGCCCCTTAGGTCTCGCTCTTATTGTTCCCAATTTCTCTTCCAGCACCTCTTCTTGCAGACCTGCTTTGGCATAGGGTTTTCATACCCAACCCTTCTCTGTGGGGTTTCAAACAAGTGTGCAACCAAACCTGTGCACAGCTGCTAAATCAGACAAGTTGCATCTGCACTGAACTTTTGCTTCCCCCAGGCAAAGCTCAGAACAAGTACACTGCAGTCCTGATATGCAGATCCAGTAACAGCTGAAAAGTCTACACAGCCACAGTCACAACATGTATCCACTTCTTGGACAGGAATTGCTCTGGGCAGTCAGATGCCTAAAGATGTGCTCTGCCTTAATGCAGAACTGGATCCTGGGCCAGCGGCGGCGAGGCTATGTAATAATTTAAGCATAGGAAGGGGTAATGTTTTATGAACATGGTATGTGACCTAGGCAGGGAGGTGAAATGAGTATATATATCAGATTTAAGACATGCCTGTATGACTTCATTGATCTTGTTTAGCAGGAGGCTGTGGGGAAAGCCAACAGGGAAGCAGCACAGTGGATCTAGATAAGCAACCTTCAGAGAAACACTTAGGGGTAAGTACCAGCCAATAGGAAAAACTATTTCTTTTGAGGCCCTTATATCCAAGGAAGAGGCAAATGTTGCTTTGCCAGGCTAGGACTTGACTCAAAACAACTTGACTCCCCCTTTGAGGTGGGGAGGGAGAAATGGTTTGTTAAGGGAACGAATGACAGCCAGACTTCTAGGAACCCTGCAGCTGTGTGTGTGCGCGCGCGGGGGGGGGGGGGGTTGTAAGGTGGCTACAGGCAGCTTAGACCTATCAAGTCCCCCTCCTGGAAACTTATTGAGATGCCAGCCTGAGCCCCAGGGGTGTGGGGGCAGGGGTACACACAGCTCAGTAACTGACACCACCTAAATACCATGCAGGGTTGTGCTGCCAACATTTCAACACCTCACCTACGGAGATGCAACAGCCCCCCCCACACCATCCCAAACACCCCAAGCAACAGCCCCACCCCCATTTTTAGCCTTTCTGCTTCTTACACTACTTCAGTACCTCAAGGTACCATGTGCTTCCCTCCACCCCAGCCCTTAATGAACGCTTCTTCAGTGATTCCCCTCAGCAGCTGGCTCCTCTTTCCTAGACAGGTCCAACCCCTCTTCCTTCTCACATTTGGGATACAGTTTAATGCTGTTCTAGCACCTCCCATCACCTCCTGCAGAAGCCCCCCAAAGCAATTCACATACAAATGCAAAAGTGTTCTCAAACTTCCAGGTTGCAATGTATCAGAAGAGGACATGAACTTAGCAGAAGGGACATAAGTGGTTAATTGCGATGGTGCAGATGGACAAGAAGTTGAAATGCAGGACATTTTTAAATAATGTTAAGCAGACTAGTTGACTAATCCAATTCATGGACTTCTTTCTTGACCAGTTCAGGTAGTTTGAAAGTAGACTAAAGCAAAAAGCCTGAACATTTCTCATTTGATACCCAATTAAACAAAAGCAAACCCAGCCAAGGAAAGGAGCCAGTGTACAAGTGCTACAGATGGCCAGTTTACCCTATCTAAAACAGTGAAAGTGCGAGGAACTCACCTTTACTAACCAATTCTGTAAAGGAACTAGTAGCTGATGGTTGATCAGAAGGCACATGCCATATTAGAGGCAGCCCTAGCAGAAGCAAATAAGCAGCAAATGCTCAGAAGAGTGTCCAGGTTATTTTAAGGTCAGATGGAAGATCTGAGCCAGACTACTGAGTTACTTTTTCAAATCTCTGCATCTCAACAGGCTATCCATACAAAAAGATGATAGGAACAGGATTTCGGTTCCCAGTCTGATTCCACTGCCTTCACAGTGGATTAAAATGCTCTCTCAGGATGTTCTACAAGAAGTTCCCAACATGTCAAGAGGTAAATCGCTCTGCTAGTCATCCTGGACAGAGGAAGTGGTGGATTCTTCATCTCCTAATGGCTTCAAATCAAGCTTGGATGCCTTCTGAAAGACATGCTTCAGCCAAACACAAGTTATGCTTTAGTCAGAAACATGTTAGGCTCAGTACAGGCATCACTGGGTGACTTTTAGTTACCTGAGATAAACAGGAGGCTACACTGGGTCTAATGGTCCCTTGTGACCGTAAGCTTTAGGATTCTACACAGCTTTGTCTGGAAGCATGCACACTCACCTGCATTCCATCAGACTCTAGTCTGAGTCCCTTTCCAAAGCATTGCCAGCTCTGCAGATTAAATATGCTAGTGATCACAAGTCTGAGGACAGTTAGCTTTTGGATATTGCTTTGCTGGTGAGCTAAATCAACAGTTCTCAACCAGGTGTCCAGGGCCTCCTAGAGGGGCCATGAGCAGATTTCAGGGGGTCTGCCAAAATAAACCAGACAGCAGGACCAGTGTTTGATGCTCTGGGGCTCAGGGCAGAAAGCCAAAGGCCAAACCGCATGGGGCTGAAGCCAATGCCTGAGCAACTTTGCCCTGCTTGTTACCACCCAATACCAGCCCTGTCTTTTAATCTACTGGATATGCAGAAAAATAGTTGTGGCACAGGTGTGGCATGGAGGTTTTTAATAGCATTTTTTTTTGGGAGGCACCTCAGAAAGAAAAAGGTTGAGAACCTTAGCTAAACAATGCATGCCACCCAACAGATTCAGAGGGATTGTAGAACCAAGCTGCATTGGAGCTACAGAAGTCTTGCTCTAAGCAAGACTGACATTGATTGCTGTAAGTTACCCCCAGCGTATGGGAGACCAACGAATCTGCTCTGGACCTGCCTTTGGTAGAGACAATCACTGTAGGTCACAGGAGTCATGGCCTTGTGTCAGCACAGAGTACAGTAGTGCACTTGCTTGAATAGGATTCCATCCCAACCCCTTACAACATCCTGATTCTGCTGGTTCGTTAATTGCTTCTGGAAAGTTTGTATCAAAGAGCACATACCTTCCGATTGTTATTCTGCTGGAGGGCTGCTAGATGTGTGTATAGAAGTGACCTTCGCCCAGCTCCATAGAGCTGCATTTTTGCTTTTTCATTGAAGTGCTAAGGTGAAGAGTATGATGCCCCTTGCCAACTGAATTAGTGCTGGGGAAACAGCAACTGTAGCTGGAATAAGTAAGATACTCAGAATAAATCTGGCATTGATCATTTGTGACCCAGTGCCAACCTAGATAGGATACCTGGCTCAGCCACATCAGCTATTTTCCCTCTGCATTGCACAATACAATCAGTCTTCACAAACTTCAGAGTAATGAATGTTACTGACAACAAATTGGGTCATGTTGCAAACATGTGACTTTAAGGAGCCATGTGACAAAGATGAGATTAAATGTACCGCATCTTGTTGACACCTGCAGTGGAGTACAAACTCTCAAGCCTTCTTCTGGAGAATAGCCCATCAACTACATTTTCTAGGACCTGACAGATGTGTGCTGATCTCTCTCGATTCTTCTACTCTGCCCTATGAAGTCAATTGTTACTCAGGGTTCGTAGATCAAGACTAGCGTAGCCAGGTGTTCTTGTGGAACAGACTGTCTTATTCGTTTCCATTCAAATATCCATGCTGTTGCCAGAGTCTTCCAGACCCACGTACCTAAAAAAGACAAGGACTTCTAAATCATCCCTGAGCTGGAAGATAAGTGGTTGATTTAAGGATGCTACCGTCAGGCTCAGGCACCAAGTTCTCGAGGGCACTGGTGGAAAGTGAGATGCAGGCAGAATTGGGTTTTGATATTGCCTTAAGAGTGGGTGAACGTGTGAAGTAGGAGTCTATCTTTATCACTCTCACAAGGAAGCATGAGGCAGCCTGGCTTGAGTAGGCCATATGTGGCCCCTGCACATGTGGCGGGAAGGCAGCTGGATGGGATTAAAGGAAAGCTGTAGGTATACTGTTGCCTGTAAGAGGTGACCATGAGCCATTGCAGTCACCTCTGCTGATGGGGAGAGGACCAATAAGAAACAGCTCATATCCCCAGCCAGAGATGCATTAGCAGCCAGCAGCAGCATGACCAAAGGGCAAGACAGGGCACAACTTGAGGCACAGGTTTGAGTTCTATGGATTAGAGGAACCTCATTTATATGTTTGATACTGGAGAAGGCTGGTGGCCTACCAGAGCTAGGATCCAAGGAGCAGCTGGTGTTGACTGGGCCACCAAGTCCTCCTGCTGATCCAGCACTGACACATACCTGTGCTTGAGATCGGAGCCACATCTTCTCCTGCTTGTTTTTGCTCTGCTGGGTAGCAGAGGGTGAAGCAGGGATAGTGCTCGTCATCTTAGGGAGTTGCCAGGCACAGGTGGCAAATGCCAGGAAACTGCTCCCAGCAAAGAGTGGGTGGGAAGAATGAGCAGGGGCTAAAAAGCTGGTAGAAAAGTTGCAAGTCTCCTTGACTGGCAAGGCTGCTTGGAGTACAGAAGACCATAAACACAAAGAGGTGCCTCATGGTGGGCATGTCTGCCCAGCATGAGAAACAAGGCAGCTCGGCAAATCAGAGGGTACATTTCTTTGCAGGAAGAGAAAGAAGCTATTTTGGAGCCAAGTTGGTAGTTTAATAGGCTCTCTGCTTCTGCAGAGTTGGGATCAGGGGATTGGAAGTTACCTGCTGCCACCAGGAGAAGGATCCAACTGGAGAGTTCTCCAGAAGTGGGAGCCAAGCCCTTTCTGGCAACTCACAAGTCTGACACTGCCTCAGATTACAGAACAGAGGAAAAGCCCACTGCAAGGCTGGATGAGTGAGATTAGCTGGATCAGCAATGCATGGTTTGGAGTGCTGATATAAAAGAACCATGGCGCCAGTAGTCTGAAGTCACCATTAGTCTGCCACAAGAAGCTGGTCTAGCAGCCAGATTTGATGGCTGTTAGTGGTAAGGGAAAAAGTTACTGCCAAGCTGGAGTTCAGAGGCCAGCTCTAGCTCCCTTAGAGATGTAGCTCATATTTTTATGACAAGGAATCACTAAGAATTACAGTGGGATCTCTTATTTCCAATGTAAGCCCCCCCAGTAGTTTCAGGCTACCACTACAATGCACTTAAGAAACATTAGATACTCACTCAACAAGGCATGTTATTGAAACCTTTCAGCACCAGTACAACCAGCTGCATAGTTGTGAAATACCCAATCTTGCACTTAGCCAGAGGTGTGTCAATGAATAGCTGGGGAAGACCCAACTGGCTGTTGCAATGCCATGCTTTATAATGAAAGCTGTTTGCGCTGTTTCAGCTCATGCTGCTTTCCCTTCCTTGAAGGTATAATTCTTCACAGTCTCCTTCCACCATCAGACAAGTTCCACAGAGGTGATGCATTCTCCCCTTTATCTTCTATTAAAAAAATGATCCCATTTTCCACTATCCCAAGCTACCATGTCAATTACTTGGTATCTGTTCCTTAAACCCTTGCTGTGCTAGGAAAACAAGCCTCACTCGCAGAGATTTGTAGCAGGTGATGAGATCAGTAACAGGACAGCAGTTCTGGCTAATGAACCCCAACCTGCCAGCTCATCTTCAATAGGGAAAGCACACTGCAGTAAGATAACTAATGCATGACAATAGCACTACTCAAAAGTTACAGTGCAGCCCAATATCAAAACAAAGCTGGCCAATGCTAGCAAACTTCAATTGCAGTTACCCAAAAGAGTTTCTTTAACTCAGAGTACAATACAAACTCCCGAGGCCCCTGCATTTCATCACAAACAGGAAGCTTAAATGAAAGCGCCTTTCAACCAAGAGTACTTATCCTATTTTACAATCACTTCCCCCGCTACTTAAAATGTGATCACCTACTGGGGAGATCCCATTTAATATAACAATTTAGGACAAAGTGAACACTGCTGACCACTGGAACAGGATGGCCCACAAGTACTGGGCACTATCCTGCACTGAATTTACCTTACTCAGACTAACACACAGGGGAAAGAGAGGAAGAGGCTGTTAGAAAGCATTGATAATTTGCTTTAATACAAGACTAGTAGGAATATGATTTCTGCATCTCTTTCAACAAGATGACCAACTGTTCTGCAACTGTCTTAGGCACTGCCCAACACTTACCATGCTCAGTTCACAGACAAGCAGCTAACCTTTAAGAATGGCTCTTTTCAGAGTTCCAGAGCACTTGAATTTGATTTGTTTTTCTCCTCTCATGCTTCTAATATTCTACATTTCAGCTCAACACTAGGGAAGACAAAGACCTGTCCACTTTGGGCCGCCAGCTGGGGAAGCTTTTGTGCTAAGTGGAAACGAGATGCTCTATCTAGGTTTGAGAATTGAGTAAGGTTGTTTGACTAGGTGGCCTCGGCTGACAATTCATGAGACCAGTAAAGCAACAGCGCCCCCTGTGAGAGTAATTACTGTACTAAAAGAAAATCAAGAGTCCATGCAATATTCTTAAATATGGTTTAATACTCTTCTCCATTTCTGTACATCACAACACCAAGATATCACTGCTTGGGATCCCTCTGCAGAGGCTATATAGTATGCGAAGGCTAGAATTTCTCAGCCACCTTTTAATGTGTTTGTATGTGTAAGTGTAATACATATCAGTATATATTGATATACACATCAATATATAATGCAATATATATCACCAAAGAGAACACATTGATTAAAGAAATACAAAAATTTGGCATCATTTCCAAACTTAAATAGTAAAAATAAAAACTACAAAAAGGAGCTGCATACCCTAAATATATCATGTGAAACAACAAGCAGTATATTCAAAAATGTAAATTTACATCCCATTTTTCTGGTCTTGTCATGTCACATTAGACCCATTTACAATGGCAAAATCCAAACATACTGCTTCAAAGACCGCAAACTCACTGGTGCTTGGGTTTTGTGCAAATCTATAGCAGACCCAACTGCAAAACTTTCATAGGAGACTCCAGCTTTGATGAGAACATCTGTTGTAGACAATGGCAAACACTGCCTGTTTGCTGGGTTATAAAACAGCAGTACAGGTTATATTGCTCACATTGACAGTCATTTTGGACCTCTAGGAGTATAGTGTGACAGTCAGAAGCTACGTTAAGACAAACACTCCCTTCCATTCAAGTGAAACAGGATTATTGGAACGATATGCAAGTATGCCAATTTGGAAACAAAAAGCTGCTTCCAACCAACATGCTCAAAGTGACTGAGGAAGAATCAGTGAAGGATAGCAGTTAGGCACTAAAATGTCAGAGTACTCATCAGAAAACCCGCTATCCCAAGAGAACAGAAAGGTCAGCTCTGTGCATTAGGTCTCATATATCAATGCAGATTTCAACCTTTGGCTCTAGATAAACGTAATCATTTCTACAGTTTTGAAATGCATTCTATTAACAGGCATTACAAAGACATTGCTTGAGGGTCTGGGTATAAATCAGAAGTTTGAACCCACTTCTAAGGCTAGACTAGAGTTCAGTCTCAGATGTACATGACCACCTGCTGATCCATTAGGAAGTCCTTGGTGCTGGGGAGCTGGGATTTCCCAATGGGGTACCTAAGTGTTCAACAGTAGCGTCAAGTTTTCCAAATCCACCAGTGCCAAGGGTTTAATCACAGTCACATCTTGTTAGTTGCTCCTGTGAAATACCTGCTTCCATTTATGGGTTCACCAACAATCAAATTCACATAATCAAGAAATTTTATGCAGTCCTAAAGCAAAAATAAAATCTTACCAAAAAAGAGACCCAAAAGGGTTCCACTTTACTTCCCTTACATCATGTGTTTATTTCTGTCAAGACTGAAAAGAGTGAAGGCCACACCATTCAGTTCCCAAATTAAGCCTCCTAAGACTCTGGCAGCATTTCCATTGCAATCAAGGAAGCGTGCTTCCTAATTTGTACAAGTAGTGCTTTTGCAAAATGGATTAAGGTAAGAGTTTGGCTTGTCAAAGCAGCTCCCCAAGCTATCTGAATCTTCCAGCCACACCTTGTCAGCTGGCACTCAAAGAGTGCCTTTTCTCTTATTCTTCCATTAAATAGAGAAACAGTAGCTCCAATCTCTCACTACATTTCTTCTGCAGTCTAAGCTGAGAATGCCATGTAAATGGGTCATGTCACTGCAAAATGCAGCAATTGATTTTCTCCAATCAAAATAAAAGAAACAAACCAGTATGATCTTACTTCTATTAATTTTTGAAGGAAGAAGGTTTACAGCAGTTAATGTATCATGACGGTTAAAAAAATCATTTTCATAAAATACAAGAGCAACCAATTTCACCATCGAGTAAGAGTAAAAACTGGGATTCTTTTAAATTAGTCCAAAGTGGCATATAGGAACTTAGTAGTTTGCTGCTGTACTGACACTATGACAAATCAAAGTGTAGGGTTTTGTTTTTTTAAATCCAATGCTTATGGATCAAGTTCTGGAAATGTTCCAATTCTAAGGCAGGGATCTGTTGTGTTTTCCACCATTTGCTCCTTGGGTTGGATGCTGGAGGGGTGAGGCACGTTTTGCCGGACCCAGGTCGACTACCTAGTAGTCATCAAGGTCAAAAAATTCATCATCTCCTCCTTGGTATTCCATTCCCTGGAAATCCACTCGGTACCGCAAGATACCTGGTAAAAACAAGACACCTTTTAGCTTCTTCCTAATTCAGTGTACTAGAAAGGGCTTAGTACAAACTATATCTTGCAATACACCGTGGACCTATTTAACATATGTGCTAGTTACCAACTTCTGGATCATGTCATCTCAAACTTTGACTTGCACCATGGAGATGGAGACCATGATTTTTAACAACAAAGTCTAGTACTTGGTCTGTGTGGAATTAAGATGCTACAGAACAAGGGCAGTCAATAGGTGGACCACAGGCTGGACTGCCAATGGACCATGAAACTTTCTATTTGCTGATTATTATTTCAGTGTGAAAAACGTTTCTCTGGAGTCTGGACCTTGACCAAGAAATTTTGACCTTGACAAAAACTAATTGCCAACTCCTCCTATAGAAATTTTAGATTTGTGTATTTTCCAAATATTCCATGTGCTTCCAAGTCACTAGACTTCCAGGAACTCTTGGCACTGAGAAGTGGTACAGCAGAGTGACCTTCATTGTCAGTACAGCTGGAGACCCCGTAACTGAAAGACAACTGTCAACCACCACTCCACTTAGCACCATTGCTGGCAATTTGAGACTAATCTCTCCCACTCAACACCCAGAATATGGCTGAGGCAGACCGTACGTGGCAGGGAGCCTAGTGTGGAACTAACCCCTACTATACATTCTGCAGCTAAAAGACAGGGTACAGACAAGTTGCACCAATGTAGCTAAAGCAGTACAACTCCTTGGCATGAATGCCGTTATACTGGGATAGTTTATTCCTGTACAGAAAGGGGAAGAAGCTATACTGAGTGTAAGAAACCTTTATCCTGGCGTAAATGGGTCCACAAGGTGGAGTGCAAAGGTATAACCACCTATAAATCAAATCCTGGCAGTTATTGCAGCATGAAATCGTTTAGATAAGACCATCACCTGAGAGTCACCCATCAGCTCTGAATTCATCTCCCCCCAAGGAGAGCCTAGGTAAAATGGCTGACACTGGGGATCACGAGCAGAGTTCTGTTTGACAGAGTAGTTTCTTTCCCACAGTGCTCTGAAGGCCATGATCCTTATCAATGCTTGCTTAAGTGAACAATAATCAGGAAGTCCATCCTTCTAGGACTATGGGCACTGGAGCACAGCAGTCAATGGGCAATAAAATCCCACCAAGGAGTTAAGTCTTTAGGTTGTGACAAAGTTCCTCCTCTACGTTGGTGGGTCCTGCACTTATTGGCAGATATGCTCACCTCAGTGATCTTCCCCACAGTCTGGGTCAACTCCTCCTGTATCTGATCAGGAGTTGGGAGGTTTGGAGGAAACCCGGTCTGCCCTCTACTTCCGGGTTCCAGCAGAGGGCCCTGTTGGATTGCAGCTGTCTTAGTGCCTCCTGTAACACTGCATGACGCTGACAACTCCTGGGCTTACCTTCCCCATGGCTCCCCCAAACACTTTCTTTATCCTCACCACAGGACCTTCCTCCTGATGTCTGTACATTTGTACTCTAGAGTCCTCCAGACAGCACAGCCTCTTCACTCACGCTGCCTTGCACCTTTCTTGCTCCAGCTCCTCACACACACTTCCTCTCCTCTGGTTCCCCAGCCTGACAGAGATTGAGTTTCTTTTTAAACCCAGGTGCCCTGATATAGCCTGCCTTTGATTGGCTGCAGGTGTTCTAATCAGGACTGTCTGCCTTAATTGGTTCTAGGCAGGTTCCTGATTATCTAGTGCAGCCCTGCCTGGTCACCAGGGAACAGAAAACTACTCACCCAGTGACCAGTATATTTGTCCTCTACCAGACTCTTGTACCCCACTGGTCTGGGTCTGTCACGGGTTCATCAAGCTTTTAGAGCTCCTGGACTTCTACAGCACTCCAAACTTACCCAGAGAGAAAACCTGTCTCTTTCACACTGGAGCTGGAGGACTGGGAAGATGGATAGGGGACAGATTTTCAAAAGGAAAAGTAGCAGATACCCAAAAATGCAGGTGCGCCTTTGAAACTCTCTCCATTGTCTCAGACATGTCCCTTCCCATTCATGAGGGCATAACATTCCCATGCAACTACAGCAGCTTCTTTGAGTGATAGGGCAGTAATGACATTCTGCAGCTGGATACAAGAGGAGCAAGCATCATGTGACCAGCCACCTCTCCACTGAGAGCCGAAATGCGCTTTGTGGACCACCAGTTGTTCCTGGGCCACAGTCTGATATTCCCTGCTACATGATTTAGTGTACACAAAAGTTGTTTTACTGAATGGGGCCCTTCCTACACAGATAATTGAAGACAGTCACTGACTCACTGAGCAGAAAGAAACATGACACTATGGGAATGTAGCCTCTCCTATTCTGGTTTCAGAACCAGATTAACAGCAGGTTACATAGGGCCAATATTTTCAGCTTAGCCTACTTTCTCCTCTTGCAATTTACCTCCAATTCCTCCAAATCCTTTCACAAATTGGGATCCTTCCTGTGACTTGTCTGTAACAATTTCCAACGTTGCTCCAAATTTCTTGTAGTTGTTAGCAAACCATTCCAGAAGGGGCATACTTTCTATCAGTTCGTGTTCCTGGCCGGTCTACAGACAAAAAAAAAAAAAAAGAGTAAGGCCTAGTCTACAGTCAAAAGTTAGCTTAACAGCTATGGTGCTCAGGGGTGAAAAATCCACACACCCAAGTGCCACAGCTATGCAGATCTAACCAGTGATGCAGACCCAGCCTAGCTACCATCACTCAAGGAGGTGGAGTTACTACAGCGACAGGAAACCCCCATCACTCTAGGAAGTGCCTGCATTACAGTAGCATAGCTACAGCACCATAGCTGTGCCACGATAGCAGGCATGGCTTAAGTGATGTTTCTTTGACTTCAATTTTCACAGCATCTACTGAGGGGTCACTTTCTTCCCAATTCACATTAACTTTATATGCACTCTTTGGTCTCACAAAGACAAGCACTGTTGGTGCTGGCTCTGTAGGCACACCATTGTTTAAGCATGTAGCTAATGGGCATCCAGGCATGCTCATGGCACAGGCCTGAAGAGATGCTCTGGTGCTGGGCATGCTAGTGAGAGCAGAGAACAGAGTGTCCTAGATGAGCACTAAGGCAGAGGGATCAGTGGTTTAAAGCGGGGAAAAAAGGCATAATGTGCTTATCCACCGCTGACCACTCTCACCACAGCTGTGAGCCTTGTGCCACCATTACCATTAGGGCCCTCAGCAAGCACTCCAATCGGCAACCATAACAGCAAAACAAAGCAAGATAGAAGTGGCTACACTAGCCATGTGGTCAAACTGCAGCAGTTCAGTCTCTTTTCAGTGCTGTCTTTTCCAACGGCACAGGGTCCTGCCTGACTTTCATGACAAGAAAGGGGAAAGTTATATGGAAGATCACTTAGGGTCCTCTAGCTAAGGATGGGGAGGCATCTCCAAATGCACACACTATGGTGGATAGTTTTCCATCAACCCTAGTATATCTAGAGAGATTCTCCATTGCTCTGCACCTTGCGCAGTCATTTAGACCAGAGCAAATGCCACTCAATCAGAATGGTGATGTTTCACACTGGTGTAGACTGCTGCACCAGGTGCGGAGCAGTGAGGAATGGACCAAAAAGAGCATGTGCTCAAGGAGAGGAGCCAGGTTCAGTTGTGCTCAACTAGTCCCTTTTACTTCATCTTTCAAGCTCATTTGACCTGAGAATGAAGACTGAGCAGCAGGGAAATCAATTAGGAAAAAAAAAACAACAACAACAAGGCGAGACTCTGGAGTAACATTCAAGGCCAATATGAAAGACTGAAGTGCAGCCCATCAAATCAAGACTTTGTAAAGGAGCCAGAGCATAATTTGGTGCGGAACATTCGACCATTAGCTAAGTGTGGAGCATTAAGCATAGTCAGAGTCAAAGCTCTGCACCAGTACAGCATAATCATCCTCTCTGAGTGTACTACAAGACCAGGAGTTGAAATACCTCTTTATCTGTGAAGTGGGATTTATCTTTCTCTTGTTCTGGTGTCAAATATAGAATCTTCTCTTCTGAGAGAGAAAAACAGTGTTAGAGATTTGATTCAACCAGCAGCAGGCTAGAAACTCTGCAGAAGCCAGTGCAGGGGTCTTAAAGGTTTCTGAATCCCTTCCTCTCTGTTTGAGGTTGCACAGTCAAGGCTGCACACAGAGGCACTTAGCACGAGCTGCAAAGTCAGGAAAGGTCTTTGGGCATGTAATACCCTTGCTGGGGCAGGAAGAGAATTTTGCATCTGGCCAAAAGGAGGATGCAGGAACGTAGTGGTGGGAAACGGGTGGGTGGCTAGATGCTGCAGGGTCAAGTCAATCTCCTACTGTATTATGGAAGTGTAAATACAATCAACACAGGGATTAACAATATTTCACAAAACTATATCTTCAAGGTCTGCTTAGCCAAGCCCCCTCCCAGCATTGCTATGCCACCCCACGCAGTCTCTGCTTGTTTTCAGCTTCTCCTCCCACATCACGCAAGTGGGGAAGTGACAAGCTAGTGACTGCCTATAGGATTTCTATTAAAAACTCCTTAACGGGAGGTTTTAAAGCAGAGCTCCTGCCTAACAGCAGAGTTCTCCCAAGGAACACTTGACAGCTAATCCCCTCCAGGCTCCTAGTCCAGCTCTGAATTAGGACATACCTTCCGTGCCTTGGCAATGGAGAACGTATCTCATTATATCCAAATTTTCATAAACTATCAGTATCTCTACTGCTCCCATTTCCAAAGCTTTCAGTGTATCTTCAACGCCAAAGCAGTACTTCCCCGTGTCCTGACTGATTTCATCGAAGTATCGGCCTGCATTCAGGAGACAGCAGAGAAACACTCGTGAACACGTATGTCACATGAAATTTTACTAAGCCTCATTTGAGGAAAAGCTACAGTAAAGTGAGACTGTTTTGTGCCTGGCTATACAGGCCACACACTAGTATGCCAGGCAGAATTAATTATCCATCACCAGCTAGGGAGCTGGCAACATGTCACTCAGAGGCCTTAGCTAGGAAGTAGCAGTGCCAGCTAGGCAGCTCTCTCAGGAGCACTGCGAAGTGAGACGGAGAGGTTGACCTCTGACACCCAGCCACCAATCACAAGCAGGCCCTAAACTTTATTCCTCTTTAGTGTAAGGCAGCTGCTGTTACTGTCCCCCAGGATGGGTCTTACTTAGCTTTCCTACAGGCGTGTGACGAAAGGATCATTTCTGTTGCAATTTCAAAGAAAAGCAAAAGTCTAATCCTCATTTTCTTGGAGATGGGAGAGATCAGAGCAGAGCAGGAGTTTTCCCTGACTGCACTGGGAGGCCTGAGAAACTAAAGGTGGCCCTAATGAAAGGATAAAGAATAAGGTGGAATGGATGGAAAGACTGCAATGGAGGCAAACTGGCAGAAAGGGAGAGCAATCTCCATTATCAGCTCCAGTTGTATTTCCACAGGTATTTAATGATTCAGTCACTCCCTAGCACCCAATTCAAAATATCACTATGGTTATCGAGGCAGGTAACACCCAACGAGCTGTTTAGTCTGTACAGGCCGGGACTCCTTTTTGGATGCTATGAATAATGTTACAGCCAGAAGGGACTGTTTTACGGATGGGCAGCTGAGGAAGAGTTGATGTGACTTTCCCAAAGTCATGCTGCAAGTCAGTAGCAGGGCCAGGAATTGAACCCAAGTCACTAGAGTTGAAGTCCAGTGCCCTAACCACTACCCTCACAATCCTCTTCAGTACTCCATATGTTGACACACTTGGGGGTCCTTGACTAAAGCAGCAACTGATAGCACTTCAGTGTGTCAGTGGACCCAACCAGAAGCAGATGTAATAGAGATACCAGGCCAGCTGCTGCGATGTCTCTGTTCACACCACGTGCATTCAGAGGGCATTTTTGTGGCAAGGTAGAAAGAAGAGTGGAGGATTTATTTTAAGCGGAAAGCAGTATTTGAAGTGGTGCTTGGAGAATGGAGGTCATCAGTGACATCCCCTTTTGCCCAACTTTCACATGAGGACTTAGCTAGGGGTGAGTAGTAAAGCAGAATGGGTATCCAACTCATGACAGGCTAGCTATGTAGGTCTATTCATACCTATTAGTTTCTTTTCTTGAATGAATTTCACGTTGGAGAGAACCTCGGTGGACAACTCAATTGCTTGATTGAATCCATTTTCTCCACCATACGAGATATCAACTAGTTTCAACACTTTGGACTGCAACCGCTACATACAAAGAAAGTCCGTGTTAGCCAACCTATTGAGCAGCACTGCCATAAAACTACGTCAGAAACCCATCAGAATGAAAATGCCTGACAAGCTACACTGGTAACCTGACTTCAGAACCTCTGCATACAACTGGAACAAAACAGTTCTGAACATTCAGTGAGTAACTACAACTTTCAGAGTGCAGGGCTAGACAGATCAAGTGTAGAGCAGTTGAATTCTACTAAAGCCTCTGCTTTTCACTGTGGAATATAACAAAAGAACATAAATTCCACTTTTAGCCAGAAGAGACAAGCATCTCATCAGGTACACTCCATTACTAAGTGAAATCCTAGCTCCCTACAGGTCACTGGGATATAGCTCCCTTTCTAGAAAGGGGCCCCCCTATAGAATACAACAATTTTACATTTTAATTGTATTCTTAATTTAAGATACTTTAGTTGGGTTTCTCCCGAAGAGCATGCATCAGCCATGAGCCACTGCCACCACTAGCACCATGAAGATATTAGTCACAGTGCTTAAGCAGGCAGGCTTGTAGGTTTCATTTAGTACAGGAAGTCCACTTTCGCTTACCTGGTCAAACATGTCAGATTGACTTAGTTCAGTTTTGAAGTCAGCTGATCCAGCTAAAACGAGACCAGCCACGTTCACTTTATCACCGGAAATGAACAGCTGCACAGCTGTCTCCGCTACTTTCCTCACGTAGTTGTGTCGCTTTTCCATCCTCAAACGAGCAAAACGCAAGGCAGATTGACCTCCTCTACCTTTAGGAGAAAACAGATGGGATGTAGCCATTTTGAGGTCTACTGCCACAGAAATTGTTGGCACGTGGCCCCAACGGAACCCAAGATATGATGCAAATTAGTTTACCACAAGTAGAGATAAGGGCATTCGATTAAAACAGCAATGAGTGAACAGGAAGGACCCACCCATCAGATGACTTTCTACAGGTCTTCTGAAATTATGTCACAAGGAAACATTGAAGAATGACTAAAGATCTGGAGATGTGAGGCTTACACCAATGCAGTTTACTTTGGCATATCACCAGACCATGTTGTACTAACTTAAGCCTTGCTACATACTAGCACGGTGCCTCTGCAGTAGAGGTCTGTACAGGATTAGCTACATTGGGACAAACTTCCTTAATGTGGATATGACTGGGGCAAAACTAGACGGAACAGAAAGACAGTTAACTAAGACTAGTCAACTGCCGGTTAAGTACTTAATTCACAAATATTTAGAGACAAAAGGAAGTTAAAGATCCTTTCTTACATCACAGACACCAGACTGCACGTTTAGAAGTCTAGTTTACTGAACTTGGCACCATTAACCCTTTTGGCATTTCTTGTTGCTTTGACAGCGCAGGGGACCAAGTCAGTTCCATTGTGGTTCTCATGCAATAGGTCAGTGTCTGAAATGCACACACTTTCCGGGCAAAATTCAAAGGCACTTTCCACTGCAATTTAAGAGCTGCTGGTCTTTGTTTTGGATAATTCATTTGTGAACACCCAAGTTTAGGGTCAAATTTGACTGGAAAGTGTCTTTTTATATGGGTCATGTTGATTTGCTAACAGTTTATGAGACTAACATAAGATGGCAGGGAAATGGACTGCAAGATCTGAACACTACCGGTTTCATTCTTTCAAATGTACCTGTGTCTTAATATTTCATTGTCTAAGTCAGCTAGATATTTCTTCCCGAGTGTGGAATTACTCACTGCCTCAGCATCACTAACTGTACTTTACACTCCTCTCCCTGCCTCCACATTCCCTTTCTGCTGGAAGCAGTTAAGATCTTTGTTCCTGCATTACCATGCTTCTTTGGGAGATCCACAGTGAATTTGTGCAAGACTTCTCTTGTGTTTCCTTGAAGAGTTCCGAAGAGTGCGCCACTACCATCTATTACAATAAAACCAAACTTGCTGTCATCAGACAGTAGTGCTGTCAGAGCCTGAAATGCAAATACAACATGGTTAGCAATAACCACTATCAGCCAACATCAGCACTTTGGTCTGATTACTAAGCAAAGCAGCAGTTCATTAAGGGAAAACACCAGCCACAATACAGATCGCTGAAACAATGGTTTGGTAATCATAGATATTTTTATGATGCAATCAAGGTGAAATTGACAAAAATACCCAAGAAAATTCTTGATTCTTGGTTACTGTCTTGTACCCGGTACCACTGAGGGCTGAAGCAACATGCCAGTGCTTTGAGTCAGACAAGCTGTCCCCACCATTTGCAGTGCCATTGATCAACTGTTCATTGCTTAAAGGGACAAGTTTAGCAGGAGGGTTACCTCTGTGTATCCAAATTAGCTCTCCAAGTTAAAATCCTATTCTGTCTGGATGTGTGGAGAGGAAGCTCAGCTAGTTTTCCTAATACTCCTGTCTAGGGGATTATGTCCCACGTAGTCCTCTGATCTGGCTTTCTATTAGGTTTACTATATTAATCACCAAGGCAACCCAATCTTCAGCTCTGCCGCTATCAAGGAATTTCAACTTTATCACATGTCTACTTCGCAAGAGATTCAGTGTTGTCATGGATTTCATAAATCAACTGTGACAAAAACTCAGCCTTACAGATTAAAGGGGTATTCGTAATGACAGTTCTATTGATTTATTAGCTATGGGTGGAAGAGGGACACAGACAACATCTACTACAAGGTCAAGTATCTCAAGCCTTCTTCCTACTGCAGCGTTGGAACTCTGCACCTTCCATTTTACCCACCAAAATGAATAGCAATTGTGGCATCCAGACATTAGTGGCAACTGGCATTACAGAATAGAATACAACATGCTCTTTCATAGTTATACAGACTCTGCACCACAAGCAGCACTAGGAAAACTGAAACTAAGCACTACTCAGTGGAGACGGGCAAAGCAGACAGGCCAAGGAACAAGGTGCTATCATCATGTCACTGTCTATCTATTATAATTTTCCAAAGTAAATGACATTCTCTTGCTGACCAATGCAATGCCAGCTAAGAAGTTATTTGCTGAGCTGCAGCTACATTTTTCAGAAGAGGTTTAGCCCACTTGAAGCCAAAGGTTCTAACTTTGCTGGAGCCCCCAATGTCTGTGACAGATTGCAGACTACTGTTCCTGTCTCAAACTTTAGGGTCCCCACACAGTATGCTGGAACAGCTGCCATCTCCCGTATTGGGAGAAACAGGGAAGTCCCTGCACTGAATGGTATGATGCGAGTAAACAAACCGATTGGGAGAGACATGAAAATTGCATGGACAGCAAGAGTGATGTCAACTGAAGCCTGCTCATGTGTACCATATAGGTTATGTAAGAATGTTTAATGTTGATTGGATGGTCAGATAATGTGGAAAGTATAAGTATGCTGAACTGTTAGGGGATAGAGGGACCCTCGAAGGAGAATCCATTGTGACCTGTCTATGCCTCAGGAGAAGGTAACTAATCAATACTTTTTTCTATATATCTGTCATTGATTGCTTTTATAGTAACTGTAAATACAAAGCCATGCTTTTGGTTCAAACCTTTGTTTGAATTGATAAACCTGAATGGCTCGGCCCCCGAGTGCGTGGTAATCCTCACCCAACATGCTGCTCCATTTCCTCCAGCAAGAAGAGCTAGGAAAGCTTGGCAGCAAGACGTGTATGAGAACCAGTGACATTAGCCCTGATGTATCTTGACTCTTTTTTACTAAACCTCACTTCAAGCATGGCTCAGAAGGAGCACTCTGATGCTAGACAAGGCCTGCCACCAACTCCAAAGAGAAGCCTGTGGATTATACAAACTCAGCCAAGTTATCCACTTCGGTTATTAAGTTAAGCTGCAGCTCCATGACAAAACCTCGATCAGCAAATATCACGCATTTCTGAACACAAGCCAGTTAGAAGTCAACCCACAGCATTTACACAAAGAGGCTGGTTTCCTCTGTTAAGAGCTACTGCTCTAGGGAGTCTGGATACAAGTACGATATGAATTATTTAGTGAGTCTAGCACAGCTGTTTGAAATGCGTCACCATGCTTTGGCTACAGCAAGACCTGTGAGCAGTACAGGATCTCTCCTACCTCCGTATGGAATTTGTTGTCGCACAAATACAATGATGTATTGATTGGTTTGAAAGGCTCAAAGTCAATGTTCACTTTCTTTTCTTTTCCTTCTTCTGTCACAATTGTTCCACAGTAAACAACCAGACCATTTGGAGGTACTGTAAAGGACACAAAGTACCATAGTTTTACATCACCAAATATTACATTTGGTATTGCTTACAATGAACACCAGGATTTCCAAGATTGAGGGCATACAGATTTAATTTCAAATTTCCCCACACAGTACTACAGGAGTTTACCCTTGCTCCCCAGCCACTAACCACCACCCATCTCACTTGTTCCTTCAGGAAGCTCAAAGGACTAATTTGCGTGTTCTTATCATAGCTACATTGGGAGCAACGTACAAATGCACTTCGAAAAGCTAGCTAAAAGGAGTAAGCTTGCCAACAGGAGAATTATTTATTGGCCACTCAATGCATTATGAGGACAAAGACTTCCCTGGGACGAAGTTAAGAACATGTACCCAGCTCTTAAACCAGCAAGAGGGCAAATATTTACCGTGTGGAAGAGAGAAACAGCATCACCCCATAAAGAGTCTACCAATTCCTATGTGGCAGCTCTCCTACAGCTGGCCCAATCCTGCAGCTCTTATTTATGTGCAGTCCTACTCGAGCCAGACTACTTGCTTGAATAAGAGCTGCACAATTAGACCCTTCGAGGGTACACCTTAATGGCAGCCTTTACTTCCTCTCCACATCCGTGTCACATTTCATACACAGAGGGGCTAAAAGATAAACCAAGGCCAAATTAAGCAGGAAAGTATGGATTTAACATTGAAGAATCCACAGCATTTTACACTGTTAAAGTTTCAGAATTGGGCCCACAAAGACAGTCAAAGAAAAAGGCAACCAGGAGCCCACTCGTGACAGTTCTCAGAGGTCCTCACAGTGAAGACTGGGCTCCACTGTGCTGGCCATTGTAGCAATACACTGGAGATTGCATAGGTTTACAAAAGGGGGTAGGGTTTCAAAGCAGTGGATTGGAGGAGCCACACCTCTCGTCCCCACCAAAAGGGTGACTTGCTTTAAACATCTTGATGGCAGAGGGGAAATTTACTAGTGCAAAGCAGCAGAAGGATGATGATGAGAGGCAGCAATAGACAACATGTTTTAACAGCAACTTATGATCTGCCTTGGCCAGCCTGCTGCACTAGCCCAAACAAATATCGTAGTAAGGACAGTTTGCCTTGGGAAAACGTTTAGCAAGCAAGAGTGCCACACAGGGCATGTGTTACCTTTGTTATAGAGTTTGAGTCTTTGCTGTACAGATGTGATGGCTCCCAGTACTGAAAGGCGATTCACTCGAGACTTTATGTTTGACGCGGTACCAAACTCATCCGCTAACATTTTTGCCACTCGTGAAATCTGGTCTTTGGGGGGAATGATCAACGAAATCATGCTGGTGCCATTGCTGAGGAAGGAAAAAAAATGGGGTTAATCACAGAAATTAAGACAGCGCATATTGCTTAGGGTGGGGAGAATACAGGAATGTCTTTGGTATGAATAATACCCTAGGACTGTGGTTTTCAACATTTCTTCCTGGCAACCCCATTGAAGCCCATGATCCAACAGAGCTGGGGATGAGGGGTCTGAGGTGTGGGAGGGGCTCTTTCCATTTCAGTTTTTTATACAAAAGTCTGAAGTGAGAGAGACTCAGGAAAGAACTGTTTGCAGAGTAACTACAAGCCCCGTCCCATTGCACACAACCACAGAAGCCATTTTAAGATAACTAGTTTTAAACAAATAAGTATGCAATTGCGAAACAGCTACTAGACTGTGCGAGCATGTCTGCTAGTTCAGCATTGCTAACTCCAAGTGTTCCAAAAAATCATGAAACAGGCCCCCTAAAGAATCACAGATTGTCTTTAAATGGGGTTGGGATTCCTTTTTATCTGGCCTTCTGGGCTGAGCTCTCTGGGGTTTATTTTGAACTTTTCTAGTCACAAGGGCTGAACATTTACTTTTAAATTAAAGTGAGATTCTCATGTAATCACAGGAATCCAGGAGCTGGGGCTTGACGACAGATACCAAGTATCATGAGATTCAAAATCCTGAGAGTTAGTGCTAAGTACAGAGAACTCCTCTTTTCTAGAACCTCCATCCCCCTGTTCTTTTTTTAAACTGATCCATTAGTAATTGCCTGGGACAAATAGGAGATGCATGCAGCGTCTAAACGAGTAGACTGCCAGAAAATCTGGACATCCCTTTTATTTTAACTATAAATTAGTGTTACTACTGACTTTGCCAAGAACAGTTTAAGAGCCAGATTGGTTTTTGCAATTCAGTTTGGGAGGGAAAGCAGGCATGTCATTTTCTCATCAGCTTTCTCTTCGGAGGACTATGCTAATGCTTGAGACACCTGAAGTGCCGAGCTACAAACACACGAGAAGGTTTTTTAAAAAAGCTTAATTTCCATTAGCCTTTGAATGTACAGGTGTCCTTTGCTTACAGACAGCCCCCCAACCTTAATCAAATACTCACCAGCAACCCCACACCTTACAGCAAACACACTAACCCAGGAACCTGTCCTTGCAACAATGCCTGATACCAACTCTGTCCATCATGTGATGTGACATCATCATAGTACCTAATCACATCAGCCATGCCATCAGGGGCTCATTCACCTGCACATCTACCAATGTGATATATGCCATCACGTGCCAGCAATGCCCCTCTGCCATGTACACTGGCCAAACCGGACAATCTCTATGCAAAAGAATAAATGGACACAAATCTGACATCAGGAATCATAACATTCAAAAACCTGTAGGAGAACACTTCAACCTCTCTTATCACTCAGTGACAGACCTTAAGGAAGCAATTTTGCGACAGAAAAGCTTCAAAAACAGACTCCAAAGAGAAGCTGATGAACTTGAATTAATATGCAAATGAGATACCATTAACTTAGGTATGAACAGAGACTGGGAATGGCTTGGTCATTACACTAATTGAATCTATTCCCATTAAAGTATCCTCACACCTTCATGTCAACTGTCTGAAATGGGCCATCTTGATTATCACTTCAAAAGTTTCTCCCCTGCTGATAATAGCTTCTCTTAATTAATTAGCCTCTTACAGTTGGTATGGGTACTTCCACCTTTTCATGTTCTCTATGTATAATATCTTCTTACCGTATGTTCCATTCTATGCATCCGATGAAGTGGGCCCACAAAAGCTTATGCTCAAATAAATTTGTTAGTCTCTAAGGTGCCACAAGAACTCCTGTTCTTTTTGCTGATACAGACTAACACCGCTCCTGCTCTGAAAAAAGTGTCCTGTGTGTTTTCCCAAGACCTACGTTTTGGGCCAAGTTTGACCCAACAGCATAAGTTTAAACAAGTCCTCAACCTTAAAGAGGACTAGTTGGTTTTAAATATCCATAACCACCCCACACAGAATCAAATGGCTGTGAAGAGTCACTTGCAGGCAAGTTATTCCCAGAAGGGAACTTGAGCAACAGATTTGCAAGTGCAGCTTTGATTTCCACAGCAGCCACAGAGTACTTCATACCACTCTTTCAAGCAGTTAGCTACCTCACTGAATGGCATGAACCTTGTGAGAGACACAATGGTCAAACACTCCCAGCTGGTTCTTTTTTTTTTTATTTTATTTTATTTTTTTTAAGAGAAAGGCTGGTGAGAATGAAAACCCCCTCCTTCGGACTTGGCTAGGAGCTCACTTCAGTGAATGCAATCTTTAGAAAAGGTACAGATATCTCCTCTGAAAGCACCCTGAGACACCTGGAGACTAGAAATCTCCCTAGTTCACACTATTAGTTGAAAACAATTTATTGGTGGCATGAAATAAGAATAGTCCTGCTCCAATAGGGGGAAAGGTTTTTTGCCATGTGCAGGTCCATACACTTTGTGCACTCCTTTCTAACAGCAGAGCCCTGGAGATTTCACACAAGTCTCTCTCTCCCTCCTCTACTGAGAAAAGCAATGGGAAAAGATCATAGGCTGATGCAGAAAAGTGCCCTGATGTAGAACAAAATATGGAGAGCACTTAGGAGGTTTCATAAGTGTGCTCCTGGCCTGGTACGAGTGGCGGAGATCAGCCTTCATATCACAACTTCATTGTTCCTTCCCATCAACCCATTGTTCCTCAAGCCCTCCCTCGCCTAGAATTTCATACACTATCTTAGAGCATGCCATTGTTCCTACTTTAGCTTTAGACAAAGATCTGTTATACATACATACTGGCACAGCTTGCCCCATTCCTGCTACCATTCCCTCACATAAGTTTGGGCAGCAAGAGCAGATCAGGCAATCCCACATCTTGCAGGCTTCTCTGAGACAGGAGACATTGCTGCATGCTGGATTACCCGTCCAAGTTCATGCTCGCGTGACAGATTGTTTGGACAACCCATGGTTAAGGGTATAGGGGAAAACTACAGTACAATGTCAAACTACCGTGCCCACACGTAAATCTTCTCAACATTGCAGTAAGGAATCCTATTGCAATGAACCACTTGTGACCACATTCAAAACAGACTAGAACATATGACACAGTGGGTATCTTCCCACTATCTTTGGCCATAATGGCACAGCCAGCCTCAGAGATCCTTGTAATCTGCTACTGCAGTTAGCAATACAAGCGCAAAGGCGTCCAAAGAGGAGGGAGAAGGCACATCGAATTGCTCTGCTAAAGCCAGAGTTTGATTAGCATTAATACTCTGCTTTATACTAAGCACTTTAATGAATTCTGCCCTCCCTGTTCATGTGAAAGCATGCTAAGTGCTTTCCTCTGATTTGACATGCTTCACTACCATTCATATAGTGAAGGCCATTTCAGTGTTAACGAGTTCCTGCAGAATCATGTAAGACAGCAGGCTCACAATTTGTCATTAGAAAGGCATTGCACTGTCCGAGCTCAAAGCTGGCACGGAAAGACAGACTGCTCAGTTATTAAAGTGTCATTTTCCAGTTTACTAAGCCATCTCTGCTCAACACTATCACCTCTATTCAGGTCCTCTCAGTAGTTTATGCCGAGCATTCTGCTGCCATCTGCTGGGTAAGTGAGTAAAAGCAGCCAAATTATTTTTCATTAAAAAGGAAGGCATGGAAGATCAACAGCCAACCCAAATGCATTAAGTCTTAACATTCTGGGATCAGAGTGATTTTCTTTGCTCTGAAGTAGTTTCACTTACCCGAACTGGGATCCATGAATGCTTTTGAGAGACATGACCATCAGCATCTGTAACTTAATACAAAGTGGACCTAGGAAACTAGAAATCCAGTAAGACGCCAGCTCAAAGGAACGTGTATTAAGAGTGGTGGCTGGAGAGCTGCGGCTGTTACAGTGGTAATAAGATCCCGATGACAAAGTTCTCAGAACTCTCACCTTCATCAGCAATAGCTTACCACAGGAAAGCAGCTTTCCTGTCTCAGAGCAATTACATATCTGTGACTTGTCATGCTGCTATATGGCCAAGCTACTCCTGTAATCCAATATCATATCTGTGAGATAAGTGATCTTCAGATAAGCACTGTTCTTTCTACAGTTTAACACACTGAGCCCAGAGTCTAAGATGCACTGAAGACAGTGTTTCTTTCTACAGTGATATGCACTTTATCTGGGAACAAAAAAAATCACATTTGCTAGCAACTCCTATATTGTCACAGCCAGACTGCCCCAGCACCAGAAGACAAATATTTCTGCATACCCTATATCTTACCGAGCCTCTGACTGTTATACCAATTGTGTTCTAGACAGAATTATTCTTGAAAGTATGTACAGAAAAGCGCGCCAATTGTGAATCCAGGTAGGAACACAGTCTAATCTAAATAGGGGCACAGAGTCCACCAACTACTTACATGACTATGTAACTGTATTCCCTCCTTGATGGCATGCAGCAAGGTATGAACCCCCTACCATAGCTGGGAACAGCTGTGCTCCACCAAGTGTTTGCTACAATGAAGTTTTCAATACAGTGAAATTTAAGTATCAATGCCCTGGCATGAGACATTAAAGTTGTTTGAATTAATGGAGTGTTCAGACTGGTTGCTAAGCATACACCACTGTGTTAAAACTCCAGCTGACTCTCCATTCCCTTTCCCTCATAGACACCCATGAAAGGCCAAGACTGAAGAGACAGATTCCCTCCTACTTAGCTACACATGGGACTTTTCATTTAACTGAAGACAGTGATTTTAAGAATTCCCCTCTGATTTTAGTGAGCCACAATGAAAGTTATACTAGATCTGCTACAAGGATGATACTAAGGCCCTTTGTACCAGACATTTGTAAGCTGTTAGGGGCACAGTGTCTCCTGTTAACAGGCAGGTCAGCTTGTCTGCACAGCAGCTTTCCTGTCATCCTCTTAATGGCATCTGTAGTCACAGTTCAGCAGTGGTATCATTGCACTCAGTCTGAAGTACTCTGGGACATTTCCTTAGCAAGGAGGTGGCGATCTCTGGAGCATACATGTAGAGAAGCAGCAGATGAGGTGATGAACTCAGGATTCCTCCAGCTCTCGGCAGCAGAGTGAGGACCAGCCAAACAGACATACTAGTGGGCTCCTGTCTACACTGCATGGCAGAAAAGCAGCCATGTGCCAGCCTCTGGCAAGGAGGAAACACTTAAGACTTGATTAGTAACCATAGCATCCTGCCACCTGGTGTGCTAACCATGTCAGCAATCAACAATTAACTCACTTAAGTGTAGCCAGGGCTTAACTAGATGTCAGCATAAGGAGTTCCAGAGCAGAACCCAGAGAAAGGCCAGAGTTTGAAACCCTTCCCCAATCACTACAGGTTTGAGGATCCAACATGATCCTATGACATAACTGCCAGGAATTAAGTCACTAGGACAGTGTAACGTGTCTTCTATTCTCCCTATAAACAGCAAGTTGTTTTAAGGTTTTAAAGAGTAAGCTCCAAGGGACCAGAGAGTAACTAATCCTGGAGTCTTATTACAATCATGGAATTTCTATATGGCCACATGGTGCTATACAAGAGTCTAATAACTGTAGGAAGACATCAGGGTTAGTGTTAACACTTGCCACTCCCAGTAATGGATGTGCTCTATTTGGTCATATTAGCCAAGTTCTGCAAAGAAAAAAATGGAAGTGAGTGGCATAGATTTGTGCCCCAGTGATCAGGCACAGAGGCACTCAGCAACAGCTTCCACTTGAAGATATTCCTGCTCCCCATAAAATCCTTTTGCATCTCCCAGTCGGAGTATCCCCAAGTGCCTCATCCATCTCACTGCAACCTCTGGGGGCTGTGGTGGAATCTGCAGGGCCAGAAAAAATGCCTTCTGGGCTCTTTTGTGAAGCAACTGTGGAACTTCCAAACGTCCAGAGCAGACATTTTACACAACTAGTTTGGCATGGCTGTGCTGAATGGGTCCAGCCCAGGGAGCTGCAACTCCAAGCTGTGCTTGTTTCTCTGTCTTTTCCAGACAGTCTGAAGGAAGAGCACAGCCATTATATGAATGTTCACAAGACAAGTGGCACATTTCATTGGAGTGAGCTGCCTTCTGTACTTGTAGGTGTTACCTTCATTACAATTGGCATTTGAGCTTCCTATCAGAGGCAGCCATCTTGCTGAGAAGGGATTTGGTTTCTAGGTTTTCACGTTTTCAAGTTTCAACAGATAAGCCAAGCTGGCAATCAGTTTCGTCTCTTCCAGAAGGGGCACACAGCCTCCCCTCAGCAAACTGGCTGCCTCTTGCCCTAGACTCCAGTGTGGTTTGGTACTACACAGATAATTCATAGCGACAGTGATTCTTACCTCAGGACCTTTCAGAGTGCTAGGAGAGCAAGTAGCAATCACAGGTGGAAATCTGAGGAGCTAGGCTCACTCTAGGCTGCCTTACTGACCTGACGGTGGCAAGGGAGGATAACAACTATTTATAACCAACCTTGCTAAATAAATAGGAGTCAGTGACCTACACTGAAATATCTGAGGAACCTTTGTTAGATACATGGAAAAAGAAATTGAGCAATAGCTGTTCCACAATAGATGGTTTTACTCTAATATCACAAGGTGTAATGAGCAGGTATCAGCAAATGTAAGGAATGTCAGTCAGAGCTGGCGAAGAGCTGTGGGGAGCTTGAAAGCTTGCCCTTTTCACCAACAGAAGTTGGTCCAATAGAAGATATTACCTTCACCCACAACGTCTCCCCAATAACTAAATACTGTCAGTCAAGTGCAGAGTTGGCTTGCTTTAGTTGAAGGTAGTAAAAGCTGGGAGCAATATTCTCAAAGGGCTACTCTAAGGCTAGGTCTACACTGCACGATTAATTCGAAGTAGTTTAAACCGATATTACAAAACCGATGTTATAAAATCGGGTTTGCGCGTCCACAGTGCAATCACAAAATCGATTGCTTGCGTCCCTGGTCCAAGGCTACCATCGATTTAAGGAGCGGTGCACTGTGGGTAGCTGTTCCTCAGCTATCCATATGTTCCACTTCCATGTTGAGAGCACAGTGCCTGATGGGCAGAAAACATTGCCCAGTGGTGCTGGGTACAGCTCACCCCTCCCTTTGTGAAGGCAGCAGACAACCCTTTGCGCCTTTTTCGTAGAGTGCATGAGCAAACGCCATAGCACAGCAATCTTTCCTTTTTTTCACTTGTGGGGGGGGGGGGAAATAAACTGAGGAGCTGTTCCTGAACCACGCCAGACACTGTGTTTGAACCTACAGACATTTGGAGCTCAGCCAAGAATGAAATAATTTCAGAGACTGCTGTGGACTGTGGATAGCGGGAGTCCTCAGTACCCCTCCCTCCCTTCATGAGCGTCCATTTGATCTCTGTTTCCCGACGCTTGTCACGCAGCGCTGTGTATCCTGCAGTTTTTTATTCAAACGCTTTGCATTTCGTGTTCTGTAACGGAGCAGGATACAACAGATTTGTCTCCCCATACAGCGATCAGACCTAGTATCTCCGTACGGTCCATGCTGGAGCTCTTTTTGGATTTGAGACTGCATCGCCAGCTGCTGATCAGACCACGCTGGACAACAGAAAGTAATTCAAAAGTTCGCGGGGCTTTTCCTGTTTACTCCCGCTGCATCCGATTCAGATTGCTTCCAGAGCGGTCAGTGGTGCACTCTGGGATACCGCCCGAGGCCAATAACATCGATTTCCGTCCCACGAACCCTAATCCGAGTTATCACTATCGAATTAGCGCTACTCCTCTCGTTTGGGAGGAGTTCCGAAATCGATTTAAGGAGGCGGTAAAATCGATATTAATGACGACGTCATGTGAACGGATACAGCGTTAAATCGGTATATCGGCCATTAAACCGATTTAAAGTCGCAGTGTAGACCTGGCCTTAGCCCTTATTTCTTTAACTGTAAGAGCCACGAACAAGATATGCAGATAAGTGATCCTAGCTACATACTGTTGCTGGAAGACTTTCTACAGAACAGTCAGGCCCAGATACTGCCATCAGAAGAGTCACCTTCCTGTATGTACCTATGTGTTTTCTCCCCCAAAAGTGATTAGAGAATACAAGCAAAGTCCCTCCATGTTTAATGTGGTGGCAACGGGCTGGGCAGAAGAACTCCCCACTGCCATACATAACTGACTTGCAGGTTATGCCTCACTGCGGCACATGTCCCATAGCCAAATGGGAGATTGAAACTTTCAGTGCACGGCTTCCATCAGTCAGTACTGCAAGTTCATTCAGATGTTCACATTTCTGAATGATGAATAGGCACCACTGGCCTCCAGGTCTTTGAGGCTCAACAAGTGTCCGTGAAATTCAAGAATCCAATATGGCAAAAACAAGGAATGCTATATTAGTAGGGAAGGAAGGCTCAGAAAAGGCAGGATTCTGCACATATACAATATCTGGAAACTCTCTGACTTGACACTGCCTCGCCTCTCCCCTGCCACACTGCCACAGCTGCAATGAGGCCCCTGAGCTTGATCCCCTTGCTCAGAAGCTGCTGGCAGTCCTGTAAGACCTCCTCCTTTCCTTTGGAACGTTCTGGCCCCCTGAAGGTCTGAAATAGCCTGAATTTGCTGACCTTCCTGGCACAAAGTAGAGACTGCGTGAACAAAGGTTGAGGGCTGGTCTGGTGTTTAGTGGGAAAATACAACGCATGCTGGCCACATGGCTCAGAATCTAAGGGTTTATGGTAGGGTGGGAGGAAGAGGTGCTGCTGCTGCTCTGGAGGAGTTTTACTTTACCTTTACTTTCCTATGTTCAGAGCGCTGGATGGGTGTTCTTCAACGTGGATTTTGCAAAAACAAATCTCAATAAAATCATTGCTAGTCTTGGTTTTCTTGTTAAATCTGTTACACATACACCATTTTACTGAATAGTCACCCTTAACTAGGCAATGCCCCATTTGTACTCAGTCTTGTTTTCTGCACCTAGCATTATGGGAGGAGTACCTGACAATGCTATCCTACCTACATGGTACCCTGAATGTCATGCTTTGGAGTCCATGCAGATAGGGCAAACATTTCCCAGATAGGCACCAGCACCGCCACGGAAACAAGGAGAAGCAGTCTCAAGTAGCCACTGCACAAACCCATTCAGAGCCTGTCAGACCAACGTCACTTTGAAACGCACCCAATAACAGAAAGCCCTGGCTCAGTCTTCAACTAGCCGGTATAATCTGCTGCCAGAGAGTAACTAACACAGCCTCCATGGAGGGAAGTGAAAATGCTTTCTACAGAACTGGCCCTTCCTGAGATGGTCTCAGATAATCAGCAACAGGCAAAATGCCATTGATCCATTCTAAGTAATCAGAATCTTGAAGTGTCCCTTGAGCAGCAAACGATTCACAGATATCTAAAAAGAGCAAAGAAATTAGCTAATAGTTTGGACAGGGCCAGTTTCAAGCAACAACTGATGGGCCCCAAATGCAGGCTGAGCTCAAACCCAGGTCATCTGGAGCATTTATTCACTGTAAGTGGCAAATGTTTTGCAACTCTCAATATAGACTCAGTAAGAACCTCATGTTCTCTTGCATCAATACATTGCCGTTTTGTGTGGGTTTCTCAAGTGCACCAAGACGCAAAGCACCACCCCATGTTCTGGACAGCGTCCTTCCAAAGGTTGCGGGAGCTGCTAGCATTCTGTGCAGCATCTTCGTTGGACCACGTGGAATGCTCTGCTCAACTACCGAGAAAAGGGCCAATTGCTAGGTGGAAGGAAGTTGGGATCAAGTATCCAACAGCAGATGGGAAAGAGAAGGATCATATGCTTGGGATTGTGGTGACAGGAGTCTGATCCATTCCTTCTCTAACCGTAGCTCTGGGTATAATGAGGGAGAATGGGAACTTGAAGGAAATGGAATTCCTTGACCTGAAAGGCACTTCTGATCTGTACAAAGCTAGTACCCCAGCTTCCCTGTAGTGCCCCACTCCACCCTGTGGCAAACTAAAGCAGCTTAACAGCACTGTAGACTTAAGTGACAGCTTGGGCCCAGTATCCCACAACATAGTTCTCATCCCCAGCCATGTAAACTCGATCTCTGCTCTTGCTCAACCCCATGTGCCAGATTAGGCAGCACTAAACAGAGATGCCACACCATGGACCAACTGGATTGTCCAAGCTCCCCTGCTTCCTCTGTCCCACCAGGACTGCCTTAGGGAAGAGATGCTCCCCCTATGGAGGGGAGTTCTGGAGGGCAGCAGGGAGAACAGTTACCAGCTGCTGTACAACCCTTAGATGCAAGCTGGGGAGCCAAGCACTGAGATCGACAAGCAAGAGACACTAAGTGACAAGGCTCTTCGCCCCCCAACTCCTTGTCTAGGCAGGGACCTCACTCCAGACTGTGGGAGAGAGCCCCACAAGGATACGACAGGTGGGTGTTGAGTGAAGGAGCAGAGGTGAGACTGTTTAGACTCAGTAAGATATTACCCAGAGGCAATGCTTCCCCTGAGCAGTTTCTGACCTGCTGCCAGCATTAACTCCTGCACTTAGCATGCATGGCTCATCTCTCGGGAGGGTGGGGGTGGAATGGAAGAGGCGACAGAAGAACCAGATCATATACCTCTTCATACTTCCATCCATTAGGAACTAGGCCAGGTGCCACTGCTAGGCTCTTGTGACATGTCAGACCCACTAACTCCCCTTCGCAGCCTCTAGGTTGGCTTCTTCCCTTCGTCCACCCCTCTGGAAGTCCCTAAGCTGCAACTGTTGCTCTGACAACTTCTGCCACACTTTGTCTCCTCACTAGATCCCAGCTCAGGTAATTCCATTTTGGTGCCTTGAATGCTCTGCCATTCCAGCGGCCTATGGCATTTTTGGCTGCCCACGTACTGCTGCAGAGCACTGACGTATGACGGTAAAGAACCACTGATCTGCCCATGGTCACTGCACTTCAGTGGTGGGTAAAGTGCTCTATCTATATCCTATAGCTCCCATACAGGGGAGCAGAAGCTGAATTAGTTACTGCCACTTTGCTGTATTCACCTTTCAGCCAAGGATTTCAAAGCACAAGGTATGGGCATATTCTGAGTGGAAACTTGCAGGCCTGGAGCACCAGGGTTCTTCTGGGGCAGTGACGCAGATATTGGTAACCCATGTGAACACTTTTATATTTCAGACACTGATGACTCACTAGCAGACTTTGTTCTGCCACCATACTCTGTCACCAATTACTGTACTTTCCAACTTTAAAAGATTTTAGCTGCACTACACTATTAGGCCAGTCGGTTTGGTGCAAGATGTACCCTGAATGACTGAAGCAAGGTGGCCAGATTTGCATATTCAGATGTTTAGGCCTCAGGGGTACATAGGGAATAGCAACCTGATTGCAAAGCACTCACCGGTAGGCACAGAAAGTTGTCCCCTTCTCAGTTTCCCACTCCCACCTCTCGCTTCGTCTATCTTTCAGATAAAAGTCAGTTTCAGTGATGATCTGTTCGTGAATGATGCTCTTTGCAAGAACCATGCTGTTTGGTACTGACTCATGCACCGTTGTGAAGGAAGATTACAGGGCACACAGATCGCTCCAAACGCTTCTCTTAAAGTCCTTTCCTTGACATGTGGTGTAGTTTTCCCAAACCCACAGGCATCAGAGCTTAGCAATCAAATGGACCCAGAGAGTTCTTTACACTGACTGCCAATGCATCAGCTATGAAAGACATGCAGCAATGTGTCCTGGAGCACATCTGCACTGTTAGCATAGCTCAATAGAAAAGTTAAGAGCAGGGGAAGGAAAAAGCCTAAAGAAACACTTCTGAAATTGACAGGCAAGAGAGGCAATACACAAATGGCCAGCTCCCCTTTACAGTTACAAGTTCCTGCAGGATGACACATGGCACAAGGAAAGCTGCTGTCCAGGAAGACTAGTTAGAACAGGGGTGTCAGACACCCACCCCGTAGATTTATATTTATCCAGCTCCATGACAGACTGCAGAAGGCAAGCTCTCATTTATAAAAGCGTAATGCTGCCTTAGACAGAATCAGCTCCCAGGGGTGAATGGCAGACACTCAGCTATTTGCATATTTAACTCTTAAGCCTAAGGACAACACAAGGGCCAGCATCCAACTAACCTAGGTGCACAGCTGAGTAACAATACACATGACCAAATAAGCTAAGAGTATGTGTGTCACTCCTCCTGAGTAACTAGAGTCATTGTGGATAGTTCTCTGAAAACATCCACTCACTGTGCAGCGGCAGTCAAAAGAGCGGCCAGAATGTTGGGAATCATTAGGAAAGATAAGATGATAGAAAATATCATATTGCCTCTATAAATCCATCGTACGCCCACATCTTGAATACTGTGTGCAGATGTAGTCACCCCATCTCTAAAAAGATATATTGGAATTGAAAAGGCTCAGAAAAGGGCAATAAAAATGATTATGGGTACAGAACGGCTGTCATATGAGGAGAGATTAATAAGATTGGGACTTTTCAGCTTGGAAAAGAGATGACTAAGGGGGGATATGATAGAAGTCTATAAAAACATGACTGGTGTGGAAAAAGTAAATAAGGAAGTGCTATTTACTCCTCCTCCTAACACAAGAACTAAGGGTCACCAAATGAAATTAATAGGCAGCAGGTTTAAAACAAACAAAAGGAAATATTTCTTCACACAATGCATAGTCAAGCTCCGGAACTCCTTGCCAGAGGATGTTATGAAGGTCAAGACCATAACAGAGTTCAAAAAAGAACTAGAAAATTAATGGAGGATAGATCCATCAGTGCCTATTAGTCAGGAGGGGTAGGGATGCAAAACCTTGCTCTAACCCAGCAGTTCTCCAACTGTGAGTTGGGACCCCATTTTAACAGGGTTGCCTGGGTTGGTGTTAGACTTGTTGAGGCCTGGGGCCAAAGTCTGAGCCCCACTGCCCAGGGCCAAAGCCCTAGGGCTTCAGCCTGGGGCAGCAGGGCTCAGGCGGCAGGGCTCAGGCTATAGCTCTCCCTCCCCAGCACTGAAGACCTTGGGCTTCAGCTTTGGACCACCCACCCAGAGCGGCGGAGTTCAGGACGGCTCAGGCTTCAGTCCCCCCTCCTGGGGTCTTATAGTAATTTTTGTTGTCAGAAGAGGGTTGCGGCACAATGAAGTTTGAGAACCCCTCCTCTAACCTGAAGTCTGGCTACCACAAAAGGGCCACACCCTATGCTGTCTTTCTGCAAACACTTATCAAGAGCGGGCCAGCTCACACAACATACATTTAGCCCTCTCTTCAGCCTGGGGTAAACAGCCTAGGTTTGATGGGCTTCTGGTCAAAGATGGCCAACATCAGGTTTCATAAAGCACTCTTTATACACTGTAACTGAAGTTGCTGTTTAGCAATCCAAATAGAGCACAAGAGTAACCATAAAGTAAGGAAGTCTACTTTCATGGGTGCCTCTTAACAGATCCCTTCTGCTTCAAGCTAACAGGACAAGTTTGTCTGACTGTCAGTTTTAGTCCTATACCTTTTCTTCAAGGAGAAAGTGTCTCTTGCTAACCTGCAACATCTCACTAACAGGACAATAGCCATTGCTCTACCTTCTACAGAGCTCATAGCAGCAGGACACTGTACGCAAAGGCAGAGAGATTTACAGAAATGCTAAAAAGCTGACTGATCGGACAGGAATTAGGTTAATGATTATGAAACTTAAGTTATGGAGTCTAAAGCTTCTCCTTAAGGTTAATAGTCATCACCGTCAATTGTACGACTTTTAATGCACTTCTCTGAATATTTACTGCTCTGGTAGATGAGAGAACTTCCTAGGAGCTAAGCAACATCTCTATTAAAGAACAGATTTAGGTGAGCCTTCAGGAGAGATAAGAAACAGAACTTTTCTCACATGCTGCAGACTTGACTGAGGGACCCTCAGCCCAAAACAAGAAACTTATTTTCCCTTCAGTAAGGCGACTCATGTAGTATTCCTGGCAGAGAAATGTCAAATATTTGGGACCTAACTCAAGCCTTCTCAGGTTGAATATGGAGTCATTTACTTTGGAACTAGCCCAACCCTGATGCAAGTACAGGCAAAGGGGTTTTATTAAAGGTGAACCCACCATGTCACAATTCCAGATTCCTGTTCAGTGCATGGGAGGGGTTTCAGTTAGTGAGATAATGATGCCTAAAGCTTGATGCTTGGAAGCAGACATGCTCTGAGACTGTGCAGACGGGAGTACCTTTATCTCCTTTCTGCACTCCTCTGGCCACACAGACATTCCAGAGTCCCGTTTCCTTCCCTAGCAAGCCTCAAGACAGATTGTGATGGGGGCTGCAAATCCCTCCAGCCCAGAAAGGGAGACAGGGCTTGGAAAGCAGCCTCAGCAAATGTGCACTTTGCCATACTCCTCTCTCAAAGTCTTGCTGTGAGATGACTGCAAATAGGACAACTGTCAACTTTTTACTGCATTTTTAAGATCCAGCCTGTTTCACCCACCCCTCGCATGCCATTAGATATGCTTTTCCTTCCTGCCTTCACATCTTGGCACTATCTTTTCCTCTGCTATTTCCACTGTCCATCATTCCTCTCCATCACCTTAAACCCCTTTTGTTCCCCACCATACATTGCCTTCTACATCTCCCTCCCCTGAATTTTCAACCCTGCTCTTCTAACTTTGCTAATCTCTCCTCCTCCATCTCCCACTCAAATTCACCCCTCACAGAGAGTGCAGTTTGTCACCTAAACTGCACAAGATTACATCAGAATAAGGGGCTATATAGCCCAGGGGCAGTGCCTAGGTGATAAGCCAAACCACACTTCCCTCCCGCTGGGATTCCTATCAGGGTCCCATCCTCAGAGAATTTTGTAGCCTGTGTGATACAGATACCTCCCTCCCTCCCTCTGGCTGCTGTTCTATGTGATCCTCTCCTGTCCCAAAGCTCTTCAACTTGCTAGTGTCTCCTAACCCAGCCTTCCCCAGTCTCAGATTTCAGGTTCTCCTCAGTGAGCAGTCTACTGTTGGCCTCTAGTATCAGTGCGGTAGCTGTGTTAGTCTGGATCTGTAAAAAGTGACAAAGAGTCCTGTGGCACCTTATAGACTAACAGACTTTTTATTCACCCACGAAAGCTTATGCTCCAAAAAGTCTGTTAGTCTATAAGGTGCCACAGGACTCTGTCGCTGTTGGCCTCTGTTGCTCAGAGTTTGCTTTGCTACGCCTGGCTGTATGCACAGCAGCAGAACCAAGGGACAAGGCTCTGGTCAGTTTGCTCTTTGCTGCATTTTGACAGAGTTCTAAACAGCAGCAGCACAAACACTGGAGCTGGATGGCTGCAGTGCAGGCTCAAGAAGACAGAACTGTTTACACTCCCGCTCACCTTTGGGAACTTTTCCACAACCACAAGGGATGCTAAGAGGAAAGCTGAGATTCTGCAGAAGCTGCAGACTCAGGACTGGGAAAGTTTACTATTCAAACTGACATAGTAAGTTTTCCAGCTCCTGCTCACCAGGATCCAGAGGTGGGGCAGGGTCAAGATGGAAATTCAGGCTGCAAGGGCTTTGGTTGTGGGAGGAGCGCTAAGCGACATTTACTTGGTGTATGACCAGAAGTGTGCGCGCAAATGAGAAAGGATACTGCAGCTTGTTCCTTCTTATGCCTGGCCTCCACTTGAATGTTGATCAGTATAACTGTCAGTTGCTGGGGGTGGTTACTGAAATAGCAATACCAGTACAAACCCTCATGTGGGTGCAATTATACTGATAAAAAGGTGTCTTATACCAGTTCTCCTACCCACTCACCCAATACAGGAATAGCCGGGGGGATCCACACTAAGGAGGGCTGTACTGCATTAACTAGATGAATGTAGTTGAGGCAGAATAGCCCAGTGTTAACAAGGCCTTATGCTATGCCTGCAATTGGTAGAGTGAACCATTTACAGCCAGAAAGAGCTGTTTTTTCAATAAGTAGTTTAAATACTCATGCTGCTGAATTTTGATATATTCCTTATTATATTCATCAAAACAGAGACAAGACTGTCTCTCCAGTGCATGCCAACAAAATGCCAGCATGCCCCTACTGAACCTTTTCCTTTAGCTAGAGCCCTGCCCTCACACAGGACAGGAACTAGGCCAAGGTGTAAAGGGACATCTCACACAAATTGGAGCATCCACTCATTCACATAGGAGCATAACATCAGCCGTTCACTACTTAATAGAAGTTATGGGTCATTTGTTAAGAGACCCGTCATGCCAATATTAAATCTGCCTTTTCTCCAGAGCCAGCAGGGTATGTGAACGTCCAAGGGGCCCACGAAGTTTTGCCAGCTCACAAGACTGGCATGGTACAAACATGCACCAAAAAAATGCATGTAAACCTGATTCAAGCTCTCCTAGCTTTGACAACGTGCTGTTACCCAGAACGGATTTCAATTAGTGTCACACAGGGCTGGAAACCGATGGCAGCCTGAGGCTACTCCTGTAACTGGGCCATTCCACATGGGTCAGTAAGTTGCCTGATGAGCCACAGGAAAATTCAGAAACACTGGCAGCTTTTTGCAACACATACTGGGTACCACCTTTGTTAAGTTATAAGTCACCCAGCTAGTGTTCAAGTATAACCAGCTTTGAAACAGGACAGCTCTTAATTGTGCTATTTTGCAGATGCTCCTGCATGCACCTTTGAACCTCAATCTTTTTATCTCACTTTGTATTTACCCTGTGTTTATTTTCCTACATGTAAGACATGAAGAGACCTCCTGGATAGCATGCATCTTCCTGCAAGAGCCTGCATTGCTTTGTCTTCATGGTGATGATATGATCACTAAGCTGCCCCCTCTCACTCCACGGCTGGTTTAGTTTTTAGGATTAGGTGCAGAATTGCTTCTGAACAGATCTATTTCTCTTCTTGCTACGAAAGGAAGTATCTGCTTTAGTTCCCAAGTGAACCCCTCTCTTTAAGGCTATTTACTAATTTGGAAGACATGCAAACCTGATTTATCATGGGCCGGTAAGTATTCCACAGTCACTTCACCAGCTACTGGCCTCAATTCTTACCCATCTATTTGTCAGCCTTACTTGTGTTGGCAGACCATATCAGCCCCCACAACACTCCTTCCACATTTCTGCTTTGCCCCCCATTTCAACGACATTTAGTAAGAACTATTTCCCCTGAAAGGGAATCCCTCTACTTGGGTGCAGAGCTGCCCAGATGTTTGGCCAGAGCAGGGCTTATAGGCCCTGCAGGTGCAGTTTCACTACAGCTGTCCCTCCATCACCCTTCTCTTCCAGCCCTGTAAGGATGGATTCACACAAGGTTCACAGGCTCAGCAGTCCTGAATGCAGTTGTTGAAGATGATCGTGAGGATGAACACTGGACTAGCTAGCAAATCGTCTCCCTTCCCCCAATACCCTCAGTTTATCTGATGGTTTCAGGTGGCCATCATGCTCACATCATCAGTGCTCCTGCTTTCTGTAAGAAGGACAGTTCGTCTATCAGCCCTCCTTGGTACCCCTTACTCTGTGGTTGAAAATCCATTCGCCCCCCTCCCCCACAAGAGGGGATGGCGGCATCACCTTAGTTTGATAAAAGCATGATAAAGACAGTTTGCAGAAACTGAGCCATTATTCAGTTTACCAAGAAGCAACAGTTGAAGTTAATGAGTCTGGCAGTTTCACAGCTATCTAGTTCAGTGCCCTGGTCACCAAGAAAATTCAAATATCGTGTCAGCTTTATGCTGCTAATGGGAAAGCTGTGAGCAGCCACAGAGGCAGGCAAGGGAAGTTTTCAAAGGGGGAGGGATGGAAGAGGATCAACCAAATAAAAAGAGGCTAGGGAGGAGTACAGTGGCCAATACCATTTCTCTTCTGCCCTCTGCACAGCCAGACCACAGAGGATAGGAATGGCTAGAGGAGCGGAGACACCATCCCACTGCTGCAGCAGCTAGGAGCTCAAATAAATGTTAGTCTCTAAGGTGCCACAAGTACTCCTGCTCTTTTTTCAAAGAAGAGAATTTCAGCACTCTCCCCTTCCCTCCCAGCTGGAGATGACATGGGGCTGGGTTTCTCTCCAGGGTATTACACTCACCTTACCGGCCCCCAGCCCGTCTGCCACTGGCTAGAAGTTTAGTCACCAGATCACAAGTACCTAGGTTTTCAGGCCCTGCCTGCTCTCACTCTCACAATAAGAAGCAGATAGCTACTCTCCCCTCCTTCATACCTCCCTAAGGAGACTGTCTCATTAACTTTTACAAGATAAATCTGCAGCTCATCTAACTTGGGAGAAAGGGGAGTAACTAATAGTAAGACATGGCTAGTTTGGACCGTCAGACACTCCCTGACCACAGCTGTTCCCTTCCAGCAGCAAAGGGAAGAGAAATTTGATTCAATGGGTATTTACTATCCAGATGCTGATGAGAAAGAGCAGAGTCCAGAGACAGCACCTTGACAGGAATCCCACCACCTTCCCAGGAGCTAGTATTCTCTGGGATGTTGCCACAGACCTATCTGGTTGGACCCCTCTTTTGTACTGGCCTCTGTCTAATCAGCATCTGGTAAATATGGAATCCTGTGTTCCATTCCCTCAGTTTTCTGGCCACATCCCTGCTGCTTACCTCATCTATTTCACAGACATGATAAAAAGTATTCCCTGGCATCGCACTCACATGTTAACCCTTTTGGGAACACCCTGCAGATATCACTGAGCTGTTACAAGTGGTCAAAAAAGAGCCAGAATAGCTTTACCATCATCATGTGTCTTCTTATTACCTTGTGCTGTATAGACCTAGACCCACCTCAGTAACACCCAGCACATGGAACTAGAACATTGCTTTTGGTTACTGTTTACCACATCTCCACCCTTTCTTACTAATGCACTTCTGAGTCCCTGCCCTTTGCATCACCCTGTTTCTCCAGCACTATGCCTGCCACGCACCCATCCTAGAATTCTCAGAGCTGGTCCTCCAACTTCACAAGGAAAGGAAATGACTCCTGAGGACAGGAAAAGCCTGTTCCACTGGTTCAATTCTCTTGTGCTGAAGGACTTTGCGCTCCTAAGTCGAGAAGAGTTGCTGAGCCTATCACATCTGAGGGGCTGTATAAGATACAATGTATTCAACTGGGATAGACTTATGGGTTCCTGCAACCAACACATTAGAGCATAACTTGTCCTGTCTACACTAGGCTCTTTACAACACAATGTTAGTGAACATATTTTTAAAAGACCTCTCTCTCTCAGATCCTCTAGTTAACATGTGGTAACACACACACCAAGGGTATACCTACACCAGTGGTTCTCAAGCTGTGGGTCGGGAACCCAAAGTGGGTCACAACCTCATTTTAATGGGCTCACAGGCTGACTTAGATTTGGTGGGGCCTGAGGAAGAAGCCTGAGCCCCACCTCCTAGTGGGAAAGACTGAGGACTTCAGTCCTGGGTAGTGGTGCTCAGCTTACAGGCCCCCTGCCTGGGGCTGAAGTCCTTGGGCTTCAATCTGCCTGTGGGGTCCAGGCTATGGCCCTCCCCCACTCAGGGCAGCAGGGCTCAGGTAATTTTTGTCAAGAGGGGGTCACGGTGCAATGAAGTTTGAGAACCCCTGGGCTACACTATGGAACCTATGCCAGCATAGCCGTCAACATAAGCCTAGCATAGCATACCCCCTACACCCAGAGAAGAGTTTGCCAGCATAGGAACAGCACCTCCCTGAACAACGTTAGCTATATTGACAGAAGCCCTCTTCTATCAGCACAACTACATCTGCACTAGAGGGTTTGTTGGCATAGCTGTGTCTGTCAGAGTGTGCTTTTTTCCCCCTACTTGCCTGACCAGTGTAACTATGACAACAGCTTTTAAGTGCAGACCAAGCCAAAGTAAAATCCTAATGAAGACATGGTAGCTGCAGTTTAACACGTTGCAGAGCTAGATGAATGCTAGAATCCAGTGTTTCCCTGACCTGCTAGCACAAGTTTAACAAACTGCCTAGTCTTCACTAAGATTTTACTATATATTAGCCAACACATAACACACTCCTTCTCTTCCAACCACTGTGTCCCTATTTCTCTAGTCCACAGGCTGGTGCTTTGCATCAACACTTTATTTAGAGGATATTATCCCTTGTGCAAAACTTTTCCTTAACTGCATTCACTCTGCTAGTTTCCATGCTGCCTTTTTTCTGAGACTTATGGTTTCTGTGCTCAGCTGAGTTCTCTCACTCCTGACCCTTGCAACAGCCATCTACTGCAAACAAAGAAAATCCAAAGAACTGCCTTTCTGGACTAAACCTGCTTATGCCAACATACTTTGAAACTCTGAGCACCAGAATGCTAGTAGTATATGATGGCTAGTAAATGTTCCATGCAGCCCAACTATGATCAGCATCTCTCTAAACAATGAGGGATGCTAAAGCACAGTGGCTGACTTCACAAGCAGTTTAACAGGAAACTCTAGCGCACACCTGTACCATCCCATACCTGTTTAGGTTCCTACTGCAATCTTCATTAGCTACACAAGAGCTCTAATACTCATAGCTCTCCCAACCATGCAGGGCTTGAGCTAATGTGTTAAAAACGCAGCAGAGACTTGGATTAGCCACCTGAGCTCAGACTCAGGGGGGTTTGGTGGGCCTGAGCATCCAAGCTGCCCGGGCTGCAGTGTTCACATAGCTAGCACTAGTGACTCCTCCTGGGCTAGGAGGCTCGCTCCAAGTTGCAGTGTAGACATAGCTCAGGCTCCTAGGGAGCCAGACTAGCTAATCAGCAAAAATATGCTGGTTAGTCACATTAATCCAGGGCCATAACAACCTCCCGCCCCCAGGTAAACCTACATGAGATCAATACAGCTCTGAATAAGAGCTCAGTATCAACTGGTGATACTGGAACAACTGGAAGGGAAAGTATCCTACAGATTCTTGAACTGGAACAGGCTTTCAGTGTTCTAGATGAGTGTGGGTATGTAATGGCTACTTCACTATACACATCTTAGTTTGTCTCTTCTACCAACAGTAGTTGGTCCAATAAAAGATATCACTTCATCAACTTTGTCTCTGTAAGATCATCAGAGTCAAACAAGGGGTGAAGAACTTCTTTTCAACAACCAGGCCAAGAAGCTTCAAACAATTTTCCTTTTTTTTGCACCTAAATTGTTAAGGAAAAACAATGGAGAAAGGGCCTGAGGCACAGATGGACTCAGTGGCTTATAATACAATGTGACCATACATTTCTGAGAAGGATTAGCTGCCAGCTTTTGGAGGAGTGAAGGGTTCTTGTTCTCTCACAGGGAGTCAGTCACTTTTTGGCCGTGGTAGTAAAGAGGAAAGTTCCCATTACTCACTCACATCAAAGAAAGTAGAGGCAGTATATAAAACTCTACCGAGCTGACCACAGAAGAACTGAGCAAAAGTCAAGCCCTGAGCCCCCTTTTCTCCTGACTGCCCTTGCATCTAGAGTAAAACCCAACCCAGCACTAGGACTATCTGCACAAGCCTCCGCAACCCCCCCAGACTAGAAGCTGACATTCTTAAAATCCAATTGACATGACAACTGGGCCATTAGGTGTTCCAAGCTCCACCCTATTCAAGAGGAGGGCTGCACCCCTGGAATACTCAGCTTGATGCTCTGCAGCCACCAGGAAAGGCAGCATTTAGATGATTCCTGGCTTCCCTTGGATGCACAGGATTAGTCTTCTGCACTGAAAAACACAGAGGACCTGTGGTGTTTCCATGGGCAAACAGCTGTAGAGAGCTTTTGCTTAATGAAGTAAGTCATAGACCTACTGACTGCAACTCAAACCTATTTCCTAGGCTCACAATGGTGCCTTGAGGAAGATACTGCACTTCTTACCCCCTCCCCCCCAAAATCAATTCCATGCTTTCCTTTTCCAATTAAACTTTTATCATTGTCTCTCTACAGGGAGCACTCCACTCTCCCTTCCAGCCCCACCTGCTTGCATTTAAAATACTCCAGCCTTTAAACACAAAGATTTTTATTTTCAGCCCACATCAACTGAAACATTGAAGGCACCTGCTTGTTTCAACAGTCTGTTTAGACAGATTATTAGAAGCTGCAAAAGAAAGCTGAAGCTTCCCTGCCTCCCTTCCCCTCCCCCTCCCACCCCCTTCCCAGCTGGTGATACTGGAACAACTGCAAGGGAAGGGAAAGTATCTTACAGCTCCCTGAGCTGGAACAGACATTCAGTTTAGCTTAGTGCGGGTATGTAATGGCTACTTCACTATACACACCTAACATTCCTCTGCATTTTAGCTCTGCTGAGAAAATGCCAGCTTTTAGGAACTTCATCTCAAACCAGGGCTGACCAAAATGCATACCACATGGCAACTGCCAGACTTAGTGATATGTGCACATCTCAAGTTACAAGCTACTAATACCAGGATAGCTTACTTTCTGCCAAGAAAGTATCCAGTTGCTATTAGTATATGCCAACAGCTAGTTAAAGTATCACAGCCAGCTTAAACCTCCTTTCCCCTCAGTTATCATCAAAATGCTCTTTGTATCTGGACTCCCAAAGCATCACATGTTGCGCATTTCTGAACTCCTGGGCAATCTGGAGAGCCCACGGTCTTAGACCCCCAACTTTATCTAGACACCTATGCAAATGTTTAAGGGAGAATGCCACAACACACAGGAAATTTACATGGGATCAAACTATGGAGCCATCCAGTCCAGTATCCTGTACAGCAGCGCTCGGTACTTAGTTCTTCAGAGGAAGCTACAGGACACCCTTAAAAGAGTATTAAGAAGTCATTTGTCCGCAGGAGAAGACTCAGCGATTTAAAGCCCAAGGCACGAAAATTGAATTACCTTGATCAATTCCACCTCATGTTTTATGTCCCCCTGGTCGTCCTCATACAGGGCCACCTTTGCTTTCAGAGCCCACTAAGCACTGTGGCCCTTCCAGCCAGGAAGCCGCCGGCCTGTCAGGAGGGCTCCAGCACCGATGAGCATAACACGATCGCGGCGGTACTGGGCCTTGGCAGAGCAGCCACCGGCTCCTCACTCGCTGCCCGCCTTGCTCCCCGAGGCGGCAGTGCCGCTCCCAGCCCGCAGGAGCCACGCACGGTGAGAGAAGGGCGGCTAGTAACCTGCTCCCCCATCGTCCAGGGCGGAGCAGCCTCGGGGCCCCACTGCCCGGGACGTCTGGCGCCGGCGAGGCCCCCTCCACCCGGGTGGGGCTCGGTCTGCCCCGAGCGATTCGCGCCCGGCCCGGGGTCGGTTCAAATGTTGCCCCGCGCAGGCCAGCGGCGGGGTCCGGCTCCCCAGGACCAGCGGAGCGAGGAGACCGAGCCTCCGCCCCACTGGGGACACGCGGGAGCGGCGGCCGCCCGCCTCCTCCTAGGAGGGACGGAGAAGACCCCACCCGGGCCCGCTCAGCCCCGGTCCCGCCCACTCCCCGCCGCTGCTCACCCGCGGGCCGCCTCCAGGCTCTTGATGAGCTTCTTGATCTTCCAGATCTCCACGTTCCGGTCGGCAGCGCTGGGGTCGTCCGCCATCTTCTCCTCCTCCCTGCGGCGGCCGGGCCGGCGGACACACAGAGCACAGCGGTTAGTCCCGGCCCGCGCGCCCCGCGACCCTGCCCGGAGCGGCGCTCACCTCAGGCCCTGTCCCCCCGGCAGCGGCGGCGGCTCCTCCCTGCGCGGCGGCGGGGGCGGCTCGGGGCTCGCGGCGGCTCTGACGTAGGAAACCGGCTTCTCTCCCCCTCTCCGCGCTGCATGTGTTGCAATCCGCTCACATGGGGCCTGTGACATCACTTCCGAGGGACCCCGGAGAGGGCGGGGAGGAGAAAAGGGGGCGAGACCCTCCGGCTCCGCCAATCGGCGCCTTTCAGATCCCTCTCCGCCATTGGCTGGTCTCACCAGGCCGCACTCTCCCCATCACTAGTGGCTGGCTACCTCCGGACAGCCTCCGCCCCCCGTGCAGCGCATGTCGGGGTTTGTAGTTCCCCGGGCCGCGAAGGGGCAGAGCTGGTCACAGAGGGAGAGGCCCGGATCTCGCGATGTCTCAGCAACGCCGCGTCAGGCCAAGCGATGGCTCTTAAAGGGCAAGGCGCACGTGTGGGGAAGTATCAGCTGGCGCGGGAGGGACTTGCTGCCGGGTCAGGGCGGGGATCTGCCCACGTGGCGGGAGACGAGTCAGGACACAGCAGCCTTGCACGCCAGCCCCAGCCCCGCTGGGACAGTGTCACGTGGGTGCAGGCGTGGTCCGATCCTGCCCTGTACTGCCAGAGCCAGCCTGGCTGCCCTCTGCCACAGGGTTGAGAGCAGGTGGCAGGGTCAGAGCCCCCTTGCACCCTCCTGGTCTCCTCATGGGTGTGTGCCTAGCTGAGTGCAGCGAAACCATGCAGCCCAAGGGAAATCAGTGAGTGTAAGGCATCTAAATACCTTTGAGGAGCTGGGCCTATGTAGCTCTATACACTCTCACTCTCTCTCTCTGGCACAGAACATGTTCTTGTAATGCCACCTCATTCTCACTAGTCATTATTTACCATTATTCCTTCCCAGCGGCCTCTGCATGTAAACTGGAGCTCTTGTTGCTACTTCTCCGTCTATATGGAGCTACTGTCTCCCTCACATGGAGCTATAGAGCATAGGTCCATCAATCACTTTTAGCCAAGATGCTTAGGGATACAACACCATGCTCTGGCTGTCTCTAGCCAGAAGCTGGTAGTGGATAACAAAAGGATGGATCACTCTGAAGGACATGGAATTGGCCACGGTCGGAAGACAGGATACTGAGCTAGATGGATCATTGACTTTACCCAGTATGACCGTTCTTATGTTCATAAACATCCACAGAAGCGTGTCACACACCCACTCAGTCACTGATACTTGGAGAACAGCTAGTCTGACAGTTAATGTGGCCTGACAGGGACATAGTTGCACCAAGTTGCCTATGTCAAAATGACTACACACCAGCTGGAAAACGATTATCCTCGCACCACAGATACATTAAGGCCAGGAGGGACAATTATGATCATCTAGTTTGACAACACATCATACAGATCAGAGGACTTCACACAATAATTCATCTCCATTGCAGGAGTAAGAGGAATATGCAGCAGGGGCCTGTATTTTCTAGCTGTGCATTTCAACTGATATATGCCCTGGCTGACCAATAAAAGGTTGTTCTTGTCATAAATAGATAGCTAAGGGTTAATGTTTCTTTTACCTGTAAAGGGTTAACAAAGGGAACCAAACACCTCACCAGAGGACCAATCAGGAAACTGGATTTTTCAAAGTCAGGGAAGGGGAATTTTTGGACTCTGAGTCTTTTGTTTGTCTCTCAGCTATGAGAAGGTTCTTTCTATCGTCTTATCTTCTGTTTCCAACTTGTAAGTACGATAGAAAAACAATATAGGCTTTTATGTTGTTTTGGGTGTATTTACATGTGTGTAACTTGCTGGAATGTTTCAAATTGGATATTTTTTGAATCAGACTGTTTATTCATATTTTCTTATAAGCAATAGCCCTGTATTGTCATCTTGATGCAGAGTTTATATTCTTATGTCTTTTCTTTTTTATATATATATAAGTTCTTTGTAAGACTTGTTTGAGTTTTCTCTCTGGTAGGTTAAGGAACAAGGGGAGGGAATTCCTTTGTGTTAGATCTAGCGGAGGGTAAGCTCTGCAGCACCAGGGACTTGGGGGAGAGGGAAGAGATAGGATCATCTCTGTTTCCTTGTATTTGGGGTTTGTCCCTTTGTGGAATAAAGGAGACATGCTTCTTTGTATGTGATGTAAAGAGATTGCATCCGTTCTTTCAGGTTAGCCCAGAGAGGAAAGTCTGGGTGGGAGACCAGAGGGGACCAAAACCCTGGAATTCTTGGATGGTGGCAGCGAGATCAAAGCTAAGCTGGTAAGTAAGCTTAGAAGGGTTCATGCTAAGCACCCAGATTTTGGATGCTAAGGTCCAGATTTGGGAGAAATCTGATTTGGCTTGTGATAGTTCTACTCAAAGATTCCTTGTCCAGGATTGGCCCTTAAGTTTGTTAAGTTACTGAGCAGAGCAAGAGGAAACTTGGTCTTGCAGTGAAAACACTGGACTGGCAATAAGGAAATGTTTCAGTTCCTAGCTCTGCCTTAGACAACCTGCTTAACCTTGTGCAAATCAGGCTGCGTCTGCCCTGGAAAACTGCACCATTGGTAGCTGAACCAGTAAAGAGCACTGTTGTCGGTACCAACCCTGCAGTGTACTGTCACTACATAATCTGCTTTGGGAGACAGATGGTTGCCATTTTGACCCACATCCATCGTAACACTACACTACACTGTTGCAATCACAATGCTTTGTGAGTATTTATTCCACACTTCCTGCTACAGCTCCCAGAAGCAGTGGGTTTCATTTAGCCTTTTGAGGACCCAGTGAGAACTGAGAGAGAAACAGCCTAACTCTCAAAATTCCCTGGGCACTCTTATCAGTCTCTTGGTGTCAGCGTCTTTTCAAGCCATTCTCTCAAAATGGGAGCCAGGGTGAATGTTCAGTTGCTCCCTAGTTGCTCAGAAAAAAAAAAAAAGATTTCTGCTAATTTTTAAAAGCCATCCTGAAGTGCCTGAGGTGGCTTTTGCAAGGTGTCATAGACACAGAGACTGAGGTCAGCTGCTCATCACACTACTCACTAGTAGGGGCTGGTCAGGATCCCAGCACCACTGCCGGAGCCGCTGGTGTGCCACACTCGTGGCTAATGTCTGCCAGGTGGGGCTCTGCTTTTGAGTGTGGACAGTGACCATAGACAGATGGGACCATGTTCTTCTTGAGATCTGGGATGAAGGCAGCTTGCCCTGACATTACACCCCAGAGCATCTGGATGAGAGCCCCATGGGAAAGTGTTATGTGTGCTGCTAAGAACCTGGTACATTGAGGGTATGGCTACACTTGCAGCTGTACAGCGCTGGGAGTTAAACCTGTCTTTGTACAGCTGTGTAGGGAAAGCGCTGCAGTCTGGCCACACTGACAGCTACCAGCACACTGTCGTGGCCACATTTGCAGCATTTGCAGCGGTGTTGGGAGTGGTGCATTATGGGCAGCTATCCCACAGAGCACCTCTTCCCATTCTGGCACCATGGGTTGTGGGAAGGGGGCGGAAGGGGTGGAGCATTCTGGTTCCTGTCCCAATGCCCCATGATGCATGGCTTCACAGCCCAGCAATCCCTGTGTTTCCGTCCACATTTGGCGCCATCTTTCAATGGTTTCTTGTGCAGCGCAATTCTGTGGTCCATTTTGGTCTGCGGGAAATGGAGCCCGAACTGCTGAGGAGTATCCTGACAAGTCTCACCAGCACATCACATTTGGCAGTTGAGCCATTCCTTAAGATCCAAAGTGACAGTGAGGAGTCCGACGATGATAGTGAGTCGCCTGACGCGTACGACACGAAATTGCTTGTGGCATTCACAGACATGCTCAGCACCGTGGAACGCTGCTTTTGGGCTTGGGAAACAAGCACTGAGTGGTGGGATCACATCGTCATGAAAGTCTGGGGTGACGAGCAGTGGCTGCAGAACTTTCGGATGAGAAAAGCCACTTTCATGGAACTGTGTGCTAAGCTCGCCCCCCACCCTGCGGCTCAAGGACACGAGAAAGAGAGCTGCCTTGCTGGTGGAGAAGCGAGTGGCTATTGTAATCTGAAAGCTGGCAACTCCAGACAGCTACTGATCGGTCACGAACCAGTTTGGAGTGGGAAAGTTGACTGTTGGAATCATGTTGATGCAAGTTTGCAGGGCCATTAATCGCATCCTGCTAAGAAGAACCGTGACTCTGGGGAATGTGCAGGACACTGTGGATGGCTTTGCACAAATGGGTTTCCCTAACTGTAGAGGGGCGATAGATGGGACACATATTCCTATGCTGGCACCACCCCACCTAGCATCCGAGTACGTTTATTGGAAGGGGTATTTCTCTATGGTTCTCCAAGTGCTTGTGGATCACCATGGGCGTTTCATTGACATTAACGCAGGCTGGCCCAGAAAGGTGCATGATGCACGCATCTTTCGGAACACTGGCCTGTTCAGGAAGCTGCAGGCTGGGACTTTTTTCACAGAGTGGAAGATCGCAGTAGGGGACGTCGAAATGCCCATTGTGATCCTTGGAGACCTCGCTTACCTGTTAATGCCATGGCTCATGAAACCGTACACGGGGAGCCTTGACAGCAGCAAAGAACGGTTCAACTACAGACTGAGCCAGTGCTGAATGACTGTGGAGTGTGCTTTTGGCCATTTAAAGGGCCGCTTGCGATCTCTGTATGGGAAGCTGGACTTGGGCGAAAACAGCATCCCCACGGTTATATCCACGTGCTGTACCCTCTATAATATTTGTGAAGGGAAGGGTGAAACATTCAGTCAGGAATGGACCTCCGAGGTTCAATGCCTGGAGGCTGAATTTGCACAGCCAGAGAGCAGGGCTACTAGAGAGGCCCAGCACAGGGCTACAAGTATTAGGGATGCCTTGAGGGAGGAATTTGAGGCTGAAAACCAACATAATATTTGGTGCCCTACACGGGAGTGAAGTGCAGTGGTTACAATGTTAGTAGGACTCTGTGTTTGCTAAGCTGATTTGCAGTGCCTCTTTCTTTCCTGGGCTAAGGTATCTTTAACTTTATACAATAAAAAAGACTGTTTTCAAAGCCAAGAATTCATTTATTGAAAAGAAAATTACTTTATTGAAAGAACACAACTTTTTGGGAATCTGAAAGGGCAAAAGGGTGGGGTGGGGAACTATACAATCACAGATTTGCAGATGTCCTGTCTGGAGTGCTGTGCAATGAGTGCTGCACTTCAGGATGGCTATACTGCATGGTGATGGGAGTTGAGTGCAGAAGGTAAGGGTCGTAATTCTCAGGGCTGGTTGGTGAACATACAGGTGTTGGAGGCAGCTGGTGGTGGTAAGAACCCAGATGCTGGGGAAGGGGGTGTGGAGCTAACATGAGGGCACAAGGGAAAGAGGTTTGGGACGACAGGGGGGGGGGGGGGGGGGGGGCGTGGCAGTAGTCTTCTGCCTGCATGGCTACAAGCGCCTGGAAAGAGTCTGCTTGGCGCTCCAGGATGCTTATCAGCAGCTCCGTGCATTGCTTCCTTTGCGCTGCGTTTTCCTTGTGGATCCTGCTTTCCCTCTCCCTCCACTCCTGCGCTGTTTGAGTCTCTGTAAGAGATTGCTGCATCACTTCTTGCAGCATGTCTTCTTTGCTTTATCGCGGTCTCTTCCAGAGGTTTTTCAGTCTCTCAGTCGGTGATAACACGGACAGCCGAGATCTCAAGGTTGCATCTGTAAAGGCAAAATGCAACACTTAACAGAGGCAGCATAGTTTATACCAGACAGAATAATTATTCCCCAGCACTTAAGGAGACCACACAGTCTTCACAATAGCATAGTTTTCCCATCCCAAGGAGAGTGCACATAACCCACAGGAGCCCCGAAATGGTGAGTAAGGGGGACTGATTGTTTCAGGGCTGTACTGTCCTCTGGGTTTCTGTGCCTTGGGGAGAGCCAATAGCTGCAGGGGGCACCTACACTGAACACTATCACAACATTTTCCACAGGAGTTAATCCTGGAAGATATCTCGCTGCTGAGGGTGATCTGGGAGGCAAGGGAGGGTCTTCTACTGCAATGCGGCTTCCGCCCTAGCCCCTATCCAGCTTGCCTGTGTGCAGCAATGGTCTCCCCACCCCTCATGGCACAGTGGCGCAGACATGTTAGCCTGACTGAGACAAGGACCACAGTGGCTCTCTCAATAAACCTGCGCAAGCGCATTGCCCACATTCTGGATGAGACTTTCGAAGAGATTGTCGAGGCCAATTACCGCAACGTGATAGACCACATCAATGCGCTATTCCGCATCTAGGCATGCATGCATGCAGCTCTAACCCTCCTCTCCCAAACAATTTCCATCCTGAAAATAAAAGCCGCTTACCAAGAACCTGCTCCTCTGTACTCCACCAAGTACCAGCTGCTGCGACTGGCTACCTTCCTCCTGGCTTGAGAAGAGCTCCTGGCTGCATGCCTCCAGGGACTCCGGGGTGTCTCCCCCAACCCCAGTACCCTCACTCTCACTTTCCTCCTCTTCCTCCTCCCCCTGCTCTGAAGTGTCCATGGTGGTCCTCGGAGTGGAGGTGGGGTCACCCCCAAGTATCGCGTCCAGCTCTTTGTAGAAACGGCAGGTCATGGGAGCAGCACCGGAGCGTCAGTTTCCCTCGTGGGCTTTGCAGTAGGCACTCCGCAGCTCCTTCACTTTAACCCTGCACTGCAGTGCGTCCCGGTCATGGCTCCTTTCCATCATGGCCCTTGATTTCTGCCCATAGGTATCATAATTTCTACAGCTGGAGCGCAGCTGGGACTCCACAGCTTCCTCACCCCAAACACTGATGAGGTCCAGCAACTCGCCATTGCTCCATGCTGGGGCTCGTTTGGCGCTTGGAGTCATGGTCACCTGGAAAGATTCACTGATTGCACTCCACACCTGGCTCAGCAAACAGAAAGGGGATTTTTAAAATTCCCGGGGAATTTAAAGGGCGGATTTGACGGTTGGTCCCCTGAGGCCAGGGCAGTAGAGTTTGAACTGATGAGCAGAGTGGCTAGAACAGGCATTCTGGGATACTGCTGAATACTTCTGGAGGCCAATCACAGAGCTTTGGGTGGCCACACTTTATTCCTCTCATGGAAGTGGAGTACAAGCAGTGCTGCAACCGTGGAGATACAGCGCTGTATGTGCCTTGCCAGTGTGGACGGGGAGTAAGTTACAGCGCTGTAAAGCCACCACCAGCACTGCAACTCTCAAGGGTAGCCAAGGCCTTAGTAACAATACCCAGTACCAGTCCTCAAAGAGGGATACTGGACACTGGAGCCAAACGTGTATCTTAATGGACATTTTTTATTCTGTAGATCCATACAGCCAGGCTACTATCAGTTACCAATATTCTGCTGAGTTCAGCCATTCCTACAGGCCATACTCCTGCATTCTTAGCTTAAATACTGTATGAGAACCACATTTTGCCTTTCAGCTCAGGATCTCAAAACTACATCAAAACACTCAGAATTAAGTACCACTAAAACCATGTGACTCTGACAGTGCATATTACGGTGTGAGTATTATACAATAGAAACATGCCTGCTACATATTTAAAAGCTCTTGTTATCTCTTCTCTATAATATGAAGAAATGATTGGCTAACCATTCGTCATTTTTTAAGCAGCAGCTAGAAGTTCACATCCATTTAACAAAATTCGGTGATGTGGGCTGCCTTATTGTGAAATCATGGTTGTACTTAAGCGATGAGAGAAGATGGTCACAGCTGAGATGAAGGTAGTTAGCAAAATCAAGTGCCGTACCTTTCGCTGTGCGTGGGGTTAACATAGAGCGGAATATTCATAGGTGAATCAGGTGTGGGCGTGGTTTCCCAAATGGTTCACAATTCCAATTCTGGATTTTGGAAAGAGATTCGACTTCTCTCAGGAGGCAGCGGCTGTGCTCCGTACAAACCATAGGTCGTAGAAGATTGGCAACAGATATGAAAAATGCAGTGTGTCAGTCAGTATCGGCTTCTATTTTTAATCAAAGCCTGTGTAAGTAAAACGACGTTCAGTGGTTTAGAATCACGTAGGTCTAGTTGAAAAATTAGCAGTCTCAGAAATAATCTCAGATCTTGCTGAATAAGTTAAACATAGTTATGCTGGTCAGTAGCAGTTTTGAAAAAGTAACAAAGAAGTGTAGCACTCAGGAAATTGATATTTTGATCAGCTGTGTGACGTAATTGAGCCCTTGAGTGGACAGTTTCTAGAGATCTTGTATCATTAAGTTAGATGAAAAAAGGGCCCAAAGAACCACAAAACACCTAAAACTGTTCACACTTAACAATTTTAAATAGAGTTTGGTATACGAGACCTCAGACTGTTTAGTAACCTGGTGAACACACAGTTAAAAGGGAAAACAGTTTAAAGCATGAAATGTAAATATAAAGTACAGGCCTTCTCAAAATTTTAACAACATCTTGCCCCTCTGCTTTTAGCTGAGAGTCTTTAGAAGGGAAAAAAACCCACCTCCTTGTCTGAGCATCTCTTAGATGGTCTTAAAGATTGCACAACTGTCCGTTCTGGGTGTGACGTTGTAGATAAATATGATTATGTAGATTAGTGTGCTACCACTGTTTATGTAATTACAACAATCCTTGTACAAAAATGTCCATGTCAGGGATTAATGGAAAAGTATGGTTTCCTGAAAATGATTATTCTATTTGTATGCACGTATCATGTTAGTATCGAAGTTATGAATACTGACTATGTACCTATATTTAAAGTTGTATCTACTGGTGTAAGAATAGCTCACAAGGTAGATTTACCATCAGCTAGCAGGGCTAGCCCGGAAAGCAGGCAGCAAGCTGGAGGAGAAAGATGCCTTTCTGCTTTTACTACTCCTGGGGGACATGCATTTCACTGCTACCTTCCATTTGCTACGCTCTCTCTGTCTAGTCTAGTTCAGACACCTTTAGATAGGCATGACGAGCCCAAATGAACCAGGAGACAAGGTGATGGAAGCCAGTAAGGTGGAAGATTGTTTGCCAGTAGCCAATTTTTCTGCAAAAGTCTTTCTTTAATGGACTCAAAGGAGTGATGGGTGAACAACCCACCTCCTCTTTATATCTTGTCCACCAATTAGGCCAGGTTTTCCACACTTTCAGTTGAGGCCATTGATGTCTGTTCCACATTTAGTTCTTTACCCGGTATGACTTAACACATCTTGAGTTATATCAGTAAGCCTTTTTGTTTGGACTAATTCAGTCTGTTTCCTTTTTTGCACCTTTCCCAACAGTTGTTTACAGGTATATTGAGACCTTTATAATCTTTACCGTTCTCAAGTTGAGATCAACAATTAGGCTAGTCCAATTATCACAACGAGGCCAATATTTCAAACCTGGTTCAAACCTCATATCATTTTCAAGTTATTATCACCAGACAATTCAATCACTATATTCAGTACATTTAATATTTGAGATTTTGTATTTTCCTTTTTCTGTATTTTTAAAATTGTAATGATTTTCTGACTTGCACGATCAGCCAGTTACTACAGAAAAGAATCAGAAGAGTGGTATGTGTTTCAGCCAGTCACGATTTTATAAATATTGAACATTGTCATTTTTCCATGAAGTTTTCCTGCTTAAGGTCTTAGAGACATAAGTTTAACAACTTACTCAATATGATAACAAAATTGTTTTAACATCCGAATCACAATTATCTACAATACCAATTAACATTTGTATAAGTTTTTCCGTTTTTTAAAGAAGTCATCTATAACTATTATAATGATATGAAGGACAATAAACAGCTAATGAACCTTGAAGATAGTCAAGCATTAGTCAAAATAATATTAAGTGTGCTATATGCAAATGATGTAATCACTTACTTTACTATGGCAGTCGGTTTAAAGTAAAACTACTTTCATATAACTGGATGGGAGAACTATTTTGTCGTACACCAGGTCAACTTTAACACCTGATCCTGAAAAGGAAATGATTACATCAACGAGTCTGCCAATGTGGATCCTATCAGGAATGGGCTTAACCCACCAACACGATTGTAAGGTGACCATACCTCAAAGGATCTGTTGTATGATTAGTAGTAGCCATTTTTGCCGAGCACTTGACCATGGCGTCAAAGTTCGGTCCACACAGGTAAACTGTGCTCTCCAGGTTTGCTGTTCTGGTGAAAAAGAATGCAGTAAGACAACAAATGAGCTACTAACACACAGCTCCTTATTCTGCTTGAAGCAATATATAGTCATCAGTAAAAATGACACGGCTGGTAAACTGGCCCGTAAAAAAGTTGAAGCTAACATAGGTAATTAGGCAAAAATGAAGCTGAGCATAAGATCTAGTTTAAGACGACTAAGATCATAAAAAAAAAAGTATACACTTTTATAAGAACATCACAAAGATTTTCCAGTTAAAGCCACCTATCATTTTTTCTAACACATCCACAATACTCACACTTTTTGCAATCTCAAGAAGTAGAATAAAAACCAGGTCATATCATATCCATTTTACCAAGAGTCTCTTTAATATAACACCATTTAGGATCGAATGCTTCCTATTGATTTCATAGTGCAGGATCTTATCTTTGTGAAGTCATTCAAAAGTGGGTTAAGTGAACATTCAAACATCACCAACTGACACAGGACGTCTAGTAACAATATTAAGCAATGAAGGAGGACGAAAAAGTTTGTTTTTAAGAGAATAAATGTAAATTACATATAAGATTACAGATTGCAGAGTTGTTTTTTATTAAACAGTTGAATTTCCATTCATTTTCTCAAGAGTTAACACAATGGATAGGATAACTTAAATATTTATTTTCATTGATAAATCAAAAGGAAAAAAATCAACCTCAATTCAGTTTAGTATGTTGCACTGACATATCATGCTTTATAATTATTGCACTTGCGAGCAATATAAAATTCTATCTTGTTGCGTACTTCTACCGAAGCCTATTAAGCAGACAATCAATTTCAGAGACTATTAAATCTGGACTAAGAGCACAATCATTGGTATTCTCCAAATTCTAAAAAAATTTCTGTTTTCACAGAAAAACTTTAATGAAGATTACTGTATATGATTACCCTGTTTATTGTAGCATCTAAGCTCACTAAAGATCACACATATACACTACGTCTCATCACTAAAGAGAGATCACTATTTTTTCAAAATAAAGTCTCTTACTATGTAACAAAAATATAAGTTACCAGAACAGAGATTGCCATACTGACAGTGATGAAGGTTAAGGTGCCAGAAAATGCAGTTTCCAATTGGATTGAATCGCATGACACACACCTTTCAAAGCTTTAAAAATGAAGAATTCCACTGGTAACAGTTATTCTCTGAGATGACCTCTGCACATTCATTTCTTGGGGCGTACTGATGTGCATGTTGACACGGGAGAAAACTTCTAATAGCTGTGCTATCGAAAGCCTCCCTTGTCTCCTGCCCCTCTTCTCGCTATTGTGAATGGTCAGATGACGGAAATTATAAGACGAGGGCTAGTGCAGTGACCCACTTAAGTGCCTTCCACCACTCTTTAAATCCAAACTGAAATTAGGACTGCAAGCAGGGAAGTTGGGAGGCGATGTGGTGTGTCAGAACTAATCCAAAGTAACCTTCTTTCTTCTGAAGTGACCTCTACACATCCCACTTGTCGAGTTTAGTAGCAGACTCCTCCCTGGCAGGAGGGACAAGACATACTATTAAAGGCAGGGGTGTCTCTGGCCAGTGGTGGAGCATCCGCCAAAATGGCCGCCGAATTTCTGCCGGGTTTCGCGCGGCGACGCCTCTCCTGACATCACTTGTTGGTTGGCATTGTGATATCATAAAAACTAGCAGGATCTTATTTAAAGGGACAAACATTTGTCAATTTATGTAAAACCAAAATACAAAGATAACACAAAAACATTGTTTGGCTACTTTCCTATGATTACAGTATACTATATATCCATTCCACATCATTTCATACCAAGTTTTGTAATAGATATTAATAGTTACCAGCCTAAAGTTGCTTGTGACAGAATACTGGGCCAGGTACCCTTACACCAACGAGTGGAGCCGAGTCCGGGTCAGGCACCTGATGCTCCTGGAGGCTGGCAGCAACACCATAGATCTCAAAAGTCCTCAAGTCTTCAGAGTCCAGTTTTTATAGTGATTTTTCCCTATGTTAGTAGTTTCATGGGAGTTGTTTCATTTTGCTGTTGCAGATCAACAGCAGTTGGCTGGCTCCATTCTGTCAGACCATTTGTCGGTGCTGGGGTGAGATTCCAGTGGACCTCTGGGGGTCTCTGTGATTCCACTTGACACGCTTGCTTCGGCCGACACTGATTTTCAGGCTGGTAACTACCTAACCCTTCATTCATATTTAAACTAGGCCCTCATTCACATACATTCTCTATCTTAATCCCATCTATTTCCACTGCTCTTACCTTTCGGGTGTTACCAATTTATGCACGTTCTTTGTCTTTATCATTTAAAAATAAACGTGAGATGAAAACTTACAGAGGGTGGTGGTCTCTATCTATGTACTATAACAGCTAGACTGTTTTGGCTCACAGCGGCCGTACAAAGTAAGTAGCGAACTAACAGTGTAACTTAGCGCTTGTCTACCTGCAAGTTGCAGCGCTGAGTGAGGGGGTTACAGCGCTGCCAACTTGCAAGGTATCTAACACTTAAAAGCTCAGCCAGCGCTGCAAACTCCGTTTGCAGCGCTGCTGTACCCTGGTCTGCTCCGGTTTGTTAGCGAGACCAGCGCTCGTGATGCAGCGCTGTCATCAGGTGTGGAAACTACGCAGGTTTTATATGCCTCCAGGGTTTAGGACTTTCCCAGCATTCCTTTTCAGGCCTCCTGGTCACCTGTAGCACTCCACTGCCCTGGGCTCAGACGGGAGGAGGAGAGCGCGGCTTGCGGGAGCTCCGCGGGGAGAGCGGGCTTGCCGGAGCTCCGGCGGAGAGAGCGGGGTTTGCCGCGTCCGGCCGGGAGACACTTGAGGCTCGCGCTGAAGGGGGCTTGCCGGTACGCTCGCCGGGAGAGCGGGTGCCGGGCTTCCGGCTCGGGAGAGGGGAGAGGCGGGGCGGCTCCGGCGGAGAAGCGGCTTGCGAGCTCCAGCGGGGAAGCGGAGCTTGCCGCGCTCCGGCCGGACCGAGCGGGGTTTGCCGGAGCGCCACGGGGGAATGCGCCGGCTTTGTCCGGAGCTGAGCCAAGACCTCGGTCCCGGGGAGAGCTGGGGCGACTTGGGGCGAGGCGTGCTCGGCACTCTCGGGCCGGGACGTAGCTCGCATCAGCCGAGCGGGCCTGGAGCCAACAGCAGGGTGGGCTCCGGACTGGGCTCAAAGGGGGGTCCGAGCGAGCTCTGGCTCTGAAGTGACCCCGAGGGACATAGGCTGTAAACTTCTGGCTAGCCGTACAGCCGCCAGGTCTCCTCAGGACCGCTGCTGGGCGTCACTGCAAAGTCTTCCCCAGGGTTTGCCCTGTCCAGCTGACCGTTGCAAGGGGCCGCGGCTCTGAGGTTCACTCCAGCAAGTCGAGGAGGCCGTGGGGCTCCCCAACAAGCCAGTGTGACCCTAGGGGCTGACGGCCTGCCGCACCCCTCACCCCAGAGGCTGGGAGCACGCACAGGCCTGTTGTCTCCATCCATGTTGGGTCGGGGGTCCTCCCACGCTAGGACTTGCCGGTGCTTGGGCGGCTGACAGTCCCCTCTTTTCTCAGCTGGGGCAACCCAGCAGCCGGAAGCTGCCAGGGGGCTGCAGCAGGGCTGGGGGTTGAGCTCCGGGGGCAGGTCCTCAGTGTCCCTGCCAGCAAACACCCAGTGTTCTGCATTCCCGCCCTGGGGGAGGCACTACCCCATGACGAAGTGGAATGTGCTCAACGTTGTCTCTGAATATGGTGTGTGCCTCAGTTTCCCCTCTGTGCGACTCGATGCTAGGTGATGCAGGATAGTGGGGCAGCGACCCTAGAGGGCAGGGTACGGTCCGATGGTCTGAGAGAACGGCCGACACCCTGTAGCCGCAAGGGTGGTAACTGACGGCCTGCACTGCAAGGATCAGCCAGACGTGCTGGGAGAACAGACCGGTGCCTGCTGGCCACGGAAAGAGACAAAGCTGGGGGCAGCTTGGAAGGGGTCAGTCTCCTGGGAACTCGGGGGAAGGCCCTGGGCTCTGCCCCCCCCCCAAGCACTTGCTGAGTGTCCTGGTGGTGCTAAACCGCCCTGTCCTACGCTTTTCTGTGATCAGTCGCCATGGCTTGCTCTGCTCTGGGGACTGTTACGCTTGTCACGCGCGCTGTGTATCTGCAGTTTTTTATTTCAAAACGCTTTGCATTTCGTGTTCTGTAACGGAGCTGGATACAACACATTTGTCTCCCCGATACAGCGATCAGACCTAGTATTCCCGTACGGTCCATGCTGGAGCTCTTTTTGGATTTCGGACTGCATCGCCAGCCGTGCTGATCAGTAGCTCCACGCTGAACAAGCAGGAAATTAATTCAAAAGTTCGCGGGCTTTCCTGTTTAACCTCCCGTGGCATCCGAGTTCAGATTGCGGCCAGAGGCGGTCATCGCATCCCATTGGAGAAACACACAAACAGATATAACACAAACCTAACCACCCCAAGTACATTTGGCAATTCCTTTTCCCTTGGGTCTTAAGTCCAATCACTCCAAAGTCCACAACCAAAAGTCTCTGTCAATGCCACCCCAAAATTCAAGAGTCTATCTGTAGAGGTCCCTCCCCAGCCTGGTGAAAGGGCGCTTACGGTGTCCAGGGCCAATGCCCTGCCTCTCCGTGGGTTCTGCTTCCGCCTCTCCACGAACTGCTCCGCCTTACCGACCCTCCACTCTGCTCTCTGGCCGTCCACAAACTGCTCCGCTCACCAGCTGCCCGTGAGCTGCTCCAGTTGTCCTGCAAACTGCTCGGCTCCGTCACTCTGTGGCTGCTCCACACATCCCACAGCTACTCGCTCTGCAGCGCTCCGCTCCACCAGCTGTCCCGTGGTCTGCTTCAGCATCTCCACAAACGCTCCACTCCGCCAGCTGCCTGTTCCACAGTATAGCTTCAGGCTCTCCCACTAGTTGGCACAGCACTCAGTGCTCCCAGCTCAGTGATTTCAGCACATAGTAGGGGAGCCCCAGTGCTAGTGCACTATTAGCACAAAGTGAGTTCAGCTCAGCAACCTGTATCTAGAGTCTTAAGGGAATAAAAAATCAACTCTGATAGTCTACAGTGGAGAGAGAAGGGGGTGGAACTGGTGCTTCTAGCTCCACAAGGAGACTGCACCACCAGGCACAAATACCTGTGCTCAACCTCTCTCCCTTCACTGGGTTTTGGAACCCATGTCCCTTGTCTAGCAAGTGTCACTTAATTTATATTGAGACATTTCTGTCACAAAGCAGTCTCATAGTTCCTCATTCACACAATCAGGTGGCAACACCTTATCTATCCCGCCCCAACAATGAAGAAATTGGGGATCCCAGAAATGTCAAAATAACCATTCCCAGGCTCCTTGCTGGCTCCTTGCTGGGCGTGCCTATGCAAATATTTGAGACCTCACATTCCGGACATTCTTTCCACACTTCCCATAATTCACCACCAGATGTCAGGGCACAGCTCATCCTGACTCTGCTTACATCTATATCTTTAACTACTTTGAGTTAAATCAGTGTAACCCCCTCAGTCCTGTCCACAAAACACTTGCCAGCTAGGTTATAACACAACCAGTTCAAAGGATCTTAAAGTTGTTAAACTGCTGGAGGGGGCTCAATGGCATTCAGCTAACTTGACTGAAAAAATCAACTTTTTCATCAGTGTAGGCAGGCCCATAGTGTGGACACTCTTAAACTGGTTTAATAGTGTCCATGTTAGGAGTATTACACTGAGTTAATTTAATCAGTTTGGAAGCCAGCTGACTTAAAGCAATGCACAAAATGTGTAGACCAGGCTCACAACCCCAATCCTATCAGATCCATTTCACAGATAGATGCAGTGATGAATTACGATGAGGTTTGTCTGTGGGTATATTCACACTATGGAGACTACTTTGGCATAGCGAGGTCTCTGTAACTATGCCAGCCTAACCCTCTAGTGTATATGCAGACTACAGTGATGGAAGGGGGTTTTCCACTGGTGAGTGAACACCACCTCCCCAAATGACATGAGCTGCGTCAACGGAAGCATTCTTCTGTCAGCATAGCTGCATGTATGCTGGGGGTTAGATCAGCATAGCTATGGCGCTCAGGGGCTGTTTTTTCATACCTCTGACCCATGCATCTATAGTGATGTAACTTTTAAGTGTAGATCAGGCCTGAGATCATTCACTGAGTCTGCAGCAGAGTTTAGTAATACAACCCAGGAGCCCCAGCATCAATCCCCCACTCTACAAATCAGTCCCTCCCACAGGCTCTCCTCCTTAGCCCCACAGAAAGCCTACCAGAGCTCTGGTCCAGCCTAACTAAAGCTGCTGAGTTGTCAGAGTACAGTACTATTTTCGGTATCTCTGCTGTCAGGCTGTAAAGTTCCACGGGATACAGGTCAACCTCTATCACCTTTATCACATTTGTCTGGCTTGTCCTCCTCCATCCATCCACGAATACACGTCAATGCCACACCATTCCATTTTGTAGAAAGCATGTTCTTTCCAGTTCTAGCAAAAAAAGTTCTGCCATGGGATCAGCCCAGCGCATTTTCAGTCTGCCCAGCAGTCCATAATGATTCATGTTAATGAGCTCTCTTTTCTCATGCTTCTGCTTCTGCAGTTCTTACAGATTTTACAGTTCCTCAGTAGCTGCCATCAGCCCAGGCCAAAAGAATACCCCTCTTCTTTCTGGAAGCCTTAAAGACTTCTTGGGATAAGGATTGAGCTCTGCAACGCTGGATCCTAAATTCAAGGCAGCTGATCTCTTATGGCAGCGGGGCCAGTTTACTATACTATAGCCTGCTGTGAACTAGCCACTGCCTACTGCATCCCATTGCGCTGTGCAGACAAACTTGCTACAGAGTCTGTGCAGGGTGGCAGAGTGAGTGGACGGAGAGGTTTATTCCCCAGATAGCCACATTGCACATATTATTGAACTGCTCCCATTCCTCCTAGTTTTGCACCATGATGCATGGGCAATGTGTGGGCATAGGGCAAGGATGGCCATGGCTGGGCCTGATGGGTGTCAAAGTCCAGTGCACAGCAGTCCTTTTGGGCAGTGTCTTTTGCCACTGAGCACCTCCATGGAATGCCCCCAGATCGGACGACTAGCTGTGACATAAGTAGGGGAACCTGTCAAATAAGCAGTCATGAACAATTTGATGCCAGCACTAACAGGGTGTACTGGAGCAACAGATGCTACTGCTGGCTCTATAAAATGGCACAAACGTCCAAGGCTGGCCCTGTGACATGGTAAATGCAGGCTGCCATTCAATAAGCCAGCTGCCAAAATCTGTGCTGCCTTGTGGGGTAAGGCTCTTGGTGAAGAGTAGGGTTCAAACCCCAAAAAACTGGCTACACTTGATTCTTGGGGTCCTTGTGCAGGATTAGCCCCAAAGTTATACTGTGATAACCTGATCTAGTATTCCACAACTGTCATGCAAGCTGATTGGCCCTCAGTGAGAACCAGATGTGTGAATCTGGCAATTACAGGGATCACAGAAAAAGATCTTGGATGGATGAGGTGGTAACCTGGGGGGATCAAAAGGATCATTCATCCACAAATAGATTAGTAGGGGACCATACAGAACGAGCCACCATGGCTGGAAACCTCCTGTGATGGAGATACCACAAAAGAAAAAGGAATTGACCTTTGACTGCTGAATTTCCTGGCTTTTTGAGTTTAAATTCCAATCTTAACAATAGACTGATGAAGGCTTTTATTCATGAGTGTCCATGTTATTTTCTAAGGTAAGAGAAATCAGAGCAGGGGCTGGGAGAGCTGAGACCTTGCATATATCTAAGGCCTTGTCTAGACTGCCAAGCTTTTTTGCCAAAAGGCAGCTTTTAGCGACAAAACAGTGGATGTGAATGCACTGCAATGCCACTTTTGGTGACAAAACTCCTAGTTTCGATGACAACATAAAACCACCTCAATGAGAGTTATAAGCTTTCTATCCACAAGTTTAATCACCAAAGTGCCAGTGTAGACACCATTCTTGATTTTTATTGCTGTAATTGGCCCCCAGAAGATGTCCCACAATGTCCATCATGACTGATCTGGTCAACAGCTCCAACTCTGCTGCCCTGAAGCCAGGTAAGCAATCGTCCGCCCCTCCTCCTTTAAAGCCCTGGTAGTTTTTGAAATTCTACTTCCTGTTTGCTCATCTTCCCAGCTGACCATGGTGGCTCCATGCAGCAAACGCTCTCCTGCTTGGACTAATGGGAAGCTGATGGATCTGCTCAGTATTTGGGAAGAGGAGGCTGTGCAGTCCCAGCTGCGCTCCAGCCATAGGAATTTCGATACTTAGGGGCACATTTCTTGAAGCTTGCATGAAAAGGACTATGATTGGCACACACTGCAGTGCACAGCAAAGATCAAGGAGTGGAGGCAGGTATATCAGAAGGCAAGGAAGGCAAACCATTTTTATAAGGAGTTGGACACTATCCTTGGCTGCGGTCTCACCTCCACCACCAAGAACCCTGTGGATACTTTGGCGGGGCTAGAATGGGCAGAAGGTGGACCTAGGTCTGAGGATGAAGTCACTGACAAAGAGGTGGAGGAGGATGACAATGTGGAGATCATGGCAGGATTGCCTGGTGGTTCGTCCAATCAGGAGCTGTTCTCCACCCCAGAGGTGTCTAGCCAGTCTCGGCAGTTGCAATCCAGCGAGCAAGAAGCAGGAGAGGAGACCGCCGATAAGTGGTTTTGCTTTGTGAAGTGCGGAGGTGGGTTGAGGGCATAGACATATACAAGGCTGGCTGTGTTTCTGTGTGCTGGACATTTCCCCATGCAGCTAAACACTATGGCAGAACAGGATGTTGATGCACACCGAGATTTCACTGGACTCCTCCAGAAAGATCTCTAGGAAACTTTCCTGGATGCACTTGCCAATCCTCTGCCGAAGGTTCCTTGGCAGAGCTACTTAGTTCCTTCCCCCTTGAAGGAAATTTTCCTGAACCATTCTGCAATCACTTGCACAGAGACCAAAGCAGCACATAAGTGAGCAGCATAGGGAAGGAGGTGGAAGCCGCAAATGTGTAGTAGATGCACTCTTTCTTCCCTGTTACCCTCAGGAATGAGATATCTGCCATAATGACCCCCACCTGTGGAAAAGGGTGGGAAAATTTAGAATATTGTCCCTAGTCAATTGCACCACAACTCTTTCATATTGATTATCTCCCCATGTATAATGCTCCCCACCCCAGGGTAAACTCACGATGCTTGGGGTGTTCACTGGCATGTGTGCTTGTCAAGGGTCAGTGAGAAAGTGATTGGTATGTTTCTAGAGGTGTATTTTATTGTACTGTTTCAATGCTGTGCATGTGCTTAACAATCATGCTTCTGTGTATTGTTCCTTGTGCTTCTGCAGATGTGGCCTTGAAAGGGCCCCTACACACTGGTGGAGTGCCTTCACTAGATAAGAAAGTGCCCAAGATGGAGCAAGGATGACATATTCCAGTAGGTGATGCAATGCTTGGATGCCAAAAACAGGGAACGTGGACACTGGAGGGAAATTGAAAGGCAGCACTGACAAGAAAATGAGGCCTATGCTAGGGACCCAACAGAGAGGATGATTAAAGTTATGGAGAAGCAAACTGAGAAGCTACAATCTCTCATAACACTCCAAACTGAGCAGATACATGCCCGCCCTCCCCTTCAGCACATTCAAAACTCTTTCCCCTGTCCTCCCCAAACTCCACCCACAAATTCCTTTCCGCTGTCTGGGACTTCTCACTACCTCATTCACTCCACCTCCACAAATGATAGCTGGACTTATGCACGGTTCTGAAAGTCGGCCCTCCCCTGGTAACTCCTCTTCTCACAAGCATTTTTCTGTGTGCGCGTGTGGTGCTGTAGTTTTTTGTGCAACAAAAGCAAAGTTTTTTGAATGATAAGAAGTCTTTATTTGTCTCCTGCAAATTGTGATAGCAGATGGCAGCAACTAATAAACAAGCAGTTTAATCATTTGCTTACATTGAATCCTAAGCCACAAAAAATCGCAGGTGCTTCCTTGCAAAACTCGATTTCATTAAGCATTGTAGTCCAGAGTATAGCAACCTACATGACTGATTCTCATCTTCAAAGTGTTGCCTCAGAGCCTCCTTGATCCAATAGCCTCCCGTTGTGCCTCTCTAATAGCACTAGTGTCTGGCTGCTCAAAATCAGCTGCCAGGTGTTCTGCCTCAGCGGTCTGCCCCTGAGCAAACTTTTCACCCTTCCCTCCACAAATATTGTGCAACGTGCAACACGCAGCTATGACCATGGAAATATTATCCTCATTGAGGTCTAGCCTGCCATAAAGGCATTGCCAGTGCACCTTTAATTTGCCAAACACACATTCCACAGTCATCCTGCACCTACTCAGCCTGTTGTGGAACCACTCCTTACTGCTGTCCAGGTTTCCTGTGTAAGGCTTCATGAGCCATGGCAGTAAGGGGTCTGCTGGGTGTCCCAGGATCACTATGGGCATTTCAACATCCCCCACTTTAATCTTCAGGTCTGGAAAGAAAGCTTCCACTTGCAGCTTTCTGTACAGGCCGATGTTCCTGAAGATACATGTGTCATGCGCCTTTTTTGATCACCCGGCATGGATGTCAGTGAAACACCCGTGGTGATCCACAAGTGCCTGAAACACCATGCAAAAGGTACCTCTTCCTATTGATGTACTCCGTTGCAAGGTGGTCCAGTGCCAAAATTGGAATATGTGTGACATTTATTGCCCCCCCCCCCCCACAGTTAGGGAATCCCATTGCTACAAAGCCACCCTGTATTTCATGCACATTGTCAAGAGTCATGGTCTTTCACAGCAGGATGCAGTTAATGGTCCTGCACACTTGCATTAACACAGCCCCAATGGTTGACTTCCTGACTCCAAACTGATTTGCAACCGACCGGTAGCAATTTAGAGTTGCCAGCTTCCACACTGTGATTGCCACATGCTTTTTCATTGTGAGGGCAACTCTCATTTGGGTGTCCCTGCGCCACAGGGCTAGGGCAAGCTTAGCACACAGTTCCAGGAAGGTGGCTTTCCGCAACCAAAAATTCTGCTGCCACTGCTCATCTTTAATGATGCAATCCCACCACTCAGTGCTAGTTTCTCCAGCCCAAAAGTGACTTTCCATCACGTTCAGCTGCTCTGTGAATGCCAGAAGTAATCTAATGTTGCTCCTATCCATGTCAGACAGCACATCAGGCAACTGAATCCTGTTGAGTTTGGAACTTCAAGATTAACTGCACTGCCATTCGCGATGTGCCACTGACAGCTAGCAGAACACTGGAGAGTAGTGCAGGATCCATTCTTTCAGACAGAGATGGCAGGGAAAGCAGAAGACAAGGGACATTGAAAAATGCCACGAACTGAAGTTGGAAGCACATGGAATGCTGGAACAGAAAGCAATGCCTCATGGGACATTGAGCCCAGCCCCATGATGTGCTGCAATCCCCTCTGCCTTCCCACAAGACCTAGCAGCAGAAGATGAAGAGCTGAACTGTGGGATAGCATCCCACTTGCATTGCTCTCACTGTCGATACTACTGCCCCAAGTGTAGACATGCTATGCCAACAGAGAAAGGCAGTGTGAACATGCAGCAATGATTTTCTTTTAGTACTTTTTAATCATCGACCAAACTTCTGTCAAAAAATCTCTGTCAGTGTAGACATAGCCTAAGTACCCCACAATCTAGTTGTGCTAACTCCTTGGAAAAGCAGATACAGTCAGGCCTGGATCCTGCGTGTTCATGGTGCTCTCCAGTACAAACAGGAGCAGAGGGCATAAATTGAGTTAAGTTTGAAATTTCCAGCCCCTCTGGGGTTTGCTTGCTCCCAAAGAGCTAAAATTATCAACAATGAAATAATTAAAGGGTCAGCATCAGGCTTTAGAGTTGCCACCCTGATGAGGTTAATAGCAGTGGGGCCACTCACACTGCTGTGTCTTCATTGCAGAGTGAATTGGGTGACCGGCCGTCGGCTCTGAGTGCCAGATTAGCAAATCCTGGGTGCAAGCAGCCACACTGCGAAGCCCTGCAACTATGTGTTACTGGGTATGTCTACACTGCAAAAGAAACAACAACCCAGCAGTGAGCCTTAGAGTCCGGGTTAGCTGACTCAGGCTTGTGAGACTTGCGCTAGGAGCTAAAAATAGCAGCATAGATGTTCCTGCCCACAGAATAAAGTTGGGGGAAAAAACTTCCCCGAGTGTCCAGCCATTCTCCCAACGGAGACGTAAGCAACTCATGCGACTTAATTCAGCTCCATTGAGTCCAAACTCTCCCAGGCTGCTCAGCCACCAGGCACATTAATGACAGCGCGGCTGTCTTCTGGCACTGGGCCCCTCAGCATCAAATGACTGCCGTCCCCTCCCAAATTGCTGGCTGGAAAACAATTCCGTCACCCCCAGAACTGGCTGTGGAGCATGAGGACATACCAGTCACGCTGCCAGGCTGAAGGAGGTAAAATCAATTCTGTTCACATTCGGAAGCTTTCTCTGCAGAACAGCGGAGGTTTCGCCCCAGAATGGTGGTAATGGATCCCAGGCTGTCCCAGGGTTCGTGGCATACAGAGAAGTAGGAAATCTAACACATTCCTGTCTGTCTCCTGGCTGGCAGCTTGCCAGGAGCCACACAACTCTTTCGCTCCCGCCACAGTTTACAATGCTGCATCAGAGGGAGAAGAAACGGCTTTTGGGAACATACGATCTGGCATAAAAACTGACTGGGCTAGTCCATTGTTCTGCTTCCAGCAATGATGCCTCAAACACCAGAGTGGAGGGCGGGGCTCATTAGGAGCATGGAGAGAGAGATGAGCAGAGAGGTGCCGGTTCTTAATGCTTCAGAGAAGGCCATAAAAGCAACCCCCCTGCACACCTAGCACATGCTGCCTAGAGGGGGAACACCCTCCTGCGTCTCTCGGCTGGGAATTGCAGGGGCTGAGAGGGTAGTTCACCTCACACCCCAGATAGTCCTGGGCTTCTTGGCTGAAATTGCCAACAAGTGGACCAGTTAGTGCCACTGCTCATGGCATGTTGTGTGTGGCAGACACCAGCCCATGGCAAACAAAGTAGAAGACATTTCATGTGTTTTATTTATTTGAATTTCTGCCCTTGTTCCATCAACAGGCCACTGAGCAACCACGAGCCGGTGACCATTTACTTCAGTGTTGCCCTGGGCTGGCTTTGAACCAGTGACGCACAGGCTGGATGTAGAAGACTGTGAAAGGGGAAGGAGAGCCTGATGGTTAAAACATTATACTGGGCCTCAGGAGATCTGGCTTCAATTTGCAGCTCTGATGTAGATTCCCTGTGTACCTTGGGTAAGTCACTTTGGTCCAGCTCCACAAAGCTATTTTGGCTCTTAACTCCCATTGGCAGCTTTGTGGATCTGGGCCTTACCTCTCTCTGTGCCTCACTTCCCCATCTTTTGTTTAGCTTGTCTATTCAGATGGTAACATCTTTGGGGCAGGGACCATCTCTGTGTAACAGCGCCTCGTACAGTGGGAGCCCACTCTCAAGTCCTAACAATGGTGTCCAACCAGAGTGTCCTAAAGCTAGATCAACTATTGTCTCACCTGCAGGTAAGGCCTCTGGCGTAATAGGAAAGGACAGCATTAGAAACATTGCCTCATGGATATTAGAGTTGGAGAAGATCTCCTTGGTCATTTAGTTCCTGCTCCTTGCCAGTACGGGACCATTCTCTCCAGATTAATCTAGGCTGTTCTACCAGGTCCCTCTCGCCATTCCTGTAATGGTAGGGTCTCCATCACATGCCTGGATAAGAGTCTTCCATGGTCTGACAGATGTTACATGTAGGGAAGTGTCCTCTGCGTAATTCCATTCCCCTTTGCTTCATTCCAATAGCCCAGCACACATGTGTTATGCACTGTGGGTGCACCTGGCACAAACACAAGCATTTGATATTGAATCAGCTCCCAGCACTACCTGGCCCTAGTTTGGGTTAATGCGAGTGACAGATAAGCCATGGGACTTTCTGGCAGCGTTCCAAGCAGCTGAGTGCCTATAGCAGGGAAGCTCTCTGTCCAGAGCACAGAGTGCTCCGACCGTGTCTATGGGCCCCCAGACAGTGCTATCAGAAAAGCCCATTCAGCTAACCCCACCCACCCACTTTTAAAGCTGCCCTTTTCATTTGATAGCTTTTTAAATTTCCAGGGTGGTTCCTTCACCTGGCAGCTAAGTAGGGGGAGAGCTGAGAGAAGAGAGACCTTCTGACCCTAAAGACAACAGCCATAACCCCCTGCCACTTTTATATTATGTAAAGCCCATCATTTCCCCCAACTGGGTGCTGGGCCAGGGACACAGATCTGGGGTTACTATTGATAATTGTCAGCTGGTGTTGAGGAGCAATGTGGGTACTTTGGTATTTAAATTAATATTTTAAAATGCTGGCATGGCACTGGTGGCCCCAAGCCAGCAAAGCACCTAAGTATATGCTTAATGTAAGCCCTGAGTAATCCCCCTGGCTTCACATGATTACAGTTATGTTCTTATGCTTCGCTAGATGGAAGCTTTCTGTTCTATAAGTGCCTAAGTCCCAATTTCCTGGTATAAAACAGGAGTGATGCTGCCCAACCCCATGCAGTTGGCAGCTTCACTTGAACCAGTTAAAACTAAATATACTTTCTATAGATGATAGTAAATACCTTTGTGTTTTCTAGTATGGATAATTATATCCTGCCTCCCTCATTTCCCCAGGTGATTCAATAGGATACAGTCTTCTATACTTCTTGCTCTAAGAAGTTGCTTTGTGTTGTTGTGCACTGGTAAACAATTGATATGTTCCACCCCAGGGCTGACTGCATTTTAAAGGGGGAGAAAGTGATGCCTCTATGGAATTCATTTATCAGCTTAAGGGCTTGATTCTGGTGCATGGAACTCCTATGGATATCAATGCATGTAGAGGGCTGTTCGGATCAGCTCCTTGCTTTGGAAGTCTTCATGATGAAGGCCGGGTGACATTAAGTTAACTGCTTTCCTGTTAAAAACCCAAATATAAAGAGGAAACTGAGTGGAGAGTATTTGCACTAGATTCTACCCCAGTTCTTAAAAAAAAAGAAAAGAAAAAATCACCTTTGAAGAGGCAGGACAGTACACCAGCCATTCTTTAGTGAAATCTTTCATCTTATTCCCAGGCACACCTTCCCTAGCGAAGTACTAGATAACGCCTACATCACGTATACCCAAAGCATCTCAGCTCATCACACTACTCACTTCTCTCCATGGACAGGTAGGGGAATCAGGAGGTGGCTTCTGAAATTTTTGGCACCCATAATGCGTTTTGTCTGCTTCTGTGCATATAACCCTAGGCAGTAGCAATGCACCTAAGAAATCATTTCAGACACAGAGACTAAGGCAGTAAGCAGCCTTTTTACTGATGGTCTGCCCAGCTTCCAGAAAGACTTGCACCACAACCCATCAACAGCATTCCTCCAATGTCTTATTGCCTGGATAAATAGACTACTTGCAATAGCACCATCTGGTGATACAAAGACAATATCACCGCTTATTCTCCTCACCTGCAAAGGGGAGCCAGAAAAATCGCACCCCACTAAGTCTGTTTTCTCAGTGTTCCCTATCACACCTGAATGAGTGAGGCATATTACAGTGACTGGCACTCCAAGTGCTCTCCCTGATTGGCATGCTTCTTCCACAGGCCCAACCAAGCTAGGTGGGACACAGCCCTGGAATAGGGAGGAGCTGCCCCTCTTGCCCCTCTGCTGCAGCATAAATCCTACCTGATCTGCAAGCATTCTCCCCTCCCTCACCTGCCTTTTTTTTGGAGTTTAGCTGCAGTGATTCAGTGGGACTTTTACACTCCGAGAAACAAAAATTAGGACTGAAGTCTCCCCTTTGGAAAGCGCAGTATATTAGGCTACATTATGCTTCTTCATGAAGGTCACAGCAATATACAAAGCTCACCCAAATTGGCCAGTGTATTTTGTTTGCAAACACATCCACAAATCTGCTCAGCAGTGGCAGCTGTGCCGGAAAACACATTGTATTAATTAGCTTAAAACCATGCTAGTCTCATTGACATAGATACAAGGAACCTGGATCATTAACTTTTCCAGAGCAAAACGTTCTGCATCTCCTCATGGTTTGGTACTGGGGCAGTCAGCTGAGTCACTCGTCATCCCTCATCCTGACTCCACACAGGGCTGAGTCTAACTTTTGCAGCTTTCCATGCACGATAACACGTGAGCAGCCTGTAACTAGGTCAGCCACCTCCCAAGCACCCACTCATGGCCAAGTGTGGCTCTGCAGCACCCTGCATCAGTTTCCCCTTCACTCAAACTCCTCACTTACACCACAAAGGTTTGCAGCCAATAACAACACCCCTTCTTGGGGGCCAGTTTAGTAACAAAAATTCAAAACCAAAGTCTCCTCTGCAGGAGACTCACGTTGGGCAAAACGCCTCTTCCCTGAGGGTGTCTGTCTGTCTTTCGAAAGTTCCTTTCTTTCACCCTGTCCCAAGCTAAGCACAACTCCTGGTCCCAGAGGGTGGGTGGGGCAGTCTGTCTGCCTGTCTGTCTTCCTGCTCACTCAGCATTTCTTGCCTGGTATATAGCCTTCTCTACCAGCCTCCAGCCCCACCAGCATCTTCTGCCAGCTGAATCAGGGCCCTGTGGAAATCGTCCAGCTGTCTGCAGGCATCTGCCACCCCTTCTCTGACCCAGTGGTTCCTTATTTACTGCAGGCCAGCTTCATTCACCTGACCCATCAGTCACATGAATGTCATCCTCCATACCTGGGGAGGTGAGTTAAGCATGTGGCAGGTGGATTGAGGCCCATCTCTACTGAAGGGACCCAGCCACCCTATGCCAGAGCCCTGTCTAGTACCCCATACTCATCACCACACTCCCCCACTGACCATTCACTGCTTAGCAGCAAGCCTGTGGCAACTCCTCCAACACCATCTGTTTGTGAAGCTCCAGTGCCTCTGGGGGCACTCTCTCCACCTGAAGCATGGACTGGAAGCTAAGAGCCAGCGCTGAAGGACACATTGCCATGGAGACAGTAGCAGAGAGACAGTTCAGGGTTGAGTTCCTTGCTGCTGCTTTTTGACACAGGGCAGGGACAGGAGTCAGGGAAGCAGGGCTGGTACTATGGTGAGTTGGACTTCAGCAGTTACCGTGTAGCCCTGGGCCTCAGTGGAGAAAAAATAAGAGTGCAAGGAACACAGGGCTTTTCATCGTGGTCCTTTCTCAGTGGCTTGTCCTTGTACTTGGAGCAGCACTTAGAAAGAGCCCATTTGAAGCAGACGAAGGAAATTCACCACAAGGAATGAGCTGTTTCTGTTCTCCAGGTGAATGCCACGCTGTGTAACCTGCTGCACATCCAACTTAGGCACATCATGCTCTGACACTACTTCTCCGGTGCTCAGAAACAAACACAACCAGAAGCTTAAGGCTTAAGGAAGTAACTTCTTGAATTTCAGATCCCTGTTACCTAGCTTGTCTCGTCTGGTGAGAGGGGAAGGTTTGGTGCTCAGAACAATAACCCTTAGCACTAGGGCTGAATGAATAATTCCTAACAAATCAGGTCCTTGATGAATTGTGGGGGGGAGAGGAGGTTGTGTTAACAGATGCCTGTGAGCAGATCTGATTTTCTCAGATTCATTCATTCTCTGAAATGATTCACCAAAGAATTCTGGGACTCTAGATTGCTGATGAGCAAGTCTGTGTGAGTATTTGCCAGTCAACACTCAAAATTCCAGCATCACTGGTGACTTTTGCCTGGATGTGCAGATCACAAGGCGTGCATTGGTTCCCCGGCTGGCTGAGTCTAAGCCAAAGACTCCAAATATTCACCTTTGAAATGTAAAATGTGCTCCCTGTGAACATTCTTTATTAATCACTGAAACTGTTTTCAGACTAGCAGCCGTGTTAGTCTGTATCCACAAAAAGAACAGGAGCACTTGTGGCACCTTAGAGACTAACAAATTTATTTCAGCATGAGCTTTCGTGAGCTACAGCTCACTTCTTTGGATGCATAGAATGGAACACACAGCGTCACAGCGTGTGTTCCATTCTATGCATCCAAAGAAGTGAGCTGTAGCTCACGAAAGCTCATGCTGAAATAAATTTGTTAGTCTCTAAGGTGCCACAAGTGCTCCTGTTCTTTTTGTG